>NW_024065940.1:0-333602 GCF_011947395.1 Colletotrichum karsti
CTTAGTCTAAAGGTTATAATTTATCTATTAAATAGCTTAAGTTCCTATCTATATATTTAGTTAATTTAATAGACCTTCTTAATAGGTTCTTAGTTATACCTTTTAGAGTAGAATTAATATATATACTTATCTTTAAGATATTCCTTATAGTTATTAAAAAAGCACTATAGCTAGTAGAGGTATTAATAGTAATTACTTTCTATATATAAATATAGGTAGTTATTTAGCCTAAACTCTAGTTTATAGTTTCTATTACGCTATTCTCCTAAGGTGCTAAAGAATTTAAGTATCTATTTATCCTTTATAGGATCAATTCTCTAGTACTAAAAGCGTTTATTAGCCCTAGTGGTTTTATTATTAGAGTCCTCTTTAGAGCTAGTATTATTAATACTAAGTTTATACCTATAGATAGCTACTATCTAAGCACGTTATTATATAATATTATAAGGCTTATCTAAGTTATAGGTTAGTTCTTATTTAAGGCTAATATATTTAGATATCTTAAACTATCTATTTTCTTTAAGGGCCCTATATTCTAGGAGGCTATTAAGTTATTCTTAAGCTTTATACTTAAGTTTACTATTACTTCTATATCCTATAGTAATAGTTTATTAATTTAGGGGTCTACTAATATTCTTTACTCTAATAGTATTATATCCTATTCTACTAGGGTTCTTAAGGTACTATCCTATATATTCCTTAGAGTCTAAGTGAACTCTATAGTTATTATTAAAGTAGGTAGTCTAACTAAGTTATTTATAAGGGATTACCTTAATAGTAGTATTAACTTATCTTTTTTTAGGTATTAGCTAGAAGTATTCTTTTTTAGGTACTCTATATTCTTTTATAAGGTATCTATTCTTATTATAGTTATAGCACTTAATATTCTTCTTCTAGCTATTACCCTTATTATTATTGTTATACTAAGCCGCGCTAAGATCTATAGGTCCACTATAGTGTCCATAAGTAGTACTATTATATTTATTATATTAATTATTATTATAATATCTAGGCTACTATTAGTACTTATAGCTAGAGTTAGTAGGTTATTATTATTTACCTTTCTCCTTATATTACTTATATAGTTAGTTATTAATCTTAATAGTAAGCTTAATATACTAGAGGAAGTCTTTAGGTCTATTAACCTTAATAATTTTATCTTTAACTTTATCCTTAAGGTTATTATAGAATATAAAGATCTTACCTTTATTAGTTAAGTCTAACTAGGTATAGATCTATTAGAACTCTATAGTATAGTCTTTAGCTAACTTAGTCTATTTAAGGTAAAGTAAGTCTTATTTAGCTTATTATTTCTTATTAAGGTCTTAGAATAGAGACTTTAGGGTAGACTTAAAGCCCTAGAAGCTACTAAAAATATCTCTAACTTTAGTAGAATAGTAGTTAAGTATTTCCTTATTAAGGTACTCCTTAAGGAAGGGTTTAAACTACTAGAGGGCTTATCCCTTAAGGAAGGTAGATATATAGATAACCTTCTTAATTCTATTCTTAAAGTTATTATAATAGAAATTCTAATAGTTCTTAACTTAAATGAGGAATCCCTTAAGCTATCCTAAGGATCTATTAAAAGGATTAGGAGAGTTAAGTTATAGCTTCTTTTATCCTTCTATAATAGGGGTAGTAATAATATTAGTAGCAGCTTAAAGAGTATAGTTCTACTATTTAAGTTCCTAGGTATACTAGTTAGATAGGTATATAGTAGCCTAAAGTTCTTTAGTAGTATAGGTATTAATATTAAATATTTCTTATATCTATTAGATATTATAGTTAGCTTATTTAAGCTATTCCTTAAGCGTATTATTATTATTACTATTGCTATTATCTTTTATTCTCTAATCCCTAAGTTCTTAAGTAAGGTTCTTCTTAATGGGGGCCTTCCTAGCGCTAGAGGAAGATCTAGTGCTAGGGGTCTTTCTAGAGAGTTATAAGGATATTATAATACTATTAGTAGTTTCTTAAAGGGTAACTTACTAAATAGGAGTAATTAAAGTATTATAGCTAGCTAACTAATAGTAGGTTTATATTAGTAGTAAGTTAAGGATTAAAAACTATAAATAGTATTAAGTTGTTCTATAGGGCTATTTAAGTAATTATAGGTTTTTAAAGGTCTTAGTAATTAGTTAAGGCCTTAATAAGAGTTATAGAGTAGTTATTACTTAGGTATAGCTAAAAGTACTAGTGAGGGTAGTTATAAAGTTAATTACTAAAGAGCTATAGAAGTCTATCCTTAAGCTGGACTTAAGTCCATCCTATATATAAGTCCTAGATACTTCTCTTCCTATGTGGACTGCAATCTGAGAGTTAGTCCTCCTTAAGGACCGCCCTTAGCACGTTGGTCCTAATCCTTATCCTAGTCCTAGGACCGCTTATTAAAAGTTAGTCCTACTTATTATTATGTGACTTATACTATAGTTCTTCTGTTCTAGGTGAGCCCCTTATGTTCCTATGATCCTATATATAAAGGTGACGTTCTAACCGCCTAGTATCCTTATAGGGCGTTCTTTATTGGTTATGCCTAATGGGTTGTAATATTATTATTACTATTACTATTATCTTTTATTCTCTAATCCCTAAGTTCTTAAGTAAGGTTCTTCTTAATAGGGGCCTTCCTAGCGCTAGAGGAGGATCTAGTACTAGAGGTCTTTCTAGAGAGTTATAAAGATATTATAATACTATTAGTAGTTTTTAAAGAGTAACTTATTAAATAGGAGTAATTAAAGTATTATAGCTAGCTAACTAATAATAGGTTTATATTAATAATAAGTTAAGGATTAAAAACTATAAATAGTATTAAGTTGTTCTATAGGGCTATTTAAGTAATTATAGGTTTTTAAAGGTCTTAGTAATTAGTTAAGGCCTTAATAAGAGTTATAGAGTAGTTATTACTTAGGTATAGCTAAAAGTACTAGTGAGGGTAGTTATAAAGTTAATTACTAAAGAGCTATAGAAGTCTATCCTTAAGCTAGACTTAAGTCTATCCTATATATAAGTCCTAGATACTTCTCTTCCTATATAGACCACAATCTAAGAGTTAGTCCTCCTTAAGGACCGCCCTTAGTATATTAGTCCTAATCCTTATCCTAGTCCTAAGACTACTTATTAAAAGTTAGTCCTACTTATTATTATATAACTTATACTATAGTTCTTCTATTCTAGGTAAGCCCCTTATATTCCTATAATCCTATATATAAAGGTGACATTCTAACCACCTAATATCCTTATAGGGCGTTCTTTATTAGTTATGCCTAATGGGTCGTAATAACTAGGCGGTTATGACAGCACCTTTATATGCAGGATCACGGGAACACGCGGGGTTCCCTCCGGGACGGAAGAACTATAGTACAAGTCACGTGACGATAAGATAAGAGATTAGATCCATATATTCAGGATACAGCATCCATATCCCAGAAAGATGGAAGCTGTATGTTACGGCTAGCTAACTGATAGTGGGTTTATATTAGTAGTAAGTTAGGGATTAAAAACTATAAATAGTATTAAGTTATTCTATAGAGCTATTTAAGTAATTATAGGTCTTTAAAGGTCTTAGTAATTAGTTAAGGCCTTAATAAGAGTTATAGAATAGTTATTACTTAGGTATAGCTAAAAGTACTAATAAGGGTAGTTATAAAGTTGATTGCTAAAGAGCTATAGAAGTCTGTCCTTAAGCTGGGCTTAAGTCTATCCTATATATAAGTCCTAAGCCGTTCCTCTATACCTCTACCTTAGAGTTGCAGGAGTTAACTATCAACTCTATCGACTTCATCTTAATTAGTATACTTAAGAGTCGCTAGAGTTAGCCACTAACTCTGTTGACTCTCATCTTATTAGCTGAGGTTACGTAACTCGTTCTATAGTTCTTCCGTTCCAAGGTGAGTCCTTTCTATTCCCATAATCCTATATATAAATGTGACGTTCTAGCCGCCCAGTTGTCCTTATGGGGCTTTTTCTCTGCTAAGCATGCCCAACGGGTCGTAACACTATATGCCAAGGATATAGGAGCCATACAAGGCAGATACGGCACCCAGCAATAGGGCTACTCAGGACTTATATATAGGATAGACTCAAGTCCGCTTGAGGATAGACTTCTATAGCTCTTTAGCAATTAACTTATAATTCTCACTTAAGACTTTTAGCTATACCTAAGTGATAATTACTCTATAAATCTTATTGAGGACTTAACTAATTACTAAGCCCTTTAAAGACCTATAATTACTTAATTAGACCTATAGAATAATAAATAACTATTACTATTATTATTACCTAACTTACTATTAATATAAACCCCACTATTAGTTAGTAGGCTGTAATACTCTCTTATTAATAGAGAGTTTAGATCTTACTCTTTAAGTATAAACTTATTATTATATTATTTATAGGTAATATTAATATATTATAGAGAATTAAGGATATATTTAATAAAATTCTAATATATATTAATAATAATACTATATATAATATTATAGAGGTTATAAGACTAGAGGTAAATACTATATTAGAGTAGAGAATAGAGTTAGTAGAGGTAATTAGGTAGTATTAGTGCTAATTAGATATATAGTAGTAAGTTATCTATAATATACTAAGTATAATCTTTAACCCCTCTTATTAAATAATAGCGCTAATATAGGAAAGGTAATATATAATAGGAATCTCCCAATCTATAGCTGAGATTAGAGAGTACGATTATTGGGGAAAGGATCAAGCAGTTTATATGTACCTGAGCCATCCTAGAGCCATCCACAGCCCGGCATTTCAGAATAGGGTGGAGTGCGGTGAATTAAGTACATGGTGAACGTGGCGGTCTGCAACAGCCCTGCCATGCCCTGCCACAACGAAAGGATGCGACCAACCGATACAGGAGTTGGCTGTTGAATGAAGAGCTGTTGTGTATTTGAATCTGAGCCCTTCATACGTCAAGCACAAAACGAGCCAAGTTGTATGTAGAATCAACCATGTTCGTCAACATGATGCATTCTCTCGCCCTTGAAACGACTAGATATTTATTAATAGCTTTGCCGAGACTGGAATCAGACGATTGGGAAACCGCCTAAGTTGTTGAGGCTTCGGATGCTGTCTTCAAATGTAAATGATTTGCTGACTGCTTATTTAGTGATGGACCTGAAGATTTAAGACAAAACAGGCAACCAATAATACCGCTTGGTTGTATTGCTGACGGCAGATGGCGTTCTTGGCATAGTCTACTGTTGAGCATCTCGTATCGTGCTGTGCCACTCACAGCCTGATCAGATTGTGTATTTCTTATCGAGTCAAGCTCACATTTATGCTGCGCATCAAATTTCTACCCGCCCTGCTAGTCCAGTAAATGGAACTTCAAGCGCCATTATGTCGAACCCTGACCGGTTGAGGATGCAGCACGACGTGGTTGAGATGATCGAGAGGCCGCGTCAACCCCCGGATCGAACCAAATACACACGCTCACGATCTCCATCTCCAAATCTCGCGACTGGCGACAATAGCACGGAGTTACTCAAGTACCGCAGTGAAGAGCGCTTGTTGGATCCCGGCGCAGGCCAACTTCTCCCACTGGAGCAATATCGTTTGCAGACCAAGCCTGACAAAGCTGGTTGGTGGGAACAAATCCTACCAACACGAAACTTATGGAACCCATCCTGGAACATGTATGTGTTTTGCGCAATCGGTATCGGTTGTGCGATTGGGCATCATGCGTTCTACACGTCTCTCGAAGGCAAGATCGTACACGGCGATGATCAGTTGCTTATGTTGCGATATGGCACGGTCTTGGCCTTTGGCATGGTACGAAAATCCCCATTACCTAGTTTGGCGAGATGGGTCTGATGATCAATAGGCTTTCACCACTCATCGTCATTCTCACAACCAACACTCTTCTTGTTGAGTCCGCCCAAGAGGTCCAGCAAGCAAAATGCCCGGGCATCCGTAGCCTGAATTTCGATCACGAGGAGAGCCACGACTTTCGCATCCCACGGAAAATAGATGGCTTGAACCAATTATCTGTCAGCATCTGGAACTCAACGGGCAACGATCCCACTGCCCCAGAATTCTTTAATTATTGGGCCTTCAAGGCCGATCAGGCTGAGCAGGTGCTTCTTGCTGGGACCTTTATGAACAGGCCATTTACAGTTCTGGACGATACTTTTGTCGTTTGTGAGAAAGGTTGGAACTGTACTGCTGAGATCAAGTTCATTGGACCCGCCTACAAATGTCAAGAGTTAGCTAGAGGAGTCGGTACCAAAGTCCAAAGCCTTCGACAGGAATCAGGACAAACCCACACACCATTCCAATTAGACACCTTGGCACCACTTGGGAATTACACCTACAGAGTCCATGCAACTCTTGGGGAATATAGAAATCCACAGATGGTCGAGACAGAGCCCGGAGGAAGCCCCAAATTACCGCCGCCATGGCCGAGGAGTTTCGGAGCTTTCCGAGTTGAGCCCATCATGTGGGTAGGCTACTTGGAGATCGTCAATTCATCTATTCCTGCTTATCTGGACAGAAAGACGGGGAGATTCAATCCGGAAGCATGGGAACCGGTAATACTTGCTTGCGAACATTACGAAGCTGCTTACACTGCCGAACTAAGATACATAGACGGTGTACAGCTCCACCGAATCAAGAAACGAAAGCTTCTTGCCCCGGTTGTAAACACAACTCTTCTTGCTGGAGTAGATGCAAACGACGGCACTGGAGACAATACCACCGCAATTCCCGAGGAAAACTATGTTCTCCCCAAAGACGTAGGAAAGTATCGACGCACAGGAGCCTATCATTCGCTTGGCTACTTTGTGCGTAATATGCTGAATGGAACTATTCGCGAACCGAACACGTTTGCCAATACCCGAGTTGTACAGACGAGTTTGATAGACCCGAGACAGTACAACGCACATTCAAACCTCGGGAAACGTATCGAGACCTACTATGAGACACTCGTGCTCTCACTGTTTGGAAACCCGAGGTTTCTAGCAGTAGTGTGGGCAGCAGATCCGAATATTATGACAGGCACAAGCGATGGTCACGACTACTTATTTCCCTGCGAACGTTCACGCGCGGCCATACGATACTACTATAGGGCTCGAATCCTCGTCACAGTTTACGGCATGGCTATATTCCTCGCAGTCTTGGGGGTTGTAGCGGGGACTATCGCTTTGCGGGAAAACGGTGGAATCTCGAGAAACACTCGATTTTCTAGTGTTTTGGCAGCAACTAGGGCTGCATGTTTGAATAGAGTTGCATGGGATGGACCAGAGAAAGATCATGGGTACATATCACGAGACTTGATGCAACAGAAGCTGGGTTACGGGTTGCTCACCGGCCAGGGGAACGACGACCCCGAACACGCATCAACTACTGCAAGAGAAAAGTATGGGTTTGGGTTTGAGGGGGAGGTGCACCAGGTGTCAAAGAACCGACATTCTCAGAATGAAGAGGCAAGATAGTTTGCATTATATAGAAAGAAGCAGAGAAACGTAGATAAACTTTTAGGTGAGTATAGTCTTCGTCGTCTATCACCCCCAACGCTCCTTGTTACTACTGCCAAAGTCAAGATGATAAGTAAATTTGGAGTTAATTTACTTAAAAACTTTCATCATTAATTTTCTTATTATTAATTTATGACTATAAGATAGTCTCCTACGATTACTGCCATGCTTAACGTTGTGAACATTAATGCTGTTTTAATAGTTTTAGTTGAGGGATTAGTGGGCGTGGTGTATCTGGGTTTATTTGAGGTCGGCCCTGACAACCTTAAGTCCTTTTGCCCTCTCACAACCCACATCTCATCGAAGCAAAACACCGTGTCTCCCTCAATCCAAACGTCTCAAACAGCATAAAAGCTTTCACAGGATGTCCGCGGCAGAAAATCCCTACCGGACCTACGAAGCCCTCAGGACCGCCCAGGCCACGGTGGCCGGCGCACCCAACAGCGCCGAGCTGCTCTTCATGCCGGTGCAGGGCACCGTGCAGAGCGCCATCGAGGTGCTCCCCAACCCAAAGGACCCAGACACGCGGACACCCTACTACGACCAGGCAGCCGGGACTCACCACCCCGTCGGCGCGCTGCCCATCTCGGAGCCCAAGGTGTCGTCCATCACCGTGCGCGTGTCGGAGCTGGAGGACTGGGAGGAGAGCTGGCTCAACGTGCACGAAGAGCACTCGGAGCCGGACGCGCCGGACGCGTTCCCCAACGCGAAATGGGGGAAGCTGAGCGGCGGCGGTGGGGACGAGGATGATGAGGAGGAGGAGGACGACGACGAGCCGCAACTACTGCGCTGCTGCAAGCAGGACCGGCCGCGCGGCAAGAACGCCAAGCTGACGATCAAGCCCTCCAAGGCGTGGGACGGCCAGGACGGCGGCTTCGTCACCGTCCACGACTACGTGAGCGCGCTGCACCCGTGGCTGGTGCGGTTGCGGGGCGACATCCTCGGCGCGATGGGTACGGCGGACGGGCTGGACGAGCCGCTCGGAAACGAGACGGACCTGGTGGTCAACTGCGACGCGGTGCACAGCTTGATGATGGAGCTGCGGACGTCTTGGATCGGGCACAAGAAGGGGCTGCAGGTCCGGGAGGCGGTTGGGGGCAGGCTCCGTACAAGTGAGATTGTCACGTCCGAGTAGTGCTGCCCGTTTCACGCGTCGCACACACGATCAAAACAAGAAGGAAAAAAAAAACCAAGCGGCAATAGGGTCACGTCATGTCACCAAACTCGTCGAAATGCAAGCTTTTATTCGTCTCCCGGAAAGACTGTTCCTCGACTCCATTTCTTAGTCTCATTATTCGTCATTTCCTTCCTCCGGCCTCTCTGTCGTTATCGCATCGTCCTTGGAGTATTCCTCGTACTTAGAGCACCTTGGTCTGTTGGTCCCAAGGGTGCTGTTCCGAGATAGATGCTGGCAGCATGACCCTTCCGCGGGGAGCACTCCTCATTCCATGCTCTGCTCTCATCTGTTGCAAGGTGATGCCACCGGGGGCGTTGATCTGGTAGACAGAGTTGATGCGGTAGGCGAACTCATAGCCGTTCCAATCAGGATGCTTGTCGTTGAATTCCTTGTTGCCCTCGCCATTCTCGGGGAGAGGCGCGTCGCCGGGGTTGCGAGTTGCAGCGGCGGACACCTCGCAGACGTGGGTGATGGCGGAGTGAGGCGCGGTCCGGTAAAACCACATGCGCTTGATGCCGGACATGTTGTACTTGCGGAATTCGTAGTTCTTGGTTCCGTCGATTATTTGCTGCATATACGGGTCGTTCATGGCCACGAGCCAGTCTTCAGAGGTTGCCATCTTGGTTGTCGTTGCTGTATTTGATGTTGTCTTGATGGTTTGTAGATGTCTTGATTTGGCTAAGTTTACTTTACTCGTGGTAATCCAGAAGGAATTAAAAACTTGGCCAGCTAGATCTGAGGAAGGAGCTACCGGGTTGGGCGGTGACTGCCTAATTTCCCTGTTTACTGAGAAAAGGAGAAGAACCGAGTAAACTTCCTGAGGCAAAGCTTAGGAACGAGAGGAGACAAAGTCATAAGTTGCATATTCGAGAAAGATTATTTATCATGAGTCTGACATATCTTTGTGTTGCTTGCCGTGAAGACTTTTCTTTTCTTCTTATCGGAGATACCTCATAACGTTCTTGTTTCTCAGCCCCCAGGCAAAAGGTTCATACTGTCTGTGGTTCTACCGCAGCAAAACTGTAGTAATTGAAAACTCAAGTGTCCATGAAACCCAGAATAAGCTCAACACGAATCCAACTTTACGCTATCAATCACTCACTCATTCATCGATTCGCCGGATGATTTACGCAGCGTCAACAAGGAAGCAACTCAAGAACTTACGCCCGAAAATTCAAAACTTTAATGGGATGACCACTCAGATCGGTGCCAATTATGGAAGCCGGATTTGAGGCGCCAAAAAGCTAGATCGGAGTTGATTGGCTTGGCGCCCGGGCCGGACCTTGGGCGACACGGCGGAGGGTCGGATCGGAGATAATTACTTGGGTGGGGCCGCTTATGTCGGAGTCGGGGATTCATGCCGGACGGTCGCGCAGCACCGCAAAGACTGATTTTTCTCACCGACTGGGGGTAATATATAAGAGAACGGTTCGAAGATATTTCCAAGTCTCTTCCTTATTCGAAAACCTCTATTGACACCGAAACTGAAGCAAAACCAAAAGCCTCCACTTGTCTAATTTCCCACAATGGCGCCACGAACCCGAGAAGAGCTCCTCGCCTATGGAGTTCCCGATCCGGACTTTGAAGCCGTAAGTAATATTCGTGAACGTTGAATGCGAGTAGATGAATTCTAATCATCAAGTAGGAACTCGCGGCGCATCCCCTCCGCGAGCCGCAACCAAGCGACCCGTACTACGGCCGCACTGACTTCTTCGCCATGCGTGAACACAGGGCGACACGCCTCCGCGAGAAACATCACCTACGCTATCTCCCAGGACCAATCCCGGAGCAGGTTCATGAGGAGGACCACAAGATCTTTGCTAGGGATGGCTATGAGATTACTGTCCGCGTCTACACCCCGGTGAAGCCTGCGGCTGATGGAAGCCCTCTTATCGTCATGTATCACGAAGGACGCTGGTCTTCCGGTGATTTGACGGATGAAGAGACCAACTGCCGTCTGTTTAGCCGTGACCTCGGTGCAGTGTGCGTCAACGTTGATTACCGGTAAGCATGAGACTAGCCTTGGACGGCCATAGACTCATAGAATCTAGTCTTGCGCCCGAGTTCGCATTTCCTACTGGTGTGCATGACTGCTGGGATGCACTGGAATGGGTGAGTCATGAGTCTACGCATGAAGTGACAGAACTGACAATATCCAAATCAGGCCGCAAAGAATGCCTCTGAGCTGGGAGCAGACCCTTCCCGCGGCTTCATCATTGGCGGAGGCTCAGCCGGGGGCAACATCACCGCAGTCCTCGCCCACGTGGCCCGCGACAACAACCTCTCACCACCGTTGACCGGGCAGTATCTTTGCGTCCCAGGCATCATGTGCTTCCTGCCACCCGAAGCCATACCCGAGAAGTATCGCGCCGAGTATCTCAGCCACCCGGCCGTGACGCCCTCGAAGGACCCGGTCGGCGGCCCAAACATGCAAGAAGCCGCGGCCAAGCTCATGCTTATGCTCAAGCCGGACATGCAGAGCCCTCTGTTTGTGCCGTTCCATTTCGGGAAGATTGGACAGGGCCATAAGGGACTGCCGCCTGCGTACTTTCAGGTAGCTGGTCTGGACCCGGTACGGGATGAAGCGCTTATCTATGAGCGCATCCTGAGAGAAGAGGCTGGTGTGAAAACTCGACTGGATATATATGCTGGGCTTCCGCACTATTTCTGGACGAACTTCCCGCTGCTGGAGAAGAGTAAGCAATTTGTTGAGGATACTGTCGAGGGCATGAAATGGCTGTTGGATCAGAAGTAGGTGTAAGTGCGGCGAAATAAAATTACTGCTTGAGCTTGCCATTTAAGCCCACCTAATTGACTACATAGCATGCTCTTCAAACCACCAACGCATGGTACACAAGAAGCCGGAATGTGCAGTACTCGCCATCATTTTTGAACCTTTCAATCAAACTGGCTGGATGCCCCCAATGTTTTAAATTGGCGCGAGAGTGATTGAATCAGAAAGTCTTCATGGCAAACGCATCGATAGAGATTGAAAGTGCATGTAGACTGGTTGTCAAGACCTGAGTAAGAACTCCATCTTTCAGGTAGGTGGCTATCAGTTCGTTCTCGCTTTTGATTTCGACAAACAGGGGTACGCACCACGATGTTTTGGGCTTGCATTAGAGCAATCACTTTAGTCCCTCGAAGTTGTCAACATATCGCAAGAACTCCGCTGATGTCGGGTTACAATTCCGCTTCAATGACTCCGCAGATACTACCTCATGAGTGATGTTCGATCAAGAATATGCTCGGCAGTGGCCGATTGCGCGGAACCATGAAGCTTGGCAGGGGGTGAGGTTAGGAAGAATGGGGAAGGTGGTTCATCGCCAGGGTTCCATCACGACCCATGGCTCATTTCGGGGCATGGCCTTGGCTACCCGGACAGCTCTAAACTTGGCTGCGATACGAGGTCCTCAAATCTTTATGCTGTTTGATAAGTGACCGAATAAGAATTGACCCCCCGAAAGGGAGTTTTCAGCCCGGAAGATGTCATCACACGCCGAATTGAAGCGATGCAATGCCTCCGCAATTCCCAGTATTCCTCAGAGAAGCCGGTGGATTTAAGCTACCGGAGTCCATTCCCGCCGTAAAAGAGACTCGGCCGGGGTCGGATCTACCCGTGGCAGCGGCATCGTCGAGCTTCCTGAATAGGACATCGTCCCCGTGTCACGCAATGCTGGCATCTCTCCCCAGACCGACTCATGAACAGGAGTCTCCGCGACGCGACATACGATAGCGATACGATGACGGTTATAAGAACAGTCCACGGCACCATCTCAGGATACCAGCTCAGGTTCAGCAGCTCAATCCCTCTTGACCGATCACCATGAAGGCCTCCCTGATCTCCTTCCTCGGCGCCGCCCTCCCCGCGCTTGCCGCGCCGAGCGGCATCGCCCGCCAGGCCGACTCGGGCCTGATGTCCGGCAAGTACATCATCCAGCTCAAGCCCGGCACCACCCCCGAGGCCGTCACGGCCCACCACAACGCCGTGCGCAGCCTGCTTCGCCGCCGCGACGGTACTGCCGGCGAAGTCGAGAAGACCTTCCAAATCGGCGACTTCAATGCCTACAGCGGCGCTTTTGACGACGCGACGCTCGCCGCCATCTCGGAGCTCGAAGAGGTGCTCGTCGTTGAGCCCGACTCTCTCATCTACGTCGAGCCGACCCAGGCGCCCGAGACCAAGCGTGATCTGACTACTCAGTCAGACACTATCTGGAGTCTGGGTGACTTGTCTCACCGCGAGGCCGGCGCGACGGAGTACGTCTACGACGAGTCTGCTGGCGAGGGCATGACCGCCTATGTCCTCGACACTGGCATCCGATTGTCGCACGAGGAGTTTGAGGGACGCGCCCGGTTCGGTATCAACGGCGTGACTGGCTCCACGGAGCAGAGCGGCTCCAACTCGGACACCGACGGCCACGGCACCCACGTTGCCGCCACTGTCGTCGGAAAGACATACGGAGTGGCCAAGAAGGCCCTGGTTGTCGATGTCAAGGTCTTCGATGGCTCTACTGTGAGTATGCTCATCCAGCACTCAACACTGTTTACTAACGTTCCTTGAAGGGTTCTGTCTCCGCCCTCCTCACCGGTATTTCCTGGGCTGTCAACGACATCGTCAGCAAGGGCGCGCAAAAGACCTCGGTCCTCAACCTCTCCCTCAGCGGCGGCGCCTCCGCCTTCGAAAACGCCGTCCTCGCGGCCTATAACCAGGGCATTCTCTCCGTCGTCGCCGCCGGCAACAGCAACCAGCCGACCACGGACGTCTCCCCGGCCAGGCTCCCCCAGTCCTTCACCGTCGGCATGACCCGCCCCGACCGCGGCCGCGTGAACATCATCGAGGGCATCTACGGCAGCAACTACGGCCCGGAGCTGGACGTGTTCGCGCCCGGCCAGGACATCGTTAGCGCCAGCCACACGTCCGACACGGGCTCCGCGACCAAGACGGGCACCAGCATGGCGGCGCCGCTCGTTGCGGGGTTGGTGTGCTACCTCAGGGCGCTGGAGGGTGGTCTGGGAACCCCGGACGAGGTGACGAATCGGATTTTGGAGCTCGCTATTCCGGATGTTGTTGGGGACCCCAAGGGATCGCCGAATCTTCTGGTGAACAACGGCAGCGGGCGCTAAGGGATGGACGGAGATCAGTCGGTGAAAGCTTGGGTGGTTGTATCTTAATGCCGAGGAATAAGGATTTGGAAGATGATTGAAATTGGCGCTACAGTATGTACACCGCGCGTGGGCCGTGGCGCCATGTATTGTCATTATGTCTTGACGTCATATTGCTACATTCCAGCCGGGATAATTGAGTAAGACCGAAGAAGACAAGCTCTCCGTCAGACGAGCGTACGTATCCGTCGTCAAAGCACTCGGTCTCAAATACCCTCAAATACCTAATTCAAATAACGGAAGCCAGCGTCCTCTAGTCTCGCGGCCATATACGTGTGTCAGTTGAGTCGCTTGTCTCTCTGATTGTTCAAGGAATTCTGCGATAGTCTGCTGAGATGCCCCAAAATAGAAATCATCTTGACGATTGTCATGCATGTCAAAACTATCAGCTCTCCCTTTCGTCAACCTTAATCGACCCAGTTCATATGATTCGTGGCCTCGAGCATCTTTCTCCCTTACCCCTCACCCAAGGAAAAAATGACGCGAGGACAGCATTTAACCCCAAGTACATGAACAACCCGACTCCCACAAAGTCCAATAGCACCATCTCATCAACCGAGAAGCTCCTTCGGAGTGAGATACCGGGCCAACCCCATTGGATCACGAATGTAAGACCCTGACGCCAGCCCCGCGCTAGTCGAGGGCTTTCAGCTGGCGCCCGGAAACTGCTACTTAGGGGCTTTTTGGTCCACAATTTCATTGTTGTTCAGGCCTTCTTTTTTTTCTTCGTGCTTGCAAATGACATCTCACTCATTAGACCAATTGCCGAGCTGAGAGCTGAGCTGTTCCACACGCGCTGCAGGACCCCTGCTGCTGCGCGGAAGATCGCAGTCCTCGGACACACGCGCGTGATCTGAGGGCGGTTCAAGGATGCGTCTCTTCGAATTCATCCGCTATCAAAAGCGTTTTACATCATACGATTCCAGGCAGCCATGCCGACTAATTTGCGTCCAATACGGCCTCGCGGCAACTCCGACGACAAGCCGCTCCCCGAGTCGCCAACCAGTCCCGTCAACAAGGGTCCGAAGGGCCGGATAGCATGCGGATCATGTCGGAAACTGAGGCAAAAGGTAGGATGATGATGAGATGTTAAGGGCCCAATGTTGATGGTCTTCTAGTGCGATGGCCTACGACCTGCGTGCGGTCGATGTGTTTCGACGCAGCATACGTGCGTGTATGAAGTCGACCATGGCGAGACGAGGATGCAGGGTATTCGGCGAGCCAATCGTCAGTTGGCTGGACAGGTCGATACGTTCAAGACGCTATTCGAACTGTTGAAGACGGCGAATGACGACACAAAAGCCAAAATCATGGCGCAATTGGCCGCGGATCAGCCGCCAGAGACTATCTTGCGACAGCTGAAGGCGGGCAAGAAGCTGAGTCGGAAAGAGAGCGATGAGAGCTCCAATGGAATCTTCGGGTCTTCAGAAACTTCAGAGAGTCGCAAACCATCCCAAAGCAGTTTGTCAGAAGTCAAGGTTGAGCCGGATGACGACGTCGTGCTCCCACCCGGTATCGTCCCATGGCACATCGATAAGATGCACTATCTGCTACAACGGGTTAACAAGATGGACCTGGACAGCGACACACCATTGGAAGAGAAAACAACACCCAAGACACCGGAGGAGGAAGAACAGGAAGAGGAGCAGAAAAGTCCAGAATTTCTCAAAGCCATTATCAGGGCAGACCAAGCAACACGCTCCGATCACGCCCTCCCACCCGGGGCCGTTGAAGGCTTCGGGAACTTGCCATTATCAAGCGCCGTAAGAGCGAACCACTATCCCCCTACAGTACAAGCACGGCAACTACTCAATATGCAAACCGAAGAGTACCGCCTACCCTCCTTCATGGCCTCGGATGGAAGCCCGCTCTCGAACATATTCTACAGCTACAGGGACGCCGCGATGGAAATGTTGAATAATGGGGTCCCTTCATATCAGGTACTAGGCCCGTCTGACTACATCGATCTCGAACTCTTTTTTAGGGATAGGCAACCCGGTGACCCTTACGACGTGCACACGTGGGCATGCGAGTTGGTCAAGAACATTGACGGCTACGACATCTTCGTCAAACTGGCGAGCGTCGCCCTTTACATGTCGTACATGCGGGTAGGTCTCTCTAATTGAACTGGCCAATGCATGGTATAGAAAGCTGATGAGTCCAAGTGGAATATTCTACCCACGGCATCCAACTACGCACTCATGCCCGAGATGATACGTCCAACAAAGAAGCAACGCTTCATGCCGCATCGTATGACGATCGATCTCGTACCGCAGTAAGGAAGCTTCGAATTATCGCTCGTTGAAAGGTCGATGGTTGAGTTTCTGACACCACTACAGTCCGGCTATCCGTGATGCGTTGATCAACAGGTTTCGAGATTGGCTCTCCCCGGGAACGACCGATACCGGGGGAACGAGTGTTGCGTGGCCGTACAGCCTTGATGCGGCGGTGGATGTGTGTCCTCTAACGGGTAGGAGGACGCTTAGTCGTGCTTTCTATGAGCATGCTACGTGCGGGATGAATTGGAGTTTGGATAAGTCGATACGTGCCATATTCCCGGAGATTGAAGCCATGGGTTTCCATATCAGAGAATGAAGGGATTTGATGCATTTTCAAAAGGGAATATAGCGAGTTGAGAAAGTGATTGATGTCGATGTACGGATACTAATACCGATAAGTAACCAATGAGGGCTATCGAGTACGGATCTTTGGATAAATCAAAGATGACAGGATTCGACTTCTCGCTCGAGAGAATTAAATGGACTTCAAGCTGAGTGTCTAGCTGCTGTTTGACCAGATTCCACTGTTCGTATGCTGCACACAACTGATGCTACATTCAAGTCTCATGTACAACGAAGTGATCATCTAAGCCCGCTTGAATACCGTCGGTTTTTTTTTGGATAGATTTCCCGTTACCCTTGACGCGCCGTTCGGATCTCGGACCAATATCCAAATGCCTGCGAAACCAAAATCGAACTTTCATGTTGGCATACCAAGCCCCAAAATTCTGCCCGAGGAGAGAAAACTAATCTTGATACAAGTGGTAACATGTTAATACACAAAGACACAGTATTTTGTAAGGTATTCCATGCTCGAGGCGACTCGCATGTTGTGAGTTGTGATGGGATGAACGTTGCATACGTCTTTCTCTGAGTTCTTTACCTTCACTGAGATCGATCTTAATGAGTGCCAAGGCGTGTCAAAACTTGGGGTAATCCATGAAAGTGCTTCCAAAATTGCTAACCGGCGACTATCAACGACATGCTGGGCTGAGTCAGTAGAGTTAGCCGCCCAAACTCTTGGATCGAAGCTGCGCCATTGACTGACGAACGCGAGAGTCGGATCCTCTATTGGGTGTATTCAACCATCCAAGCCGCTTTCCAGGTTGTCAAAATGTAATGAAGTGGCCGAGAGAAATACTATAGTTGAGTCTGCCTTGGTCATGATCCCGCGAGTTGACCCATTTCAGTGACTTATTCATATTTAGGGGGGATCGTGGCCCTTCATTTTCAGGCTTGACTTACAGTTCAATATCCTGTTCTCCCAGAACTTTTCAGTATGTTTCACACTGGACCGGAATTTGAGTCCCATCAGTCATCAGTCACGTCTTTGCGATTGCTGTTCAAATTCCTCGTCGTTCTCGTTCGACTATTGCAAACAGCTGCACTGGCTTTCACTACCTACTCGATATGCTATTCGTTCTGGATACGTTCAAATGTCTGCTCCTTGAACGAAGTTGGTCTCATTCTTGCCGTAAGTAAATCAAAAGCCCCTCTATATCTATGAGCTTCAGCCTAATATAGGACGCAGTCAGCCGTACTCGCTATCGAGATTCTAGTCAATTGGGATTTCCATAAGGGCTCAGATCCACGGCTATCGGCCATGAGCCTCGTCGTCTTCACTATAGGACTTTGTGCTTACGCCTCTGATATTGAAGACAACCAACACATCGGGCTAAGAATGGAAAGTTTGGATCAAGTCTGTATACAATCCTGGAGCTTTTACGTGGAAGGACTAGTTGATCATGTCTCAGTAGCAGCTGCGTTGGTCACTTGGTGAGTTACAACAAGCCGTCACTTCATGGTGATATCGTTCGTCTGACAAGTTACAGGGCTTTAAGTGGGCTTTTAATCTTGATCTCAGTAGTTGATAGAGCGCAAAGTGTTCACGTTCAGGATGTGCGTGAGTTGCTCGGTGTACAAAGATTTCATAATCCGTGGCTCGAGCTGAAATCAGAGGCTTTCGGTACAGAGCGGGTCAGGTTTCACGTGTTCATGGACGTAGTATGACCGTGGTCTCAGACAAAGAGGTTGTATCAGCTGTGAAACTTATGGTAGTTGGGCTTAAACAGACAGACAGTGACATACGACTGATCTACTGCTCCTGTTGGCTCGAAATGTCATCTATATAACCAAGAATATTCAGGACGCCTGAGAACGATCACTTTACACAGTCAGTCACAATTGGTATGACTTTGGTCACATTTTGTGTGCGGTATTAATGCGGTAAGAACAGGCGCAGGGCAGTAGGTAAGGTGTTAGGTCTGCCCCGGCAGGCAGAGTGTTAGTGCACGTGTGATATGACGGAATGGTGGACAAATACTTCATACTTGAACTCTAACTGTAACTCAAGAACTGGGCCCCTGGAAAATAACGTGAAAGAATCAAATGTCAAGTTTGAATCTGACTCAAAGAATCACCTCCAAGGATCTCGTAACATGTATTCAACGGAGACGAGAGCATGCAGTTTTCCCTTCACCCACCAGAGACTCCATAGTTCTGAGTGTTACTCTGCTCGGCAGTACCACCTGTCATCTGACCCTGAATTACGATGTTGCTTTTCTCGTTGTGATATTCCATGCTCATGTTGTTCTAGATCGGGAGCATTCATGTCAGTATTATCATATCGTATCAAAAGATTGAGAGCATCGACTTGGAAACGCCGACGGGCATTATGCACTTGCCTTCTGGTTTAAAATTACTCCAATTGCCGACCCAAGCAATTTGTCTCGACTTTGAACCGTAGAACCCAGCATCTCCATAACCGAAAGAAGCTCGGTCATTTCATGCTTGGTCTGCTGAGTTTGCTTGTCCAGAGAGAAGGTATCGTCGGGCAGAGGAAAGATCTTATACAAGGAATCGATGTGATCGTTGATATCCTTCACAAGCTCTTTGAGATGATTTTCATCGTAAATGGCAAATTTGGCCCGGCGGAGGACACCGATTTTGTTTTTGCGACCTTCAACAATCCTCCGCATGGTTTCATGGAGGTATTTGTTGGCGGGCGACCATCGCGCTCGTGACAGCGGGGTTTCCAGCTCCTTAACCTTGGGGTCGTTCTCTGTCTTGCCGTTGCGGAAGGCGTGGCAAATCTTTTCGCACTTCTCGAATCTCGAACAGATGAAGTTGAAAGTGCTGATGGCTACCTTCTTTTGTTCCCCGTTTAGGACGAGAGAGTCGGAGGCCGATTCCTCGTCCTCGACGTGAGTTCCGCTGAGACCGGCAGCTTCTCCCCAGCGGCTCAACCTCAGCTGCGCATTGTCGAGTTGGAGGATGAGGGATTGGAGTCTGGAACCGGTTTCCTTGGCGATGTAGACATATTCGAACCAGGCAAGAGTTGTGTTGAAAAGACTGGCCACGCCATTCGCAGCGCCAATGGCCTCCGCCATGCTGGAATTGTAGTCAATGAGCTAATGACCGAAGAGTAATCTCGGGGAGGGAAGAATATTGGTCTAGCTGAAACAGAGACAAACTGCTCCATATAAGCTGGTATAGGGTCCAGTCATACTCGCTATGTCTGTGGTCATTCCAATCCGTAGTTCTCTGTAAACACATGCCATTCACGTTGTGCTTCCAGAATGCTCCCCTAAGCTTATGGCGAGGAATATGCAAGCCGCACAAGTGAAGCATCAACACCGGTAGCAGGCTGCATGAGGCCACTGAGCCATAACCAATCATGTTGACCGCCAGTGCTACTTCGTATCATCCAGAACAGGTTTTCGTGACTGCATGTGCATAAAACATTGGAAAACCGCTCCAATAGCGTAAGGCTGATCACTAGTCCGAAGCCGAATACGCTCCATGGCCGTAGCCTGCAGGAAGCACACGCGAGCTATCTCGGCAGGCTCTGCAAACGTGGGACGATTTCTGACACCCAGCATGTAGCCAAGAATTAGCTTCACACCCTCAAAGCCTTTCAGTCCTTTTTTGAGTCATACGGAGGCCCGGGTCAAGCAGTGTTTATCCTCGCGGAGTGGTGACAGAGAATGAAGAGGCTGCTTAATCACCCCGTGTTGCCAAATTTCTAAGACGTAAACCTAAGTCTTGAGACTGCTAAAGAATAGACCTTTAGTGTCAGTGCCAAGTTCTCTTGGTATTGCTTACGGGCAGTCATACAGTTTCGAAGCTATGTCGGGTTGACATGTGTCACCATTTCGAATGAGAACTTCCATCCTGCCATCACCCTTCGCGTATCGCAATCATATCTTCCAATCGTCATCATGGCCGGCAAAATCAATCATCAGTATGCAAATCATCATGCAAATACAGTTCTGCAGGGAACAGCATACAACTCGTAAGGCAATTGGATGCCATGCTCTCACTTTTCAAGCCAGTTGACCAAGGTGTGGTCCGACTAATTTCTTCCTCTCAGAACCTTGACTCAGAACAACACTACCATCTTCAATTCCGCGGAAGGTACATTTGAGTATCGCAGAAGACTTATCTACTGTACTGAACCTGGCGTCTAACGAACCACCGTCATAGCCGAAAAGGAGAGAGAGCCACGGTACTATGTCGAAGAATCTTCTCACTCGCAATTTATGGGAAGGGAAGGCGTCCTTATCAATCTTCAGAAACACTTTCTTTACAAACCCCGTGAAGATGGCTGTAGCAAAAGCGGTAGTCGGAGGGTTTGTCTGGTTCAAGGAATCGGCGGAACCGGCAAAACAGAAATTGCCCTCAAGTTTGCCGAGGCGAATCGAGATTCGTACGTCAAAAGCTTTCATCACTTGACTCACCGGGTTTACATGCCCAAAGCTAACATGATAAAACTAGGTTCTGGGCAATACTGATGGTTGACGCTCGTAGCCAAAGCTTCCTCACGCAGAGCTTTCGAGCAATAGCCCAGAAGGCCAGCCTATTATCGATGATAAACACCGATGAGGAGGCCAAATCAGCGGTTCTGAGTTGGTTGGCGAACTTGCCAAAAGACCGAGACTGGCTTCTTATATTCGACGGTGCAAACGACCCAGAAGTGTACCTCGAAAAGTACTTTCCGTCAGGGGGCCGGGGGGCCATTCTAATAACAACGACATCACCCGCCTTGTCCTCACTTGCGACGCATTACGAAGCCATCTCTGGACTGGAGTCAGATTGCGCTGCCAGATTGCTTCTAGCAACAGCGTTCGAAGACATTGCAGACGAGAATCGGCTCAGAAAAGCCAGGATGATTTCAGAAAAGCTCGAGGGTCTGCCCCTTCCAATTCTCCATGCTGGATCAATTATACGAAAAGGCCATTGCACAATGGACAATTTCTTGCAAAAGATTGAGAAGCATCTACAACAATGGTTCATAAGCGGTGAAGCTTCTGAGGAAACCTCCAGGTATCGCTGGGTCTACGGCACATGGGTTGCATGCCGCAAGATGATTCAGCAACGGAATGCTCTAGGATCAGGCGATGCCCTGGATCTTCTGACTGCCAGCGCTCTTGTCGACAACAAGAACATTCCTCTCAGGCTATTCGAGCACATGGTACCAAAGCCTCAGATTCGGGAAGGACTATTCAAAGGTTGGACGCAAGCCCTTTCGACTTTCAGCCCTGTCGCTCGTGGCTCATCGGAAACGCCGCTTTGGGATTCCGACCGGCTTCGAAAGGCGGTGACTATTCTGGCCGATTATTCTTTGGTCTCATTTAATAGCAAATCTTCTGAATTCTCCATCCATGGCTCGGTACACCAGTGGCTATGTCTTGACCTGAAGCTCCACGGCGAGGATTCGATGCATAGCTGGGCGAAGTCAACCGTCAACTTTGGGCTGGCAGCACACATTGATCTCGGTCAACGATCCCGCAAGAACCAAAAGGACAGGGCCATCTTCTCGCCTCACGTCCGAAGATTTCTCGAGCAGAATGTTGCGCCGTTTGAGATCTCTCAGGTCGCTGACGAGCAAGCAGCGAAAAAGTATTCCTTTCTATGTCTCGAAACCGGACACTATGACCTGGCGGAACGTTGCTGCCGGATGCGCATGTTATTCAACCAAACCCCAAGGAAGAGCACTAAGGAGAAATATTTTGATGCACTCGTTAGCCTGGCCGAAGTTCTGGAAAGATGCGGCCAGTTTACGAAAGCTTTAGAAGCAAGTAGAGAAGCCAACACTGGTTTGGCGACCATGGATCCTGCGTCTCCATTGATATCTAAGAACCGTCAGCTACTGGCTCTATCGTTGAAGGGAATCAATCAGATATGAGAGGCCAAGAAAGAACTGCAAGCTCTTCTTGCAGCAACGTCAGGGGATCCCGAACAGGCCGATGAATTCAGGTTGGAGACAGTTGCAATTCTCGCACAAGTTCTCCGGCGCGAAGGCGACTTCGCAGGAGCCATTGAGAAAGCCGAGCAATGTTACGAGGACCGAACACGTGTGCTTGGATCAGAGCATCAAGACACGTTAGAGAGTGCAAGAACACTCGCCACCACTTTGCTCGAACACGGAAGCAAGTTGAGCACCGCCGCCAAGATCATGAAGCATGTGTGCAAGTCAAGAGAGAAGATACTTGGAGCCAACCACCCTGACACTATACTAAGCTTCAGCTCTCTGGCTAGAATTTTGAAAAAGCAGGGGAATTATGCAAGAGCTGAAACAGAGCTCACCAAAGCTCTTTCGAAACAGATGGAAGTGCGCGAGCCCAATCATCCAGACACACTCTCAATCACCAACAGCCTGGGCGACATCTCTCTACAAAAGCAGCATTTCGAAGAAGCAGAAGCTCGATTTCAGATGGCATACCTCGGCTATTTAGAAAACGACAACTTCGGGCCAGGGCATCCTCATACTCTCACCGCAAAGACCAACGTAGCCATCAGTCTCCAACATCGGGGCGACCTGGACAAAGCGAATTGTCTCTACAACGAAGTAGTGGAAGAATGCAGAAGGAGCGGCAGAGATACAAGTCTCAACGCGATACATTGCATGATGAACCAAAGCGAACTGTTGACAATGCAAAGGGACTTTGTAGCTGCGGAGGAGTTAGCTCGAAAAGCAGCCGAGGGTTACCGAATCACGCATGGAGAGAACAGCGCAGCTTACTTTTCTGCCTTGACGGTGGTATCAAGACCGATGCAGAGCCAAAAACGGTATGAAGAGGCGGAGCAGCTGTTGAGCAAAGCAAGAGAGGGCCTTGCTGCTGCTTGTGGCCCAGAGAACCCAATGACACTCAACACGACTGCACTACTTGCTCATGTAGTCTCGAAACAGGGCCGAGACGATGAGTCACTGTCTTTTTTCCAAGAAGCAAGCAACGGTTTTCGCAAAATTGGTGATGACAAGCACTGGTGTCATAAGCGTTGGCATAATCAAACATTGAGTTAGTTGGTTGTGCTTAGTATCTGAATAGAGCAGCTGGAAGCTTTAAGGCTGGAGATTGAAAGTTTGTATGCCAATTCTACCATCATGAGAGCAACTACTCGCGATTGTCCAACTTCCAACGTCTATGTCTTTGACCTAGAAACCCGTGCCAAACGAAGTTATAGGAACCCAAAAATTGCCGAAACTCCCAGAACCTTCACGACTCCCCGTATATGTAATCAGGCTGGGAAGCACAGCATTAGCGCCCGTTCTAGGAATTCAGAATTTCCGATCCCCATACTTATCACGTAACCTGCGAGTCAGGACGGCGGTCCCCTCATGAATACTGAACTTTCAGGACTTTCGTGATGACTAGGGGCTGGTGGCCTTTCAAGGCGCCGTCTGTCTACATGTATTCTCTCGAACCGAAAGCGACCAGCGGGTACATGTGCGGGCGGCGGCGGCCCTGGAACTAAAGCCTGTTAGACGGTTCAAGTGGTTATACTCCATTTGTGACTAAGCGTTAGTCGAAGGGGGCGGCGTTTCTCATGGCCGTTGGGTTCGTGTGAACGTACTCCATTCCGTGTCGTCGTACATGTGGTAGCTGGAGGCCCTCCGCCGTCGTTTCGGGGAACGTCTTTGGCGCCTGGGCAGCTTCACGCCAATGATTGCCCATGCTATAACAGCAAATATCAACACAGAAATACAGACCAAGAGTGCGGTTAAACCTTCATTGGCCATGTTTTCTCAACCGGAAGCCCCGTTGATCTTTTGGCATTACCAGTGAAAACTCATGGGCGTCTCCTGTGTTAAACCCGCGTCCGGCGCAGAAGATGAGTAGGACTGAAGACTAGTCACGACGAATGTGTTGGTCCATAATCCGAGTCGCTGGCTGAGCTGCACAAGCTACGCAGCTGGGTGGGGTGATGGTCGGCTTTCATACTCTTTTGATGGACGAGTACATGTATGTCAGCCAGAACGCGCGCTTATCTCCCAGCCACTTGAACAATACTACATACCAACGTACAGATTGCCAAGAGCACCACGCGCTTCCGATATGGGACATCACGTGAGGAATATGTTTGTGGCCACTCACAAGTTAATAATATCAATATCTTAGCTGCAGTGACGAGGTTGCCGGCCAAGTATCCGTTAAGTCTTATTTCTTAGCGTCCGTTTTCGAGGGCAAATGGTTTCCAGCGACAACACGGGGTATCATATTCTAGTGAATACTTTCGTAAAATGAGATCAGAATTGGACCCAGTAGTCTTAGAATCGGTAAACCAAATGCATTCTTTATGCGACTATATTTTTAGTCGAGAGTAGCTGAGTTGAACCGGGTATTTGAAAGTGCTAAGGCTCAAAAGGTTAAGGTACTAGTTGAAGAGTGGCAACACCGCTAACACAGTGTTCGCCGCAAACTTATCTCTTCCTTGGCTCTGATTTCAGCTTTGCCCACTAGACTATGCAGCTATCTCTTTTATAGCGGATGAGGATTCAATTTTGGCTTAGCCATAGAAGTTATTTTCTTTCCATCGAGAACGTGTATTGCGGAAACAGTAGACTCAGGTATTAATTCCTCAACATCATGTTAACTTAATCTGACCGGATCAAACAGCTGATTCTTAAAGTACGTCAAACTTGCCCATACAACTTTGAGGTTTATTGCAGAACTATGTCTGTTTGTGGGTAACATTTCTAAACTCAAGTACTTGACCATATAAAAATTGTGTCTAAGCGGCAACATACGGTATCACTTTTTCTGCGCCCGGGCTGATAGTGACCAAGGCCACGGAACTCAAACACCAATCAATGAGAACAATTCATAATCATCGTACTGTAGCGTTTACAACACCAGTAAGCCTCGTCCCAGATAGGGACCGACTAACCCTCGTAGCAAATCACAGATCCTCCCCTTCCCTCAACTCCCGTCACTCAAAGAGCTCCGAAACCGAAGTCTTGATTGTTCCGTCTCGGCTGAGTCCATGGATTTTCTCAAAGTGCTGTAATGAAAAGATCAGTATTTGGGGTCTCAAGGGAATAGTACTGGGACATGGAACACTTACATCCTGCCGAGTACGATTGCGGGTGAAGTGTCCACCACAGCCCAAGACGTTGCAGTGCCAGTCAGCAATACCCGCGGTATTAGTACCGGGAGTCATATCGACGGTTGGATCGAAGATTATATCATGTTGGTTGCTGGGCCCCGAGCTTGTGCTACGATCATCGTGTTGGCTGCCAGAATCGGAACGCATGTCGAGATCGGGGTTATTGGCAATAAAATTACCAACCGTAGAGGCCAAAAAAGGATCGAAACCTGTTACCTGGCTGGGGAAGGCCAGGCCTGTCTCGACGTGGCGTTTGCGAAGGCGCGCCATGACTTGATCACCAATGTCAAGGCTCTCTTGAATAGATGCGTTGGTGATTTGGCGATAGCCTGCAAGGCCCAAAGCAAAGCTCCTCTCCACGGTTTCAATGTGGTGCATATTGTTCGTCATGCTTCAAATGTGACTGTATGTAAGTGGTTCCGAGGCCGAAGAGAACACAACTGTGAACGTTTTGGTGTTGGAGAGTTGGGATGAATATCGAAAACAGAGGAATATTCAGTTGGTGGTTTGTGTGTTGTTTCCTTAGATGATAGAAATAGGTGAAAATGTTTGTGATCTGAGTTGAACGAACATATGGTTACCTCTTGGAATGACTCGTATTATATATACCCAGGATTGCTTTCTGGGCCAAACAGGGAGAAAACAGTACAATGAGCCTGTTTATATCTACGGGAAAAGTTCTACTTTAAAACACAAAAGACTCTTTGTTGGCCACAAGACCTTAGAACGCAATGGAACCAAGGCTTAGGGAGCTTTCTACCCAGAACAATGCCTTGTCAGGTATATCTGGCTGACGGAAGCCCGGGAATGACCGTTGTGGTAATGTGCCACGGGGAAACCGAATTTCGGCTTTCAGCATGTTCTTGCATCTCCAAATAACTTCACTTTCCACCAGATGCCATAGATGCATGCGCATGAGTGTATTCAATAGATTTGGGTTGGGAGACACCTGTGTTGAGGTCATTTTCGGCAAGGGGTTGCAAGTCCAAAGAAATTTCGAAGCCACTGTTAATGAGGTTTTACTCAATGATTGAAATGAAAGCACAACTTTGTTTCGATCGATCCTTTCATGTTTCTCGGGGTCACAAACCTCAAGCGAGATCTTGGCTTTCTTGGTCATCGGCATGCTCTATTTATGCTGTCGTGGCTTTTCTCTATGTGTTTGGGCTTCTACCTCACAAGTTTAATGCGCGAAACGGAAATCCAGTCGTTTGCTTCCTTCATCCGTGGTCGTTGCCAGGTAGGTGTCTTTCTCTTGTTGACTCATTCTGCCCCAAATCTCTTCGCGTTTCTTGTTCCTCCACATGTAGTAAGCCTTAATTATCCAGGCGAATACTGCATTCCAGGCAATGATGCCAAGTAGTACCTTGTTTCCACGGCGGTACAGAGGTGCGTCGTCTTTACGGTAAATCTGATTATTTGTGAGCGGTTTGGTGTTGTTATCCCGTTACATGGACGCTTACATTCGAAGCAATGATGCTGCTAGCTTGTACCGTCATGTTGTAGACAGCACTGCCGACAGTACGAGTGCGGACGGTGCCCGCATTGCGAGATGTCAGAGCAACTGCATAATAGTCAGTATCACTCTTTGATTCAGTCCATGGCTCGGAAGAACCTACCCAGAATAGAGTGAACATATGGGTATCCGATTGTCAAAGCAGTCACTGCATACCAGCTCCAGGCGCTGGAATTGCTGGGGAGCAACTCCAACGCCAAAAGGAGAGGAAACACCCAAACAGAGTACAGGAAGACTGTGAGCATGCGGTTGTTGAATCGTTCCGAGAACCTCGTCCACCCCACCAGCTGGATCAAGAACAGAACGTAGGCCGGAACGGTGAGCAGGTTGGTCTGGAAAGTATCGAAGCCGAGAGCCCGAAGGTTGAGAGTGAGATAAGCAGTAACCGGCTGTACGGGGATGAGCAATGTCATGCCGTAAAGGTAGATGGGCCAAAGGTCGAAGTCACATAGCGCGGACCATAACAGCTTCAGTGTCAAGCCCTGGCGGTTGTGCATTCCACCCTAAAGGCAAGAGTTAGCGGACAGTCTTCTTGTTGTCAGGGGACGATAAATACCTTGCTTGGGTCATCTCTGAGAATGCGATTGACCATAATGACTTCCTCTCGCTCAGAAAACCAGCCGTCCTTCCCACGGAACCAACTTGCAGTTTGCGTCGGACTCGGCGGCAGATAGAACCACGATAAGACACCGATGATGGCCGTTAGAGCACCTTCAAGTGCGAACAACCATCGCCAGCCTTCCCATCCACCAACGCCACGTAGATGCAGGATGCCGAATGCAAGGAATGCGGCAACAACTTGCGTGGCGTTAGAAGCGCAGTAGAAGTAGCTGAGTCGAATGGGCAGCTCCTTGCTCGTGTAAAAGTAGGACAAGTACAAGATCGCATCGGGAATGAAACCTCCCTCGATCAATCCGAGAAGAGCTCGCGTCACGTAGAAGCCCGTCGCGTCCTTGATAGCGCACTGACAGATGGCGACGGTACTCCAGGAGACCATCTGAATGGGAATCCACACATCCGGACCCAGCTTCTTTGAAAGCATTTGCGACGGAAGCTCGGCGCAGAGAAAGCAAAGGTAAAATATTGTCATGCCGTAGTTGTACTGGTCAGTCGAGAGACCGAGATCAGCGAGCATATTGTCAGAGTTCGCCTGGGTGATGTTGCCGCGGTCCAGTTGGAGTGCGAAAAACATCAAGCAGACCCAGCTGCAAATCTTGTAGTCAAGCTATCACTACGTCAGAGCCTAGTCAGAAACTTTTGTTCACGGACAGACTTACCCTTCTCACAAGCTTCTTCTCCTCTTTCTCGGACCATTCTGCCGTTGGGTCGTATCGGTGTCGGCCTTCATATTCGGGAATCGGCTCATATAACTGTGCTGAAGCACCAACAGCCCAGACCTCTCCGGAGGCAACATGCTTTGAGTCTGAAGCTGAAGACTTGTCGTCGACAACTGGTGCTCTATCTTTTTGGTCGACAGCGGAGTTGACACTAGGTGTGCTCGGTGTACCTGACATGGTTGCGTGCCAAGACGATCGACCGGAAGCTTGGAAAGATAAGACTTTAGACTGAAGCTTGAACTCAACTTCAGCCTGTGTGTGATACTTCTGAAATGATTTATATATATAAAGATTTAACAGTTTTCCGTGCATATGCATCAAATGCAAAATCTGCCATCACCACTTAGCGCTCCACGATGGTGCAATTCCTCAACCTCGTCATGAAACCCCTCCACAAGAAAAGTGCGCAAAGCCATCTCCGCGGAGGGGCCCTTTTCAGAGGACATGGGAAGCGGCAAGCCAGTGCCGGCCAGATTGTAGGTAGACCAAGTGTTGAAAGGGACTAAACGGGTGCACTGCCGGGCAGAACTGGAGGTGGATGACGTCCATGGATGTTGGCTGTTCAAACCCACAGCCATGCAACACTGCAATATGGTGCAGAGGCGGGAGGCGACAGTGGAGCCGCCGGTCTGGTATCGGACGGAGAAAATCCCGGGTTGGTGAGATCGCATGAGAATTGATTGGAATTGAGAGCCTTTCAAACGTCAAGATTCTGATGAAGAAGTGGCCGTGTCGGCTGGACCCTTGTGCTGAGCGTGGGATGGTGGAGTGGGGAGAGATCACGTCAACTCGGACGCAAATGTGGTGATTTGAGAATGCTGCAGTGCATGCAGACCACCCCCGATTTGCGGACTATGCGCCAGGCACCCTCAGGAACCTTATTGGTGTAGTTGAAAATCAAAATTTTTGGTGTTTATATCTTTTGAGTCTTGAAGTCCGCCGTGACTCTCCCACAGAGTTGTGTTGGTGCGAACCTGATCCCAACCTGTCCAGGAGTTTCGGTGGCTTGTTCAATCTGAGGACCGTCGATTTGTGACTTTCAAGTCCCGACGGGCTGTAATTACGTCATCGAAAAAGGGATAAGCCCAATGTCACATTTCTATCCAATATCAAAGTGATTATTGATATTCAGTTTGAGTTGATAAGAGGTAGCCAACGCGGGTCCTTGCGACCTAGGCACAAGTATAGTTGATATGGCCACAACAGAGCCACGTAACTCAGACAAGCTCCTTAACGAATATCATGGCCATATAGCCTTTTCGAAGTCCCTCCACTTGGTCCCAATTGGCTGAATGTGTGTGAAAGATCTACCACTTCCGTCAAAGGTATCCTGAACGCCTGTGACAAGATACATCGGCGTCATCTCCCCGTCGTTGCTGAAGTACAGCTTTGGTCGCTCTCGTCGCCTCAATAGCTCCCAACTGCCATCTTCGTACGTAACGTTGGAAGTAAAAGCCGTCTTCAAGGGAAAGTGCCACGGGCCCGTTAAGTTTCGAGCAAAAAGATGGCTTCCCACCCTTGGCCATTGCTGAGCGTTGAACTCGACGAGATCGATCATCCAGTGGTTGAGCGAATGCCAGTTACCGCGCTTGTCTCGCCAGATGAATGGGTCTTCCGTCCAATATGGAGTGTCGTTCTCCGCGGCGGTGACCCAACTTGCTTCGTGGACCTGCTCGTAGGTTGTGTTCCATGCTGAGGCGGTGTAGATATTGTAGTCTTTGATAAGCAAAGCAATATCGGACGTAGGGTTGTCGGGCGTCCATAATGGAAATGGCGATGGATTCGTGGCACGCACAGGTAAATCTTTATTGAAGTCGCTGTCGACAATGACCTTCCAGTCGGTCCAGGGCCCACGGATGTTGTCGGCACTGGCGACGGAAATGTTGTTCGGCCAGTCCTTGTAGGTGAAACTTTTGCACTCCGTAAACTCCGGGGCCTCTACACCAATGCTGTACATGAGGTACTTTCGGTCTACTGGACTAAAGACAACGTCAGGATTGTGCCGAAACCCCGTGGAAGTTGTCACATCCTGAGCCCAGTGGTATGGGCCTTGCGGCCCGGTGTATGACTCTGCGCGGATGATGTGTGAGTGAGGTCTCCAGCCGGAAAGTCCGCAACCTTTGCCGAATTGTGAGGTGAAGAGATGGAACACAGAAGCGTTCTTTGGGTCTTGCAGAATTCTGCCTCCCCACGAAGAGTTTCCGTATGGGCCAAAGTCATCGGGTTTGGTGAAGTTTGTGTGGTTGTAACCAGAATACCGAGTAGCAGGGGCTAGGTCGAGAACGCCACAGCTATCCCCGACCCAACCTGGATCACACTCGCATGCCTTTGCAGTTGTGCTGTGTTGTATTGTTTTGGGGTTTGGGACGCAAATACCGTTAAGGCTGCAATCTTCGTCGGTCTGACAAGCATGGCTGGTGCTGAGGCCGAACACCCAGACCAGTATTATTAGAAGACGCATGCTTCTGGATTCTTAAGATGGAATGAATGCTACGAGATAAAATTCGCGATTAATGAAGATCGCGATACCTTCTTATTACGACCCTCCTTTGAGACCTACCAGATTCCTACTTCGATTGTCTCTCCCAGTTATCAGGACTAAAGAACCCCGGAACGGTGAGTATTACCCCGAGAAAGCGGGCGGTTTTTTTAGGTCAAAGACGCATTGCATTTGCAGCAGCTAAAGAAACACTCTTTTCATCTGCAAATCCAAAACAGTAGTGCCGAAGACCCAGCAAGATATTGGTTTCCACCTACCAACGCTCGTAAGGATCAATTAGCCAGATTTGTTCATGCTCGAGTCCGTATTCAGGCAAAGGTTTCCCTTGGCATGACGACGTCCCCCGCAAGACACTCCGGAATTACCTGTTCTGGCTTCGGTCAAGACATGCTAGGGCTGAGCGGCTTTTCCGGCCACGAAGTTACGAACAAGAATCTGGGGAAGTGCGGGGTTCTGGGAAACAGTGACCAACCCCAAAAGGAACATCAAATACAGCTTCGGTCTCATTTCGCACGAGACTGAGGGAGTTAGAAACCAAAAAAGGCATGTACCTGAAAGCGGTGTAACATTTGGGTCACGGCTTGAAGTCAACTGGTCAATGTATTGAAAATGGAACAGGGTGAATGCAGGTAGGAGGAGATGATGTCTCTCGTTATTAGTGTAATTGCTGTGATCGAGAGTAAGGCACCAAGGCCTTGATCTACGCTACTCCGTGTAACGGTTCTACTAGAATCAGTAACTATTTCGCCCACTTGATGAATACATAAACAACATGCAACCCGGTTATAGCACCCCCCGATGATCTAGACGCTTTATTACCCCATCTCAGGTCACCAATCTCCGGGCACCCGTTTCATAACTTCAACGGCACTCTGCCTCGTTCGGCATGCTCCTCTTTATTACCCTCCTGGCTCTTGCCAGTATCTCCTCAGCGAAGCCCTTTCTGGAGCAGACCTCTGACGGAAACTGGAATTATGGCAACGACGTGTGGAACGCAACTCAGAGGAAGTCTAGCAGAACCGATAAGCTCTGGTATAAGAACAAAGAGCTCATCGGGCGATCCGTGGGTCACTACTACAGCTCAAGTAGGTAAAAAGAACAAGTAAAGTACTCACATGAATAGAGAAACTCACGAATTTTACCCAGGTGTTGCCGGTAATAACTTCACCATAACTTCAGCGCACAAAACGCAGGAGGGTGATTTAGATGGAGTGCCATACCTTGACTTCTACTTCGAATCTCAAGCCGGAGAGCAGCATTGGGTCATCTTCGAAGGCCAGCACGGCGCCTACCAGTACTTTGTTACGACTGGCATGATTAACCCTGGCGAGTTTCGTTCCCTCTGGAGACTAGACAACCGCACCTTCACACATGGCCACAACAGTGTCCGCGACAAGGCATTACCGAGCTTGGAGGACCACTTGACAGGTGAATTCGTCTTCGACTCAACTTACAAGCGCCCCGATGGTACCTACATCACTAAATACGACTTCGCCGATTTCATTCACAACTTTGATTACTACGGGGTGTATGGAGAAGGCTTTGGTTCCTGGTATATCCATGCCGGAAAAGACTACTTCAACGGCGACCATTTACGGCAAGAGCTGACTGTAAGTATCATTTCTCTCTCCTCGACCCTGCTTTGGTTCTTGAAGAGCTACGCTTCATCCTTGCACAGGCGCTCACCCCCATTCCTCATATCGCAGGTTCATCGCGAAGTGAACACCGGTGACGTCGTTCAGCTGAACATGCTTCATGGAGTTCACTTCTTCGGCCCCCGTAATATCACACTACTTGAAAGAAAGCTAGTATGTCTTTCCTTCCCTTGTGAGGTGTTCCTGCTCTGATCGCAGTTGCAGTACGGACCATGGTTGTGGTATCTCAACAGCGGCTCATCTACAGATGCTGCCAAGATAGCCACACAAGGAAAGGCCAATTGGCCATACAGCTGGCTTGAGAATGATTCTTACCATTCCCGCGGTACTCTGAAAGGTCGTCTTGTTCTCTCTGACGGTCGCTCCGCTTCGAAGGCGGCTGTCTTCCTCGGCGACGACAGCGCCACGCTCAGCACACTGCGTCAAGGTCGAGCTTACTACTACAACTTCTACACCGATGATGACGGTTACTTTGAAGTTGGAAATATTCGAAGTGGCACCTATGGACTAGTTGCTTGGTCAAATGGTAGTTCGATCGCCGACGTCGGAACCAATTACACAACATACGGCGTCAAGATTGGAGCGGACGAAACAACCGATCTTGGGTCTTTGAACTGGGAAGTATCAAACCGTACCACGATCTTTCGCCTCGGCGACTTTGACCGCACTACTTATGGTTTCAAATTTGGTGGCGCCCCACGAGAATACGGCTTGACTGAGCTTTGCCCGGCTGAACTGGTTTACGAGGTCGGCACCTCAACGGCGACTGATTGGTGCTACGCGCAAACCAAGAAAGGCAACTGGACAATCAAATTTCCAATTCAGGAGCAGTCATCAGCAAAGGAGGTCAAGTTGATTCTTTCACTGGCGGCATACTCTCAGGGCGGGAACTTTCACATTCTGGTAAACGATAACCAAATTGCTACGATCAACTCCTCAACACTTTCCAATGACGGTGCACTTTATCGAAGTTGCACGGTTGCTGGAGAGTGGAGGTATCTTGAATACGCCGTGGATGCGTCTGTATTGCGCGTGGGCGACACAAACACCGTCACGATATGGTTGTATGATAATACCGGCAAGAACTCTGAGACAATGGGAACAACTCAACGAGGACCCATGTACGACGCGATAGCTCTCGAATGGTGACGAAGCTTTGCCTTCGTCACCAACTGAGGAAATAAACACGGAATAAATAACCTGTGAAGTTCACTCAATTCTTACAAAAGGATCCAGCTCCAGGGATTGTCCACGCTTTTGCGATGTTTGGTCATCATCCCAATTCTAGATAACCGCTCGGCCAAGACGGCTACTTTTGATGTGTGCGTTGCTCCACATCACGCTATATCTTCCTAGGCGTGACGTTGGACAAGTTTCTTAATAAACCTCCAGGCTGCTGTGGCTCTGTAGTGAAATTATCATGACCTTTACAGTTATAAGGTGACTTTTGTCCCATCTGAAGCCGCCCGCTCAGTCAAGATTCCACGATTACCTCATGTTTCTGCTAACATAAGAATCGATGGAAACACCTTCCATGTCTTGAATCACCTGCGCCACCAGATCTGGCAGGCGCTTGAGTTCAAGTACCAAGGGGCAATTTTCTCTACCTGTACATGAATGCTGCGCGTCCTCAGATGCAGTCTTGACTCGACGCACGATGGCCAATGCACATTCCAGTCTAAAAGCTGAAGCAGTCAGACCTAGTCCACAACGTTCCATCACCGAAAAGAAATCCGAAATCCGATGTGGTACCGAGCATAGGATGCAGCTGTCAACTTTTCGCCCAAAGCTATAGACAATTCCTTGCTTTCTCAGTGTCTGCTCCCTTGAATAGACTGCGTGCTGTATATTCTCCATCGTCGAGAGTATCAAGCTTTTAATTGCATCTAAGATGATGTTAATAGAGTCCAAACCACCTCCTGCCCCCAAAATCCACTAGTTAAGCGCTTACCTCTAACATCTGATGGTATTCGACTCAACATCTCATGCCGGCACCAGCTGTTTAGGTAATCGAGCTTCATATGACGCGCTGCGATCACTGATAAACGAGAAAAGTACCTCTCCGAGCGAAACAAAAAGGCTGCCGTAAGAAAAACCCCGATTTCCTCAGGACAAGAAAGGCCTCCAACATCGTGAAGCCAATGGCAAGCCCAAGGAATCAAGGCGCGGTTGCAGTCATATTTGTCGCTCGCGATCGCCACTGCAGCGATGACATTTGGTTCCAAGTCGATGTAACTCTCAACATTGCGGAAGTGAAGAATTGAAAGAAGTATTTCCATTGCTGCTGGGTCGTCTTCCTCTAGCATAATGTCGGGGCATGTTCCTTGCCGGGTCTCCTTGCCCTCCTTGAAAGAAGGACCAAAGAGCGTCTTGAAATATGGCGAAGCGAGGCTTAGTGTCGTGCTTGAGATTAGAAAGCGCCGTGGAGGCTGTTCGGTTGAATTTTGAACCACAAGAACAGCATCTCCTGCGGGGTCCATGTGAAGCGTCTTGGTCTCGTTACTGTTGCAAGGGACTGGAGCCATGTTGTTGAAAGACAATCAACTGAATTGAGGGTAGTGTACTTGAGCTGAAGATTTGGGCCATTCTTGTTTGCACTTGCTGTGTTTTATTAATGGAAAGCAACAGATCGGGTGTGCAACGCAGGTCTTCGTTGAAACGCATAAGAATGTAGGAGGCCTACCAGAACCTCAAGGTTTATTAACCGTTAGCCGAAAGTCAGAGCCGGGGGATCGAAGAATTTGCTGCTAATCTTCATCGTCTATCACAGCCAAAACATCAGACGGCAAAGAACATGTCTGAAAAAATGATTTTGTTCCAGTAGATATTGAATGTCGGAAGGTATGTTAAGACGAAAAAGTCAACTGCATACGGAACTGATTTGCGCCGCGACGTCCTCGGGAAACCTACATACTTATATCGCGGCCATGGCCAATTATGAACTTAGGAATAAAACCCCTTGGAAGATGAACCGGGAAAGAATTTACTAACCAGATAATAAATTTGATGAACGAGACAGTACGATATTAAAAGCCTGTGGCGGTGTGGGTAAAGAAAGGCCGGGAAGCAGGCTTTGTAGACACCATTTCGGAAATTATAAGAGAGCTTATGTATGTGAAGTCATACGTTCAATCAATTTATGGATGCCTAACCTGCCAACGCCAAGTCCATTACCGTCATCCGTAAGTGTACTTAGCTGTACGGGCATCTAGTGTTCCTCACTTTCCAACTCGCGCCTCCAGATCTTCACTGGCATCTCTCCCAGCAGCCAGTTCATCGTTTCCTCCCGTTGCATCTCAAAGTCTCTGGGCAAGGCAAACTCGTATCTGTGAACGACTGAAGCCAATAGCACAGCCTGCTCCAGATACGAGATGTTGCGACCGATGCACCCTCGCGCACCCGCGGAGAAAGTAAGGAAGTACGGTTGAAGCTCCTTGCCCTTCTCACCAAGCCACCTGTCTGGAAGATACTTGTCCGCATCTGGGAAGACAGTTTCATCGCGGTGGGCAACAACACTGGACATGGCAACGGTGGTGTTTCCAGGAACCCACTCGCCCATAATGTATGATCCCTCTGGCGGAGTCTTGCGCATCAGACCTTGCGGCGTCGGAGGGAAGAGGCGGAGTGACTCGTCGAGACATGCGCGGAGGTAGGGAAGGTGCTTGACCTTATCGTAGGGGGCGATGACTTCGTCGGCGTCGAGGACACTGTCGATCTCTTCGCGGAGGCGTTGGAGATACTTCGGGTTCTTGAGTAGCTGGTAGAGGACGTTGGTGACGGCGATCGCGGTGGTGACGCTGCCAGCGTTCATCATGATGTTGATCTCGGCGACAATTTCGCCCCATTCGAGGTTGTTGGGTTCGCCATTCTTGCTCTCCATGAGCGCCTGGAAGAAGTCATCAAGCCTCTCGCCGGCGTTGTAGCGCTTGAGTCGGTTGGAAGAAATCTGAAGCACGATGCCGTCCCAGCCCTTGGAGGCCTCGGTCATCTTGCGATAGTAGGGAATGATGTTGGAAAGCTTGTCGATAAGCTTGTAGTTTTCATAGGTCCAAATAAGATGGGACTGTTTGCGTGCGGTAGGGTACAGAGAGTCACGCAAGCCGACCTCCCAGGTGGAGCCGTCCTTATTCTGAGCGAGGACTCTGTCGTGGCCGCGATCAAGGAGTCCGAGACGCTCGGATGCTCCAATGTCGGCGATGGCGTCAAGGGTGAAGAAGTTGGTCCATTTGCGGTAGTCAACCGTCAAGTCTTCGGGCGTAGGGAACATCTGACCCTTGGGAAGCGGTCCAGTGCAGCGCTTGTCGAGTTGCTTGAATAGCCTCTCGACCTTGTCCGCGACCTTGTGTTCCCATCCTTCGAGGTTCTTCAAAGCGTAAGCGGAGGAAAGGACCTTACGCTTCCTGGCGTGGTCGTGCTTGTCAATGACGTCGGCGAGGTGAAAGTGGGAGCCGGCAGTCAGGTCGTAGGACTCATCCTTGGTGCAAGGCGTTCCATGTCCGTAAATGTCCTTGATGGCGCGGACATCGCTGAAGGAGAGACTGTTGGGTCCGGTGCGGAGAATGGGACCCTTCTCTTTGTGAAGCTTGATGAGATGTGTTGATCGGGCTCCTTTACGGGCCAAAATCATGAAGGGGATGTTGGAGGCACCCGCAAGTGGACTGAAATTTTGGAATTTTCGTAGACCTAACTCGTTAGTATTGAATAATTCATCCATAGTCCAAGGAGGGCAATGACTTACCTTTGGGATCTCTGAAGTATGTGATAAGAGGGTAAATGACGAAGTAAGACACGGCAATGAAGAAGAGGCCGGCAGCATAAGGGGCGTGCGAGAACGCCGGAAGCGCTTCGAGAGCCATATTGTTTAGAAGATTGCAGTAAATCTGTAAAAAGCCAACACTATGAGACAAAAAAGGGGAGTTGGGAGGACTGGGCAGTGGTAGTCGGTGTCTGTCCCTTCTTCAGCTTAGGTTGAGCCGGCCTCTTGGACTAAATAATATCTACCAGTGGAACATTGCAACAAATGGAAAGTCACGAGAATGGCAAATCTCGACCGGCGAGGTGTTGCCCACTTCGGACTTCTGTTAGGCTGCAAATGAGGAAAGACTCCCCGCCTCTCCTCCACCAGTTACGACACGTTCTCCGCATTATGCACGTCACAAGTGCCCCAAGCCATCCATCCTTCGTCTGAGTTGTCAAAGCAGCTGAAGAGAGAGGGTATCTTGGTTGTCTGAGATAGGCAAGCGGGGGCATTGGGGGCAACGTAGATGAAGGGTCTGACAAGCAAAAGCCAAGTCCGCGGGGAAAGAGATTGGCTGGAATACAACAGGAATAGCAGTGTCATGTAGCATTGCGTTAGTTTACAGATCGTGGGGGTATCTCGGGCCGCAGAAAACGCGGGGAACCGGAGGTCATCACACGGAGCTGGCCCAAGTGCCGTGCAGTCTGGAGCTCAACAAGGCAATTTACGCCGCGGGATATCCTCATTAGATCCAGAAGGTGGGCAATGCCGAGACGCCGGTGGCATCTATGTTCCAGCCAACGAAGGAAAGAGACGCAGAAGATTGGAGAAGTTGGAGTCTCACTGGTCTCGGTTCAGAAATTGGCACGCACATGAATGCCAACCGGTCCCTTGTGTTGATCCCGCGGATTATATTGCCTATCTTGGCTTGGATTACTACTTTCTCCAACTCGCATCTCTCGAACCCCGCGGGGAAGTGGATTCGTTCTCCAGCTTTTGAATGCAGTGTGACTTGATGCGGCATTGCCATCCGATTTTTGAGGGTCGGGTTGCCTAAACGAACTTGATCAAGGAACTTTTATTCGGCGGAACTTTACCAAAAACGACCCTGCGTGGCAAACTTCGATTGTGGAAGTTCTCACGATCGGACGTCAAGATGGTTCCCATTTAACAACCAGCCCTCTCAACCACGCTCCTTTCCAAAACCGCAAGCCAACAAATTCATCCACACTCGTCTTTTTTTTTTGGGCGAACAAACCTTTGGAAATTGCATTACCTCGCGCTCTAGACATCATGTCCGGCCCAGGAGCTCTCCCCGAGAGTACTCTCAAGCTGCTCAGCCAGCTAGCGCCAGGCACGTTTGCAGACACAGCTGCTCTCGCTGCTGCTGGGCTCTTGTCAGCTGCCTATGTCTTGCGCGGGTACACATGGGACAAACCTGATCCGTATAACTACATTTGGTACGAAAAGCCTCAACAAGGCGCTGGAGCTAGCGCCGCAAAGCGCTCTAAGAATATTGCAGAAAGACTAGAAGAGCTTGTAAGTCACCTTCTCTCACGCCGTGTCTTCTCGAGACGCCTGCTAACATTGTTTTTTTCTAGAACAAAGATGTCGTTGTGTTCTGGGGTTCTCAGTCTGGTACGGCCGAGGGGTTTGCGAACCGCCTTGCCAGAGAACTCCATCAACGATTCCACCTCGAGACCATGTCAGCCGACCTTTCGGATTACGACGCCGACACGATTGCACAAATTCCGCAGACCAAGCTTGCCATCTTCATTTTGTCAACGTATGGCGAAGGAGACCCAAGCGACAACGCTGGAATGTTCTGGGACTGGGTCACCAAGCTCCAAGACAAGCCTTTGACATCTCTGCGATACGCTGCTTTTGGCCTTGGCAACAGCAACTACAGATATTACAACAGAGTGGTCGATGTGGTTGACAAGGCCCTCGAGAGCACCGGCGCAACCAGTCTGGCACCCGTTGGCCGTGCTGATGATGCCGAAGGCGGCACGGAAGAAGACTTTCTCTCGTGGAAAGACGACTTGTACAAGGTCTTCCGCGAGACTCTCAATCTCACAGAGCACGAAGTCAAGCACGAGCCGTCACTGGCAGTGGTGGAAGATGAGTCTCTAGAGCCTCAAGACTTGCATATCGGCGAGCCAGTTCATCTCATTGAGGGCTCTGGCAAGTCCACTGCCAACTCCGCCGTCAAGCCACTCAAGATCAGGAACGCATACGACCTCTTCTCCAGCCCCGGCCGCAGTTGTCTGCATCTCGACCTTGAGCTCGACAGCGGCTCCCACCTTACATACAAGACCGGCGATCATCTGGCCGTCTGGCCCATCAACCCCGATCAGGAGGTTGAACGTCTCCTGAAGGTCCTCGGACTGTCGGATCGTCGCAGTATTCCGATAAGCATCAACGCGCTGGATGCTGCCGTGAAAGTCAGGATCCCAACACCAACCAATGTCGAGACATTATTCAGATACTACCTCGAAATCTGCGCTGCTGTTCCCAGAGATACGGTCCGTGGCCTGGCCCAGTTCGCATCTTCGGCCGCCGCAAAGGATTTCCTCCTGAATCTCGGCCGGGACAAGGATAACTATGCTGAGTTTCTGGCATCCAACCACCTGACTATCGGCAAACTTCTTGAGCTTGCTGCCAAGTCCGACGACAACCAGACGTGGTCCAACATCCCCCTTTCATACCTCATCGAGAACCTGCCTCGATCTCAACCCCGATACTACTCCATTTCTTCTTCCAGCGTTGTTTCCCCCAAGGCCCCCAGCATTACTGTTGCTGTTTCTGATACCCCACTTTCCGCTTCCCCAACGGCTGCCATTCCCGGCTTGACAACCAACTACCTGCAAGCCCTTTCAAGATCACTACAAGAGTCCCAAGCAACACAACAGACCGAGGGCCTCAGCTATGCGCTATCTGGGCCATCGAATTCTCTTGAAGGTGGTCTGGTCTATGCTCACATCCGTCGCTCGAAGTTCAAGCTTCCCATGCTGTCATCACACCCCCTGGTCATGGTTGCGGCAGGCACCGGTCTCGCACCGTTCCGCGGCTTCATTGCCGAGCGTCTCCGTCTGCAGTCCATTGGCAAGGATGTCGGCCAGATGTTGCTGTTCTTCGGCTGCCACAAGCCCGATGAGGACTACATCTACCGTGAGGAGCTGGAACAGATGGAAAAGGACCTCGGCGGCAAGCTGAGGATCGTCACGGCATTCTCAAGACAACAGGGAACACCGAAAATCTATGTTCAAGACAAGGTGAGGGAGTTTGGCAAGGACGTTTCACAGCTGTTGGCGGACGGCGCGAGTCTGTACATGTGCGGGAGGGCAAGCATGGCGAGGGAGGTTGGCAAGACACTTGGCGACGTAATGAGGGCAGACAAAGGTTGGGATGATGCTCAGATCAAGGAGTGGAGCGAAGGGTTGAAGCGCAACCGCAAGTGGCAGGAGGATGTCTGGGGCTAGACGACCCAAAACTTCACGCATTATAACCAGAGTAGCTCTCCCAAACTGTCACATACGACCATACCCATTGGAAAACTCGGGATCCCGTCCGCTCTCCCATAGATAAGCCAATGAGGGCCGGATTAGTAGTTGGGTCGGTGACGACCAGCGAATACCTGGTGTTGTATGTTTTTTGCCTGTTGATGATACTGGGCCCCACTTCTAAAGGATGGCTTTTTTGGTTGAGCGTCTGGGCCTTAAGATAGAAAGATGGAAATGAAGAGTTAACGATTATTCCTGTTTTCTCGCACACTTGTTTGATCTTTATTTTTGCTCTACTTAAGAACTCTATAATAATGACTGCCGGTTGGTATGACGATCACCTATTCTGTGGTGGTTGATCATACCAACTTGGAGATACTCCACGGGGCTGTCTCACACAACAGAATCTCGAAGACGTGTATGGAAATCTTTGCAGAGCCAATGCCAATGCGGAACCCCAGCTGAATCCAGTACTTCGGCTTCACCATATAGCTCCTCTTCCGTGCTTCGGTAGTCTCCCTTTCTGGAAGCCGACTCCCGCGGATGGTCTACCTCAGTGTCTTCGGCGGAAGTCCCGCATTCTTCGCCATTAATGGAAGCTTCTCAAGTCCGGACTGAAACGCGCTGCCACGTTTCCCGCGAGATTAGCGAAGCAGTCTGCATGTTGGCAACTCGAAGCCCGTTAGGGAAAGATACCTCCCAACTCCACCGAGCCCAATTTTGTTGGAGAATCGGTGTCTCGGACAACGTCGGAAAACCACTCGTTCTTCTGTAGGCTATGTTTTGGACGGAGCTACAAGAACAGGCCAAGTTTCCGCGTTTCGCTGCTATTTCTAGACATTTCTCATACGTGGAAACATCTGTAAAAAGCCTCAACAACGTCAACATGCAGAAAAGAATGGAGGCGGAAAAGCAACCGTAACCCGCATCCATATGCATCACTTGTGGATATCTGTTGCTTCACGAGTGCAAATTGACGTGCCGAATCCGAAACATGACAGGTCTAGATCGTGCTGGAAATTGGACCCTTTGGACAGACTGACTTCATCACGACTAGAAGGAGGTGAGACGGATGCATGAGTGGTCGAACAAGCTTCATACTTGATCGCCGGTGTGAATCCCGCGGGTTTCATTGCCTATCAAGGAAGGCAATCCCATTATGCGAGCGCCTGAGTCAGTGGAGGCTTCGGCGTCCACCAGCTCGCAAGCGAGATCCTCTCCCTGCGGAGACATTTCTCTACCGGCGGCTCTAACCCGCGGACTAAAGAAGCCAGCCATTACCAGCACGAAAGGCAGTGGTGCTGATTGTGGGCTCCAATTGGAAGTTGAAGATTGATAATGGCAGCAAAGCGTATCCTCTTCCCCGGTGCGGAGGAAATCTGGGGCAAACGCACCTCGAACGCAACAGGCCTGATGACACCAGGTACACCATCCGAACCCCGTTCTCGCGTATTCTCATATTGGTTTATTACGGTTCCCACTCTCTTCTGATCGACTGTAAAGCCGCGTATCGTTCTGTCACTGTCTTCAATGACATCATGCTTTCCGGAATATGCCAAGACTCCGGTGGACCGTACAATTTGTGTGGAGTCCGAAGACTGGAGATACTCTGTAGTGATACTGGTCAAATGCTTCCAAATCTCCTAAGAGGGCTTATCTCACATGGCATCTTGAATGTGCCGATTCTAGAAATTACTACAGGAACTATAGGTCAACAGCCGTGAACGATAACCACTCCTGATAGATTATGAGCTAGATTTCCCGTCGACCGTCTTCAACATCAGTACAGGTTTTCAAGACCATACCAAGACAAGAATAGGCACGTCTATGGTCCGCGCTCCCCGGTCAAGGAAGAGTTCAGACGGCGGGCTTTTGTTACTTGTTCGGGCAAGGGGAGTTATGGATCCCCCCGCGTATCCCGCACACGGAAGCACCCCAGACAACCCACCCCCGCATTTAATTCGATTACGCTGTTCAGCACCGCTCAGCTGTTGGAGGAGGAGGGATGAGGGGCCAGATGTTGACCATTGGTATATGCGCTCGCAATGAAAGTGAATTCGCCCTGGAACCTTGCGTTAGCCCATGGGATGTAACAAGGCTCACGTCTGGTTGTGTCTAGGCAGATCTGATAGGACTTGGGTTGACAGGGCGCGTGCTCGTTTTTCCCCTACACGACGAAGTTCATTAAAGGAATAAAACCCCGCGACCCACCTTGGCGTGCTGTTTACAGACTGCATGGTGGTGTTCTCTCGGTCAGAGAGGCATTGACTCGTTCTCTATATAAGCTTGTGCTTGGTCACCTTCGTCTGATGGTTCGAGCTCCTGATCTAGCAACCGGCCTCAGCCTCAAATTCCAATCCCTTTCACGAACGCCTCCCAATTGCACCAATTCTCGTGTGTTGCCTGAAGAACTGCCAACACGAAGTCTTTAGGCACCATGTCGCAAACCACCCCCGAGTCCGAAAGCAAAAGCCTGTCAAGGGACGCGTCTCTTGACAAGGTCAAGCACGATGGGGTCGCAAAGCACATCGAGCAGTCTGACGGTGCTCAAGCTCCCAATTTCGACGATTCAATTGAAGATACGGAGCCCTCGAGGGCCGTCTGGCTCATCACTTTCACCGTCGCAATGGGCGGGTTTCTGTTCGGTATGTTTCGGTCTTGAGCAGAACATGTGATTCATTAAACAGAGTTTCCGAGGAGCACATGGTCTAACCGCTTCCCTTCTATGATAGGTTACGACACGGGTGTGATTTCGGCCGTTCTTGTCAGCCTGAAGTCGGATCTCGGACACGAACTCTCGTCTTCGGAGCAGGAACTCGTAACCTCAATCACCTCTGGCGGCGCTCTCATTGGAGCTTTGATCGCGGGTTTGCCTGCCGACAGGTATGGACGAAAGCTGGGCATCTACATCGGCTGCGTTCTCTTCTTGGTCGGCACTATCATCCAAGCGGCAGCCTTTTCAGTGGCCCAGATGACGGTTGGACGATTTGTTGTCGGTTTGGGAGTCGGTTCCGCTGCCATGATCATCGTAGGTTCCCCGCAAACAACAAAAGATTAGTTGAAACTGAGGCCTCGAGACTAGCCTCTTTATATCGGCGAGCTGGCCCCTGCCAGACACCGCGGCCGCATGATCGCCTTCGACAACATGAGTGTGACTCTTGGTCAGCTCATTTCATACGCTCTTGGAGCCGGATTCACCGAAGTTCCGCACGGATGGCGCTACATGGTTGCCGTCGGCGGGCTACCACCCATTGCCCTCGGTCTTCTCCTTCCTATGTGCCCCGAGTCGCCCCGACAGCTTATCTCACACGGCAAGATCGAAGAGGCTACCCGTGTCATCAGACGCGTATATCCGCATGCCTCCGAGGAGCAGGTACAGGCAAAGATGGGACACATGACATTTGCTGTGGAAGTTGAAGCTCAGGCTACTTCCACCTCTCTGTGGCATCGCTTCAAGGAGCTGCATGTTGTTCCCTCCAACTTCCGTGCTTTGGTCTGTGCCTGCGCGATCATGGCCAGTAAGTCCTCTCTTGGTTTCGAAATTCGAAGAAAACGTTCCTGACAAGCGGACAGTTTCACAATTGGGTGGTTTCAACACTTTGATGTACTACAGCGGTGTTCTTTTCGGACTTGTAGGCTTTGATAAGCCTGTGGCTGTCTCCATTGTTGTTGGCGCGACTAACTTCGTCTTTTCTCTCGTCAACTTGTTTGTTATCGACAGAATCGGCAGACGCCGTATTCTGCTCTTCACAGTCTTGGGAATGGTAAGCTTGTAACGCGAAGAGCATCACGGCAACATCACTAACACCCATTAGTCTATCAGCATGGCAGTCGCCGCCGTTGCATTCCATTGGATTCCTGTCTCGCCAGACTTGAAGCTTCAAGCCACCTCCGTAAACTGGGCCGGTATCCTAGTCCTTGTCACAATCATCTTCTACGTCGCCTGCTTTGCCGGTGGAGTTGCTACCATCGCGTGGGTTGGCACTGAGTTGCTTCCCCTCGAGGTTCGCGCTCTCGGTACAATGATGAACACAGTCACCTGCTGGGGCTGCAATATCATTATTGCGTCGACCTTCCTGTCCATGATGAAGGGAATGACCCCAAGTGGTGCTTTTGGTTTCTACGCAGGTATCTGCTTCTTCGGGTGGCTCTTCGTCATCTTCTGTTATCCTGAAGCGAACGGTCTGCCTTTGGAGGAGGTTCGCCAAATCTTTTCCACCGGTTTTGGTGTCAAGAAGGCAAATGAGCTGCAGAGGCTTCGCAAGATGACAGGCGGATCTGCGTAAACACACACGAAGGAGCCATGTAGACTTGAAAAGCAGCATTTAGTTAAAGAGACAACGAATCACGCAGCGCATTCGAAATACCATCTAGGTTCTATATGTATACGGATTGCTTTTCCGGCAAAGAGCCCCCCCAACAATATCTTTCAAGTGATGTGGTTAAGCTTTCGAGACGTAGGAACTGAATGGAGGACCCAGGTAACTTTCCTTTGCTCCTCCCAAGTTCACAACAAGCTTTTCAAAAATCAGGTTTGTGTGACTCAACCTGAGCTTCACTGTGTGCTCCCCGGGGCTCAATCCAGCACTCAGTTCATGAGTTCGTAGCCAACTACAATCCTGAACCGCATGAAACCACCCATCAGGAAGATCTCCTGACTTCTCAGCTCTTGGCAACAGCCGATGCGTCTGAACCGGCTCAGCATCCACTTGGAACTCGTATGACATCGGATCAGCGGGATCAAGGTCGAGTGTCATGTTGAAGTATAGAAGCAAGGCGGGAGTTTCTGTGCGCGAGAACACATAGAACCTGCACTCGAGCTGAGGAGCCACATCGGTGGCTGCTTCGATCACGGAAATTGCCCCTGCTTCCGTTTTGCCGCAGTCTGGAAGCACTCGGAAACCTGATGGAGGATTGTGTGCCGCTGGGATGGACACATATCCAGCTGCTTCGACGAAACCGCCATCGAAAGAGTCCGGGACTTGTCTCCCGGTGATGACAAGATGGACCTGTTCAAAGTCGCCTTCTTCGGATCGAATATCGATCAGAACCTCTTGTTCGAAGTCATTCGGCACTTCCTTCCAGCTGACATTGATTTCAACCCGTGCATCACCGCCATCGGGATCAAGTGTGCCTTCAGTAGCTGACAACTGCAGCCAGTCATACGGCGTCGTGGCTTTCCAGTGAATGATCTGTGCTCCTCTCGTAAAGATATCGAACCACCTTTTGACCGGCCCATATCGACTGATGGGTCCAAGAGTAACTCCGGGCACAAGATCCCGACGGCTGGGGTGTGTCCTTTCAGACTCTTCATTGATTCTTCCAGGCCGGACGCCTTCGTGGCCCTCGACCGCCACCCCCATCTGCCCGACAATTGGATTTGAGTTCTGCCGCCTTTGGACGTAGCACAGGCCGCTGATCATATCCCGCGACGGTGCATGCCAGGTATCTCCGAAGCCATAGTGCGTTTGCCGCATGATATGGTTCCACTTGCCTCCGAGCAGAGCATGGAACTCCTCAGTCAGCGTGTAGTCATCGTCAAATAAATCAAGAACTTCGCGAGCAAGCTTGTTTGCCGTGTTGCGCCGTTGTCGGGCGTAGAGCTGATTCCGTCCCAGGGTCACTTGGAGCTTGGTGAAGATGTACGATGCCTTGACCGGATGCAGAACCGTCTGGAATATAGCGGCTTTATGTTCTTCCGGTGCGTGTTGATGAATCGTTTCGGCGGCTTCCAGGAGGGACTGCCAGCGACCTACGACGTTCTCTGCTTCGTTATGGTGCAAGAGTGAGAATGTTGTTGGCTCGATATGTTCGTGCCTGCGCAAGGCGGCAAGTCGATCATACTTCTGCCACACGTCGGCGACGGCTTTTGTCAGATCTTGGCCAAAGTTGACTTCGGCCATTGACTGGTAGAACTGGGCGAAGTTGTCTGCTTTTATGGAGTCGATGTCCCAAGCAAGGGTCATGGCAAAAGTGAGCGGGACTTCCATGGGCTTGATGTCGCCGACGTTAAAGACCCAGATCTGCTTCGCGTTCCTCCGATGGGCCTCTTGAAGCTGATGCCATGTTTTACCCTTTGGGAGTTGTTAGTCAGGTTACGAAAGTCAGAATTTCCAGCGCACCAGTGAGTTGCTGTTGATCCACTTATAGCTCCGAGGTGTTCCCACGTATTCAAAATGATAGTAAATCTAACAACCTGTTAGCTTGTCTCGAAAGTCTTGTCGTGATACTTCATGAGTTCACATACACCTGCACCCCCTTTCCTTTCTCGTTCTTTCTCTGAGGGGAGGCGTCGGATGCTGCCAAAATTGTCGTCGGCGAAAAGTAAGGTGACGTCGTCAGGAATCTCAATAGTTCCTCCTTCATACTGGTCTTGTACCTCCTTGTATAACGCCAGAAGCTCTATTTTGTCAAGTCAGTATTCTTCTTCTCACATACCTCAACTATGGATCTCTCAGTACTTACGAGGAACTGCGTCTTCTCGCCCATGAACCTCTTTTATAAGTGCTCTCTGCGTCTTGATCACGTCACGGACGACAGCCGCCGGGTCATCAGTCTTCATACCCTTGTCATATTCGCCCCGCATTCCAAGTGTAAAGTAGGATTCGAGACCCTTTGCTCTCTTCACTCCCTCCTCGAAGAACTCGGTAATCTTCTCCTTGTTCGTAAGCCAGTTCCAGCTGCCGTCCGGGTTGTCTGCGAACCACTCGTTCGTAGCTCGCTGCATGGGCTCATGGTGGGAGGTTGAAACAGCGATGCCATAGTCGTTGGCAACTTTCGCGTTCTCCGAGTCGTCTGTGAAGAAAGTCGCGCCTGGGTTGGGGTAGCCGGGCCACATAGCCGGCCACATGAAGTTTGCCTGGGCGATCATCAGCAATCAGTCTCGACGGATTACAGCAGTTGAGAGCCAGAACCTTGAGTCTCAGCAAAAGCTCAAACACATGCTTGTAGAACTTTGAGTTGTATCCTCCAAAGTTATCTCTAACCCATCCAGTGAGTGCGGGTGCCTCATCGTTGATGAAGATGCCTCGAAATCGCACGCTTGGCTCCCCATGGTGTGTAGGCTCGGGAACAGCAAAGATCTCTGGGTGAAATTTGGGAGGTACATCTGCCCAGAAATACCAGCTATCACGCTGTCAGTTTTCACTTCGGTTTATGCATGGTTTTCAACTCACGGAGAGACACCAATCTGCTCCGACAATGTGTAAGAGCCGAATATTGTTCCTCGCTTGTCACTCCCTGCAATCACAAGCGCTTTCCGGCAGCCCGGGAAAGGGTTGGCAACAGGGGCTGTGATGAAAGACTCCCACTTCCCGTGAATTTTCTCGAAGTTCAGCTTGCCATCCTTCTCCAATCGCTGCAGCAGGCGACTCGACTCGACACACCCAACGATGATTGCGATATCCGCACCAAGGTCGGTGTCGATTTCGTTTCCCTTAGACACCAGAAGAGACTTCGGCTCGGACTTGGTCACCCGGCCGAAGTCATTAGCAAGATTCTGTGCCGCGATGTGTACGCCGATTGGATCCGATTCATCCACCACAATGGTCGCCTCGACCAGGTTGAGGGGCTCCTCGCCCAAGCCTCGGGCAAAGGTTACAATTTGTTTCTCGAACATGGCGGTGTCGGTTAACGAGCCGATGTGTCGTTCGTCCCTGCAAAGAGGCCTTGCATGCCACACGATTCGCAGAACCGCAAGTCTCTAGAGGACGGTGATTTCCCCTCAACATATGTTCAGCACCGGTCTTGTCCGGCCCGAGATCGGTAGCTCGCCAAGCATGATTGCTTTCCAGGCGCCCTAACCGGTCTCAAAACCGGGGCTCTCGACAGAAGGATCAGCTAATGGACTGAAGTGGCTCCAATGAAAAGAATAATAGCTTCTCCGCAAAACAGGCTACATCCCCGGGAGATTTTGGTTGGTGTTCTTGGCCCGGTTGCCGGTCCGGACCCCTCCCCCGCACGTCACCCCGGTCCCAACCCCGCCTCCGCATCACCACGCTTTGGCCTCCCAAGCATGGGTGGCAGATGGTTGGACATAACCGAGGCGTCTTGTAATATTTGGCTGATACACTGTCGACGGTCGTTGGTCTGTATTCGGTGTAGCGGTCGGTTGAATAGCTGGAATGGTGCCGCGCATGCGTGCAAGGTCGCGTGGACATGTTGATGGCTGCTACATTAGGCAGTATCCCAGCTTTCTAAGGCCCCTGGAGCTGCGTCCCTCGCTGATCTATATGGTAGTAATTGCACCATTGTTTCTTTAAAGAAGCTCTTATATGCGCCTCAAATCTTACTAAAACCTTCGGGATTTTACAATTTCGTCAAGCCCGCCGAGCTTTTCAATCGCAGGAACACCATCGATACTGACTGGAAGGCGTCATGAGCAACAAACAAGATATCCACGAAGCCCCTGAGGCCGTGGAAGACCCCAGCGACTCGAAGCATCAAACGAACTATGACCTCGTTGATCGCGAAGTGGCACAGTATGCTAGCGAGGCAATCGTGGAGATCGACGAGTCGACAAACAAGAGATTGAAGAGGATGATTGACAAGCGGGTCTTGAGCGTGATGATATTCACCTACTTCATGCAGTCCCTCGATAAAGGCACAATGTCATTTGCCTCTATCATGGGCATCATCCCAGATACCAAGCTCAAAGGGCAAGAGTATGCATGGTTGACCACGATCATTTACATCGTCATCCTCTGCGTTGAGTATCCGGTTGGTTGAGCAAACATCCTTTATTCTTGAGCCTAAATCTGATTGTGTGTGTTCAGGAAAACTACATCATCCAGAAGATCCCGATTGCGAAATGGCTCGGCTTCAACATCATCATGTGGGGAGTTACCCTTAGCCTACACGCGGCGTGTCACAACTTTGTTGGTCTCGTTATCGTCCGAGGCTTCCTTGGAGGGTTTGAAGCCGTCTGCCAGCCCGCCTTCCTTCTCCTGACATCTATGTGGTATAAGCGCGAAGAGCAAGCCACTACGGCCATTCTCTGGTGAATCCTCGCCTGTATGATTACTTGCGTAAAGTCAAGACTGACTCTAACAGGTACATGATGAACGGACTTCAGCAAATCATTGGCGGTCTTCTAGCCTTCGCCTTCTCATTCATCCCATCAACCTCGCCCATAAAGTCTTGGCAAGCCCTCTTCATGAGCTACGGCATTATCACCGTCTTCTGGGGCATCTTTGTTCTTTGGTGGATGCCGGATTCGCCCATGAAGGCCCACTGCTTCAGCGAGGAAGACAAGAAGCTCATGGTCGAACGCGTCCGTTCAAACAGAACTGGTCTTCAGAACCGCAAGTATCGAAAGGAGCAGATCTGGGAAGCCTTGAAAGATCCTCAGGGTAAGATAGGATGCTGGAAAGCTTCGTGGTCTCTCCGAGATGCATGAACTAACACTGTTGTTAGTGTACGGATTCGCTTTAATTCAACTCCTGACCACTCTCCCTTCAGGCGGCTTGGGCGCCTTTGCCAACATTATCATCAAGGTACTATCAAAGCATTTCATTCTCGCAGAGAGGCTTACTGACGTATCATCAGAGCTTCGGCTATACCACCTGGCAAACTCAGCTCCTTCAGAGTGTAACAGGCATCCTTCAAATCATTACCATGGTTACGGCTGCGTGGATCGATCGTCGTTACAAGCAGACAATCTTCGCCATGATGGCTGCCGTCGCACCCACCATCGCTGGCACTGTCGTCTTGATCACCGTTCCTTTCGAACCCAGTAAAAAGGTCGGCTTGCTTCTGGCCTACTACATCATGATCTCCTTCTGGGCCTGTAGTGGTCTAGCGCTCTCGCTCGTCAGCCGAAACGTCGCCGGCCAAACCAAGAAGGGCGCCGTTATTACCAGCAACTTCGTCTTCTGGGCTGCCGGCAACTCTATTGGTCCGCAGGTTTTCCGAACCCAGGACGCGCCGCGATACTTCCTTGCTTTAGCCATTATCATTGGCTGCTTCTCGCTTCTAGAGATCACGCTTTTTGCTCTGCGAACATACTACGTCTGGCAGAATAAGTCACGCGAGGCGAAGATTGCGAGAGGAGAGGCGGTTGCGGATACGGCTCACACTCATGCCTTTGAGGACATCACTGATAAGGTTGGTCACAATCAGCGTCGCTTTTCGCGTGGATCATTCATACTGATTGTTGTAGGAAAACGTCAATTTCAGATACGTCTACTAGAGAGTTTCACAGATATCCCGCGGTCATGCATTGGATGATGCTCACCTTTCAGGCTTGGATGTAAACGAGGTTTAAAGAAGTGATTAATGTCCAAAGCAGTATCAATACTTCAGATAACTATGTCTTCACGGCTGGGAAAAGATATCAGTAGTTATACAAAAAGCCTATATTGAGTTGGGCTACAATTTGACACATATTAACGTGAAGATTATGTTTCACCTCATCCAACCACAATCGCAGCTCCAGTCCTCACGAAATAACTCAAATAAAAGACTATTCTAACGTAAACGAATGCTGTCCCTCTCCGTCACAGAGCGAAGACTTGAAAATGCCAATATTCGAGAGGAGCTTTCAGAGTGGACCTCGAGGCCAACGCAACGTTGCACGCATCAGTGCCCAAACTTCCCCTCTCCATTCTGCGGGTTGTTATTTGTGTTCCCCGGACCCCGCGAAATCCACTTTAGCGGGCGTTGATCAAATTTTTGAACACGCGTCGTTCGTTCTAAGGAGCTAATACGAACGTCTCGGTCTTCCAGCTGTCAACGCGGGGTTGATCCAGAAAGGGTTAATGATTTCTGAGCCTTGTATCTCTGGAAGATCCTAGGCTGCTGAAGCGAAAAGAATATGGGATTGGTCCCATGCGTTACTTGTGGGGGATCGTCGGCACCGAGCTCCCCAGCCAGTCGGCTTCATCATTCACGGCAGGTTTACGCCCCGGGCATCGGAGGCAGATGCGGAGATTCGGAGAGCAGGCCGATGGAGGGAATGTGAGCCAACGGTGTCAGGACCAGTACTGCAAATGTGATCGGTTCACGTTTTCATGACTACATTTACGCGTTCTTTTTCTGGTCTCTGCTTTTCGGCAGTCAGGTCTCATCATCCATTGCCTCTTTCCCCCCAGAAGATGTGTGGCCACCATGGTTCTTGTGCTCAAGAAGCGACGTCCGTGATGGCGAGACCATACCCGCTGAGGGCCTCGATGCCAGTTGGTAAGAGGGTCAACAAGCTGTACAGGGACCGCACAGCAAACTTCTACTCGCCTGGACAATGGGAGAAGGTCAACCTTCTAGCGTATGGCCACCTGTCGCATTCAGTGAGAAGTTGGATGAACTAACGAAATGTCAAAGGATGATGCACATCGCAACTTGCTCTCAACCTCCTAACCTACGGCTGTCAGTGTGGGACAGTCCTGGCACAAGTCGACCATCTTTCTCGGAGGCCTCAAGCCAGTCAAATGATTACCGACAGACACAAGTTGGACAATCATTCGGTCCGTCCTGGTCAACCCATTGGTTCAAACTTGAGATTACCATTCCCGAAGACATGCGTTCTATGGAGCATTTGGAGCTTCATTGGGACTGCAGCAACGAGGCCACTGTTTGGACGGCCGAAGGCGAGCCTCTTCAAGGTTTGACCGGCCGTGGGGAACGAATTGAATGGATTATCCCTCAGTCTTTCAGGGATGGGGAAACCCATGTCATTTTCGTCGAAATGGCCTGCAACGGCATGTTTGGAAACGCGGCAGGCGACCCCATTTTCAAGAACAACGCCAACGGTGACGCCATCCAACCTCCTGATCCAGACAAGTACTTTCTGCTGTCCAAGGCCGAGATTGTTGCAGTGGACCTGCAAGCTCGCAAGCTGCATACCGACATCCAAGTAATCCATCAAGCCGCCCAAGAGTTCCCCGAAGACTCTTGGGAACAACATGAAGCCTTGAACATTGCGACAAGAATCATCAACACATTCAAGGCCGGCGATAGAGATTCCATCATACGCAGTCGAAAGATTGCCGAGGAATATCTGGGCCCGAACATCAACTCTGAGGCGGTTTACGCTGTGCGTGGCGACAAAAGCCCAAGTGTGATTGCGGTCGGACATTGCCATATCGACACTTGTTGGTTGTGGCCGTGGGAGGAGACCAAGCGGAAAGTTGTCCGATCGTGGTCTAATCAGTGTGACTTGATGGACCGGTATCCTGAGCTCAAGTTCGCATGCTCCCAAGCTCAGCAGGTACGTCAAAATACGTCCCCAAGTGATGGTGCGAAAGTACTGACGGAAGCGCTGAAAAGTTCAAATGGTTGAAAGAGGGCTACCCATACGCCTGGGAACGGGTAAAGGCCAAAGTCAAGCAAGGTCAATTCCTTCCCATTGGCGGTTGCTGGATCGAACACGACACGAACATGCCGAGCGGCGAGTCTCTTGTGCGACAGTTTCTCTACGGTCAGAGATTCTTTGAGAGTAATTTCGGATTCCGGTCAACCACTTGCTGGCTGCCAGATACTTTCGGCCAGTCAAGCCAGATCCCCCAGCTCTGTCGACAAGCCGGGATGAATCGTTTCCTTACTCAGAAAATTTGCTTCAATAACATGAACGAGTTTCCACACACTTCCTTCAACTGGTAAGAGAAACAAACAAAGATTTCCTCGCCTCATACTTGAAAATTGACAAGAGTTGCGTAGGGTTGCTCTAGATGGAAGCCAAGTCATCTGCCACATGCCACCGGCGAAGACATACTGCGCCGACGCCAACTTCGGCGATATCAAGCGGAGCATGACACAGCATAAGTCATTAGACCAAGACCACACATCTCTACTTGCGGTGCGTATCCCTTTGATGATGGAATGCAAGAGTTTCTGATGATTGGAATAGTTCGGAAAGGGCGATGGCGGCGGCGGTCCAACGTGGCAACAGATTGAAAGACTTCGGCGCCTCAGAGGCCTTGCGGACACGACTGGACTCCTTCCGCGAGTACATCTTGGCAGTACTCCGGACGATTTCTTTGACAAGTTGGAAGAGAAAGCACAAAGTCTCCCGACGTGGCATGGAGAGCTGTATTTCGAGCTCCACCGCGGCACTTACACCACCCAAGCTCAGACGAAACTCAACAACAGGAGGGCTGAGTTCCTCCTCAGAGACATCGAGTATCTTGCGACTATTGCCTCCATCGAGAACAGCAAATACACGTATCCGAAGAAGGAGCTTGACGAGATGTGGGAGGGCGTGCTTTTATGCCAGTTCCATGATTGTCTTCCCGGAACTGCAATCGGCATGTGCTACGATGACTCGGACAAGGTGATTGGTTCAGAGTTTTCTTTGTTTTGCTATGAACTGACAATACTCTCAGGTGTACGACAACGTTTTCCGAATCGGAAGAGGTCTTCTTGAGAGCATTTACAGCTCTCTTAGAGTTCACGAGATCGGCAAACCAACCTTTGCTGATTATGAACTGCTTGCTTTGAACACTCTAGCATGGCCACGTAAGGAAGTTCTTGCGACGAGTGGTGGTTCACAAGTAATCGCAGAGGGCTGTGGCACATTCATATCGACTCGAGACATTGCTCCCGATATTTCTGCAAAGGCTGTGACTATCGAAGAAGTCTCAAACGGCGTATTCAAGATGGAGAACAGACACTTCACAGTTACGGTTGAGCGAGGATGCATCACATCTCTGTACGACCGCCGAGCCAAGCGCGAGGTTCTTTGCGGCAAAGCAAACCAATACGTAATCTTTGACGACAAGCCCATCTACTGGCAGGCGTGGGATGTCGAAGTGTTCCATCTCGAGACTCGGGAAGAGTTGCAAAGCTGTACCACGTCGGTCGCGGAGGACACTCCTCTGAGGGTGAGTGTCGTTACGGAGACCAAGATCAGCGACGTAAGCTCTATCAAGACGAAGATTAGCTTATCCGCCGCTTTTGACGATGAGGGCAGCCAGTCCTATGTCGAGTGTACCGCGGAGGTCGACTGGCATGAGACGATGAAGTTTCTCAAGGTGGAGTTCCCTGTTGATGTTCGTCATCATGAGGCTTCGTACGATACCCAGTATGGAGTCATCAGAAGGCCTACGCATTACAACACTTCGTAAGCCACCACTCCAGTAACCCGGCAAGTACGCGGATGAATAGCTAACTGGTCACCAGCTGGGATATGGCCAAATTTGAGGTCTGCAGCCATAAGTACGCCGATCTATCCGAGTACGGCTACGGCGTTTCCATCCTCAACGACAGCAAGTACGGCTTTGCGACAGTGGGCAACACCATGAGACTTTCGCTACTTCGCTCCGCCGAAGCCCCGGATGATCAAGCCGATATGGGGAAGCACACCATTCGATGGGCGATTCTGCCCCATCAAGGGCCCCTTGGTCCCGATACGGTACGGGCTGCCTACAACTTCAACAGCCCGTTGAAACTGGTGTCCATGGATCCAGACTCTCCGTTGAGAGACTTCCCGATCACTTTGGTCGGGCACAAGAATCTCGTTCTTGATCATGTCAAACGCGGGGAAGATGATGAGGATGTCAGTCTCGGGGACCTACCTGCGCGTTCTGGCAGGAGCGTCATTATCCGGGTTTACGAGAGTCTCGGGGGTCGTGGTCGGGCGACGGTTCGCACGAAATGGGATTTGAAACGCGTGTATAAGGCAAACCTGCTTGAAGATGATGGAGAAGATGTTTCTGTGGCTGAGTCCAAGTTCGAGATCGATCTTGGTCCCTTTCAGTTGCAGACGTATCGACTGGTTCTGTCGTGAGACTAGAGACGATGGCATCCGAGTTGAACAGATCTGCATTTACTGATGGTAGTATCATGTCTTCATCGTTTGATCTTGTAGCACTCGATACGATATACCGTATTCAAGATGAACATGAACTTGTTCGGTCATGGTATGAATCACAGCGTGGCTATCAAATGGAACCGTCCAGCGAATATGCTGCAGGCATACTCTTCACAGGTACCCAGGTATCCCTCCCCTGACAATTAATCTCCCCATCACCCGTGGGCATCTTGCAGTTCATCCACGCCCGCCTCTGATGAAGCCAGTCAGTCATCTGCAGAGGCTCCCCATAGTCCTGCGTCCAGTCCCCCGCGAAGAAATTGACCTCCTCCAAAGACTCTGCGCCGTGATTTCGCAAAAAGGAAGCCATCTCACGTGCACTTGTCGAGTTGAGCAGCGGCAGCGCAAAGTTTTCAATGGTGTCGTATCTCCCATCCCAGTTAAACGGATCCTTCTGACGACGTGACTCGCTCGCCATCTCAAAGTAGATGCTGAGGTTCTTAAGGGTATCAGGCATGCCGTTGACCACGGTCTTCATTTTTTCGAGGGGCCAGCTGTCGTTGTCGCGGTTGAGGTCGATGCTTAAAGATTGCAGATTTGGTGTAACAGCCTTGAGATCTTCAACTATTGAGTCAGGGAGGAGAGTAAGTGGGCGAGAAAGAGTCTCAGAGGTTCTCCATTCGAGCTCCGTCAAGCTTGCTCCGTGGTGTTCCAAAACGGATCTGATTTGGTCTTTGGGCTGTGCAGAGTCTATCCAAGACAGGCTGCTGAGAGACCCAGCAGGCAATGCCAGTAGGAAATCACGCAACTCAGGCCCTTCTATCTTCAAAGATCGCAGGCGCTGTAGTTTAGGAGACAGGACTTGAGCAAGTAGATCACCCGGCACGTAGAGCGGCGAATACCGCCTGATAGACAGCGTCCGGAGCTGCGAGAAGTCCATAGCCTCGATCCATAACTCGAGGTTGGTCTTTGACCTCTGCTCCTTCGGAATCAGGCTCCATTTGAGAGACTTCCAGGCGTTTCCTGACGTAATCCAGTCATACGTGTCCTCCCATCTGTTGAGTCTGATGTGTTTAAAGTCGGAGTCGAAGTTGTAGCCGTCAAGTGAGAGGGACTGGATAGCGGAACGGTACTTCGTGCCGCCGGCAGGGTCAATCGGCAGACTCCAACGCTCCGGAAAGGCGATGCAGCCGATGAAGGCGAATCTCAGATCGAGGGTCGTGATGTTGGGGCATTTTCCGAGGAGGGAATGGATCTGGTGTATGCTTTTCGATCGTCTCTCGATGAAGACCCGATCTTGATGGGGTATCGTGGCGTGGATTTCTGTCGGGCACGTCGTCTTGAAGAGGGAAACGGGGAGTGAGAGGACGGATAGTAAGGCGGTGAGGTTCATTTTTCTTCATTAGATGGCATAAATGATCGCGACCGGTGGGAATCTGAGGAGGGAAAGTTGGTCGGTAAACGCGAAACGTGGCCAGATGAAAGTTGTGTCGCAATTGATGTGAGCACTGCCATCGATCAGGCTGCCATGAGGATTTTGGTGAAACACGTGGCTTCGGCTTACGCCAGCACACCATTGACGAAGCGAATCATTACTGCTAGTCTTTCAATTGGATAGTCCAGCAGGAATTCTTCTGAAAAGCGAAATCCCAACGCCGTCGACCGAGGGGAACTTTGACCCCAAAATTCTACCCTGTTCAGATGAGGTCGATATGCCAGGACTCATTCAACGCCGTCACCCATGATGGTTAATCACGCATAGAAAGGCTTCCGCCCATACACGCTGTATCTAATAAAAAGTCAGTAAGATCCCAACAGCATATCTCGGGGGTACTCGGCCTGGGGGACGGAGGCAACGTACACGTTCCAGTACGCATGTACCGATCTACTCGCCATCTCGACCTTCACCTCCTCGCAGAAATCCCTAGTCTCCTCCACAGTCCATCCCAAAACGCGCGTGAACAACGCGAGCGTGGACGCCTCTATACCGGCCAGCGTCGTCTCCCGCACCCACCAGCCCATCTCTTTCAGCTTCCTCTTCGCCGGCCACGAGTTGATGGGCCATATCCGCTTGTGCTCCTCGACGCATTCGAAGCCGGCTTCTTCGAGGAGCCGTTTGAAGCGCGACGGCACGTCGATGGGGCGGTTGATCTTGTTCGTGCCCTCCATTAGTAACGAAGACCACCGCGCGATGGCGCTGTCTGGCGGCATGCTGTCGTCTGGGCATAGGATTGGGAATGAGTTGTCCTGTAGCTCGATGTATCCGCCGGGCTCGAGGTGTCTTTTGTAGCAGGTTAGATGTGGGTTTCTTGGGCTGGATTGGGGAAAGGATTTGATTTACTGAAATGCTTGGCTTAGCATTGTCTCCCAGCTCTCGAAGCATGCGTTCATATGCCGTACGAAGATGAAGTCGAAGGGTATTGTCCATCTCCAGGGTCTTTCGACATCTTCGATCTCAAAGATGCAATTTGGGGGTACGCTGAAGACCTATGTCAACATGATCCAGAGCTTCAAGATTTGCATGGGACTTACTAGTCTGGTTGAATGGGACTCAGATCGACGCCGGTCACCTAACCCATGAATGTTAAATCGCGGCGCAACCAACAGAAGAACAGTTTGGGGCGTCAAACCGTTGCTTCGGGGTGGAGGTCCGCTACAACAGGTCAGTGGTTGATGGATGCATTGGCTTTACATAAGATACTCACCGAAATCGATGGCCCAGATACCCGTGCCGGTTCCTAAGTCAAGGACGCGTTTCGCTTTGTTGCCCATTGGACACATACACAGTTGTTCATTCCATGTGAACAGCCATAGCTGGTGTTGCAAGTCTACAAAGGCGTCAGGTCGAGGGGTTGATGAATCACAGGTGTCAAGTTACATAGTCGGTCTTGTTCCACCTATTGATAGATTAGCGGCGGTTTCTACGTGTGGTTAAGGTAGATAACATACAACATCATTAGGGAGGATATATTCTTCGAAGTCGTACGTCAGTCGGGGACTCGGCATCAAATCCTTCAACCGGGCACTCACTTCCTTCACTGAGCTTGTGGTACGTCCGGCCATTCTCCTTCTGATAATCACGGAGACTAGGCCGTACAGAGATCATGGATGAAAGCGGAGTATCGTCAAAAGACTAAGGCCACAGCATCAGTTATCAAAACGATTGGATCGCCACCGAACACTCGGAGCATACCTCGGCGTCAATTGAGATGCGATCGGATTCATCGTCGTTTTGGTGGGTATCCTCCTGCACGTGAGCCATCAGCGCTGCAGCAAACCGCACGCCACCACCGCAGCCGCCGGTTAAGCAGAGCGTTCTGGGCATGTTGGTTGTTGGTGGTTGTGGGTAAGACGAGAGAGAGGGGGGCCGGAGGATCGCCGAGGGCACTCACGTCTTCATCGTCTCTCGAATGAGACATACTACCGACCAGCGTTTAGATTTCGCGAGTCGCCGAAAGGAGATTCCGAGAAGGCAAATGCGCGGTACCGGCAGAACGGTTCAAGGTGAGATGGAGGGGGGGATGGAAAAAGAGGCATGAGTTTTCCTTTCGTCTGACATGAGCTTGAGGGGGGGCCGCAGAAAGCTTAGGGGTCTGGCCTGGAACGCCGCCCGCCCCCCGCGTTGGTTATGCGACAGCCGAGTGTCATGATTGTGATTGGACCGCGCCGCATGCGTGGTCTTACTCGTGCATCGTTCTGGGGCACAGGTTCCCGGTTGCTGGGATGGCCAGGGATGAGGGATAATTACATGCGTCGGTTGAACAGCGTTTAATGGAGACGCTGCTGAGAGAGGGCATGTTGGTGAGGTGTTTTGAGTAGGATTTCGGCTCGTGGCCTTGAACCCCGCGTAGTTCCATCGGCGCTGTGTCCGATCTCCGAAAGCTTGATACCGGGCTTTGAGATAAGAACCGCATTGCGGCTTCGTCATGGCGGTTGTTTCCGTTAGCATCGCCAGTTCATCCCTTGCAAACAATGTGAGATCCTCAAATGGGTTTCATAGTGTTATGGCGACTAGGCGACAAAAGGTATTACGGACGAGCAGGCTAAGTCACATACATCCTAAAACAACTTAATACCATTTCATTAGTATACAAATCATTCTGTATACCATTTTCATCATCGTTGTCATCACCGTTGTCGTTTTTGCTGTTATCTTTGTCGTTGCTGTCATTATTGTCGTTGTTGTCGTCGCTGTCTTCATCGTCGTCGTCGTCGTCGTAGTATCCAGTCTATTTCATCTGGGGATGATTGTGAGATGGTCTGCCCTATGACGAACTCATGACCGACTCAATCTCAACCAGAAATCACGTCAGACTGTGCTTTCTGGATCACGGAGTTCATGGCTGAAGCAAGCTGCGTCGTGAGAGAAATATTTCTAGGTGCCATTCAGCACAAGCAAGGAGGTCAATGATTTAGATAGACCATAATTAATTCATCGGCTGGCCGACACCCAATACGCTGCATGCGTCTGGCGGTGCCGGGCACTGCCGCCCATCTGTCTGGCAGGCGCGGAGTGGTGGTTCCTTCCTGGTCTCATCAGGAACCAAGCGTCCCATGCTGAGAAGCTTCATTGAACAGGAATGATCCAGCACTTCGCGCCCAACTCGTTACTCAAGCGGTACTAGAAGCAGAAGATGCAAACAACACAAAAAGGTCTATCAATGCCTTTAAAGACCAAAAAAGACTCCTCGACGGGGAATTGAACCCCGGTCCCCTGCGAATCGTGTTTCCATGACAAGCAGATATCCTCACCACTAGACTATCGGGGATTTGTTGTTGAAGGTCATTGAAGTATTTGAACCTAAGTACCCCGCATGTGTGAGCCCCAGCCACACAGGGCGCTCATCTCGACAAAAGGCAGCCTGGAAACGTATCAAGAAACGAATTTTGAACGTTGAATATGTACTCATTGGGTATGGAGAGATATCACGTAAAGCAGAAGGGTGGTTGCGTTGTATCGCGCAGGGAATCGCACTTGCCAATTCCAACAAAACATCACCATCTTTGGCATCATCACAAACAGCCCAAACAAAACCCGCGCCCTCCGCTACTATCGACTACGATACGACTATTATTGTCACACCTGAGATACTTGGACCTCACGAGTAGAGGTCCCACCGCCGTCGTTATTACGACTGCCGCTGGCTTCGCCGCTCCACGCTCTGCGCGCACCCGCCAGATAGATCTTTTACTTCACTTTTGACTCTTGACCACCGACTTCACCGTTAGCGCCCACGCCCAATAACGGCGCTGCTTCTGCCTTCTTTACCCTCTTGTTTTTTTACCCACGCAGCAACGCGCCGCGATCTCTACTGTGCAATCACAACAACAGAACCAGATCCCTCACGAGATCACTGCCCTGCAACCCGTGGCTTCGACTTATCGCCCCAAGCCAGTGCCGGCAGCCTCTTCCAACGACCAGATCCCTCCTGTCCATCTTTTTTACTATTCTGGCCCTTTCTACCCGTCTCTTTCGGCTCCTGCCCATTTCGATCGTTTAGATCTTCCACCTACTTCCTTCCCTTCCAACAGCACGCGTGAGTATCAACCAAGGTCAACCACTGCGCGCGCCCGACAGGATCCGGAGAAGCCGGTGCCATATTCGACTATTAAGAAACCATCAATTGCCATCTACATCCAAGATGCCGCTTTCGAGTTTTTACGAGCGATTATTCACAAGGAGGCTGCACGAATGAGAAAGTTCATCGAGACGGGTGTAAGTGGATAGATAAACCATAGACAATTCGATACCAATAAATCACGGGAGGGAAAATCCTGGGTGAGAGAGAACGATCTTCTTCACGACGAGTGGGTTCAGAAGAAGTACGGCAACGCCGCTGCACAGAACACAGACACCGGAGGAACACTGGCCCACGGCACTGCAACCAACCGGGCTCGACCCCAGCGACGAGCCTACAAGAAGCGCGTCCCGAACTCAGGTACGAGGAAGAGGGGTCTCGAGCGACGGAGCCGCACAGTCGAATGCCGATTCCGGTGGCCGGGAGACCGACGAGAGGAGCGGATTCACCCTGGGATCAGAGTCCCTCGATGAGGGCATCACCGACGGCGACAGCGCCAGCCTCTATGAGGGGTATAGAAAGACATATTCCAATTACAACGAAGAGAAGAGCTCGGAGAAGGACATCATCCCCATCGAGTCCGACGAATTCGAGTCGGGCATGGACGACGACTTCAACGGAGAGGGAAGCGACGTTGGTACCGGCAGCATCATGAGCGGCATAAGCAAACTCTCAGGACAGGCGCAAGCTGGAGAGCGCGGCGAGACAGCTGTAGATGATGAGGAGATGGAGGACATGAGCGAATGCATCGAAGAGGGCCAAACTTGGATGAGTCGCGAGGACTGGGAGGGGATGATGAATGAGGACGACTGAGGAGAGGAACGCAGGGAACAGCAAGTTTGGGGGTGGGATGAACGGGCGATTAACGTGACAAGCGAGGCAATGAGATGCCCGCGGGTTTCGCGTATAGCGTTTTTGCACATCGTAAAGAAAAACGCAACTCTGCTCACAATTCGAGATATCTGGTTTGCGCATTGCAATGCTTGTTCCCATACACGTAATCTATACTATTCTGCATCCTCCACGAGCCATACGTATCTATTGCTAAACGAACAAGAATCCATTGCTCTTGTTCAGTTCCAGTGTCCCTCTACTGCTTCTTCTGCCGCTTAAGCCTACCCAACAACGATTCGCTCAGCAGGTTTCCGTCCCCAGGCGTGTTTCCTTCGGTGCCGGGGATTGGAACGAACTCGAAGCCTGGGATGGGAGAAGGAGGGCCTCGCCCATCTAAGTCCTCAAACGCAGGCATGGTCCCAATCTCAAAACCATCAGGGACGTTGTCGGGGGTGATCAGGTAGTTCTCCCCGACGTCTGGGAGCGAAGTAAAATCGTACCGCGCTGGGTCAAACATCTCCTCCAGCTCGCTCTTGCTCCGGCCCCCAAAGACTAGACCGGGGTGGTCTGGGAACTCGAGACCTTCGTTGAGCTCGTCATCATCCTCCCATATTAATCCAGGCCGGTCCCTTTCCTTTTTAACGCGGTCGGCCTTATTGCGAGCCTGCAATACGATAGACTCCCTAAACTCGAGATCATTCCACCTTATGCCGTCCTCACCCACCCTTGGGCAGTTTAAATTAAATTATTAGTATTTTTGATGTTATGAGCACTATTTCTGCTGCTGCTGTTTTCATTCTTGCTGTTGTCTATTTTAATATTGTTATTACCCTTGTTACTGCTGTTATTGTCCTCGCTGTTATTGTCCTCGCTACTGTTGTCCTCGCCGTCGTTGTCCTCGCCGTTGTTGTCTTCGCCGTCGTCGTCGTCGGAGTATTCCATCTGCATTCCGCCTCATTCCATTCGGGCGTTACATGGCCAAATCCTTTCCTTTCGCTACAATGTCATCTAGACGTGCCGCCAAAACCGGGATGCCTAATCCCGAGAAGGACGTTACTACCACCTCCTACTGGGTCACTCCAAAGGGCGCCTTGTCCCTCCTTTCACCCGTTGATAAGGCGGTCATGAATAACATGGAGACGATGTGTCGTCAGATCAGCGCTTTACAGAAGACTGTCCTAGTGCAGAATACAATGCTAGAAAAGATGCAGTCTCGTCTGGCCGCCCACAGGTCTAACATAAGTTATAGTGACAGCTCTGAGGACAGTGAGATCCCGGCGACCTTGACGACTACACACAAGGGTCTCCTCACAGACGTCCTGTCCTCTTGGCTTGCCAGCAACCAGCGACGGACTCTTGTTACCAAGTCGAAACATCTGGCAGAGACGGCGGCAGAGTTCCTGTCTCATCTTCAGGCATACGACTGGTCTACAGCAGCCCAGGGGAACATCGATGCCGGAGAGTTTATCTGTGCGAAAAGTATATTAGACTTGCGGTCTGGCATCTAGTAGATGATCTCTCCGCCTCCATCGCCTCCATTACCGACATTGTCTCTCAGTAGATATACATCAAGCTGTCTAAGGAGTTAAAGAGCCGTTCTATTACAGAGAAGCAGGCAAAGAAAAGAAGATCGCCATCGCCAGAGCATAATGATGAGGATGGTAATGCTGTTGCACACGGGTGTCGACGCAGAGCCCTCCCCCCCCGGAGGTTGAAAGCGGCAGCGTTCGCGACGCTGTTGACAACGAGAAGGAAGATGACTAGTAGCGAGTTCTGACTTGTTTTAGGAGTTTTATCTCTGCGGGTGCCAATACAAAAAGTTCTTTGCTAAAAAGGGAAGTAGATGTACTACTCAAACATCGCGCAATGGCGCAACCGTATATTCTCACACTCCTATCCCCAATTAAAGCGCAGTGCTAATTCCGAATGTAATGCTTACCGTATGTTAATTCAACCCTAATTTACCCCTCTAACCTACTCCTCATTATCATGTTGAATCAATAACTCATTAGTCGACTCGACTCGGTCTTTATTGCGATTGAAAAAGGGAAACGCCCCCAACACCATGTAAGCCACTCATTCACCCTGTCTAAACCGGCACCGTTCTCTCTCGTGCGTGTCTCTGTACCACCTGGTTGTTAAAACCTTCGTACACGGCCCGTTCCTGCACTCATACCCCGCCCGCTTCTCACGCGTGTACGCGCAGCCCTCGCGAACGTGTTTGTTGCGGTTACTGACGCTGGAGAACGTCTTGGTGCACATTGGTTTGGGGCACGGCAGCCTGCTTCCTCGTGTGGGATGATCGCGAGAAGGCGGTCTCGAGATGGACGATCCGATGCTACTGCGTCGGGGGTCAGCCGTGTGCGAACTATCGCGAAGTGAGGGTTTCTTACCTGATGCTCGACGAGGACATGTTGCGAGGCATGCCCAGCGTGTTGAGCGAGGAGAAGCTGCTGACTGGGGTCAGGTACGCATCTGACCCGTACGCCGGCGATGGCGGCACCAGCGACGAAGCCGCAGAGGGGACAAGGTCGTCTTTGTGTGCGATCAAGACGTCGTGCATCGCGAGGTATTCCGCTAGCAGGGTATACGAACGGGCGTATCCGGGCAGGCTGCCGGCGATCGTCTGGAGGACTTGGGTCGTTGAGCCGTGGAGACCTATCATCAACGACAGGACGATAGAAAACGCGACTGAGGCGAGCAGGATCATGGTGGACGACAGCGCATCCTCCCAGCTGTTTGCCGCCGGCGTCCGCGACTGTCCTCTCGCCACGTCCTCGAATCTATCCATGTGGAGGAAGTCTGCCCACGTGAAATCGTCTTGTTGAGTCGACGAGTTCGGGTGTGAAGTTTGCCGTGTCGACGAGCGACCTGGGATCGTCTGGCCTTGGGCAGCATGTTGAGAGGTCTCGCGCGTTTCGAACGACCTCTGAATGGCACTCAGCCGGCTTCCGGAAGCAGAACTGCGTGATGGGGCGGCTTCTCGTCGCTTCTCGAGAGATATCAGGCCCTGGACCAGTCCTTGGAAGTGAGGCAGGTTGCTGGGGTCGAAGTCGGATACCGCGTGGCTCGGAGGGGTAAAAGCCCACATCCTGAAAGCTATTTCGTCGAAGAACGCATACGATGAGCCGGGCAGAAGTGATCGCCAGCGGTCGAGGTCGCTGTAGAACCTGCTTTGAAATCAGCACCTGTGTTTTGTCTGTAGAGAAGAAGGACTTACTGAACCAAGATCGAAGCATCATTCTTGAAAAAGGTCAGGCAGATGGAATTTGCCACAAGTAGGGAGTCAATGACTTCGACCAAAGTGGTCGGTGGGTTGTCTTGCATCAAACCGCGGAAGACACCGATACCACGCTCCCAAACACCATTGGCATAGGAGTAGTCTTGCCCGAGATTCCGCACGTCGTCATGGATCGAGCACTCGCATACCTCGCGTAGCCGAGAGCACATGTTGTGCATGCATGAGACGAGATCTTGCCCAAGTAGACGGCGTTGTCGGCGAGAACATTTGGGCTGGATAGGCTCCTTCGGTAGGCTTGTTTTGGGACGCTGAAGAGCCGTGTCCGTCGCCCTCGGATCGCTGTCGCCGATCAGGAGTTCCCGCACCTGAGACTCTGGGCTTTCGGTTACTGTCTGGGCAGTATTAAACATGGAAGGTTGGTCGATGATGCTGAGGTCCGCGAACGAGTCGACGGCGTTCTGGCGCATGGTTAGACAAGGCGCGTTGGTGACGCCGGAGGACAGCAGAATCTCCATCATTTCCGTGTCGTTGTTGTAAAGCGCAATAGCGGCAGCTTCCTGCGCACCCTCAGCCATGATGTTGTGCCGCAGGATCAAGCGAACGACGTCAGGCTGGTCCCAGAAAGCAGCAGCTGAGAGTGGCGTGAGAACAATGCCACTCCCAGCCTCCTCGCTCTGATAGGTACCCAAGAAAGTAGCACCCTGTTGTAAGAAGCTCTCGACTTGTTCCAAGTGACCAAGTCGGATGGCCAAGTGAAGAGGATCGTGGGTGATGTCTGAAAGCCATGAACCCTGTTGGCTGTCCGGCTTATCCTTCGTCCGCGATGCGAGGTCGAGGATGTAGCGATAGATATCCAGTCGCCCTTGATCTAGCAGCTGCAGCAGCAGATCGGGGCTGGTTTGCCACTCAATCTCCCCGGAACGGACAACGGGCTCGCAAAGCTTCTGGAGACCAGCAAGATCACCCATGAGAGCCAGCTCGGAGAATTTGGACGTCAAAGCCTCGAGGTACTCGTCGGTTACTACGTCGGGGATGATGCCCAGTGAGAAGCAGGTATCGACGTCGTCCAGGCCAGCTTCAACACTTCGTTGATGCATATCGTGCAGCTGATCGAGGCCCAGTAGGTTTTGTGATTGGTAAAAGTCCGTACCAATGCCGGCGAAGAGGGCTCTATCGAGAAGTAGGTCCCGGGCGAGAAGCCGAAGTTCGCCGGCGGCATAATAACACGACGGGATCTTTTCCAGGTTGTGCAAGGCATCCCTGAGATCGGTGTAGTTTTCCAGGAGAGAAGAAAATTCGGGCGAAGGAATGGCGATAGCGAGGGACGACAAGAGCGACAAGCTGTGTACCTCGACCTCTATGGTCTTGGTCTGGCGGCATTTGGACACAGTGAAGGCCGGTTGGGAATAAGGGGACAAATGTAGAGAATGTAGAGGCAAGTAGATGCCTGAGCCGGATGAGACGGCTTGGAAGACCTCGCCGCTGTTGCCAAGTTGTCAGTTGTGTGGCTGAGATGAGGAGACCCAGACTGAATCGGCCTGGGTCATGGAAAGTGTGATGAAGATTGAAGCAACATCATTCGAGAGCAGTCTCGACCCCAAGCACTTGCCAAGCAGACACTTCAGTATGATTCAAGTAAAGCCCCTTCTGGAACTCGGTTGAAAAACATCGATTGGTATGTATGCGTAGGCACAGCTCTATCTCTTGATGATACTGCGTGATATGAAAAGCAGTTGGCGTACCTTTCGAACACTTCATTATACGCGAAACAGGGAACGTCCTCAACAAAGCTGTGGACGCTCCGAGGGACACTTCTGCTAGGCACAGAATTTGGCCATGAAAGTGCGGCTGCGTTAGATTTGAGATTCTCGTCAATGTCAGTGAGACGTAAATTCAGGCCGAGGGATGACAAGGAGGCCATCTTGATGACTTATGGCGGCATTGGCGGCCGAACAGCGTGCGACACCAGGGGTTGCTTCGATGGCAAACTAATAGGCGAGGGACAAGTGCAAGGCACCAGATTAACTGTGAAATTAGAATTCAGCTACAACAATGAGTGAGATAAAGCCGGGAGACGGGGTTGAAGAAGGATGCCTTGGGCCATGCCGGGGTGTTGAGGCTGACCAAGGGGCCCGGAAGGGTGGTGGGGCTTCAAGAATTAGGAATCGGCGGGAGGTCACGCGGGGCAGCGCCGGCTTGACATGGTTGGGCCGTAGCTGGTCGCTCGGTATGCGTCGGTATGTACTGGGAGAGAAACGTGACGCCGTGCATATTCGCGGTGACGGAGGGCCCGGGATTAATCATTCGCAGACGGAGTTGTACGACTTTATCCCGGATGCAGCAGCAGAATAAGTCGGGATTGACCGCCCTTGGTGCGTGGACTTGGACATGTTCGACACCGAGATTAGGAACTTTTGTTGATGCGCATCGGTATGCCTTGGCTCAGATGATGACTCTAGCTTGATGGTCTATAGATATGACTTCGATTGACCTGTATCGGGAGTTTAGTGAGTAAGGTTTGCACGGTTCGACATGTGAAGATGGAGATGGATATGAAGATGAAAGACGAAGATGAAGAGAGCAATGAGAAACATCGCGAGAATTGAAGGTAAGAGGTACGTATTTTTTAAAGATTACCTAAGAATGGGGACGTGCACTCCCGTCTCCACCTATTGATTTCGACTCGCTCTCATTGGCCGACGTCTCTTAATTGAAAGTCCCCACGACGCGACCCGACGCGTCTCCCTGACGCCAGCACCAGGACCGACAACATTTCTCTGCTCACCACCAAAGAGACCACTCAATTCTTCAACATCCACATACCCCGGTAACGCCAACATGTTGCGGCAAGACTACAACCGAATCGATCCCAAGCGGCGCAATGTCGTCGACCACCGCAAGAAGCAGTTCGCTTCACCTGCCTATAAGGAGATCGAGTACCCCCACCGCCTCAACTTCTACGCCGAGGCGCCCACGGCAGACATTACCCTCGAGCAGTTTGAGCAATGGGCCATTGATCGCCTAAGGAGTGCGTGACAGTCTTTCCTCCCGTGTCCTTCGTCGCTGACTCGTCCAGTTCTCGCCGAGCTCGAAGCCTGCGCCTTCCGCAATAAGTCGCCCCAAGAGATCGCAAACCACATGAAGCCGCTCCTCGACAAGTACCTACCCCTCGAATCGAACAGCTCCCACTCCCCGAAACTCTTTGCCCAGAGACAAAAAGACCACTACAGTCACTTCATCCTCCGCCTCGCTTTTGCAAGGACAGAAGACCTGCGTCGCCGCTTCGTCCGCGTCGAGACCATGCTGTTCCGCCTGCGACTTAACAGCGACGACCTGAGCGAACGAGCTGCCTTCATCGGCGGCCTAGACCTCGACTGGTGGGAGAATGTCACAGAAGACGAAAAGCGGGAGTATGCCTCGGAGCTGGCATCCATGTCGCGCCCCTGGGGCAAGAACGCAATGGAGGACGACAACTGGTTCAAGGTCGATTGGGATCGCGTACCAGAACTCGTAGAGCAGCGCAAAGTGTTTCTCAAGGCAGGCAAGGCCTTCGTTCCCGGGAGAGAGCAGGCCAGTATGGTGATTGGTGAATTTGTGTCGAGGTTGGAACGACAACTAGAAGTAGGTATCTGTGATTTCAACTTGACCACAGTGACTGACAACAGTAGCTCACGGCGCGCGCTCTGCCCCGCCTGGACGAGGACGACCGCCTCACGCCGATCCTCGACCACCTCTCTAAGAACTTCATCACCCCCGACAGCTCCTACGCCTCCAACACAGGCGCACCAGTCGGCGCCGAAATAACCGCCCGCAACATCGACAACCTCGCTCAGCATTTCCCGGCATGCATGTCCCACCTACACCGCTCGCTCCGTCGTGACGCCCACCTGAAGCACTTCGGCCGTCTTCAATACACCCTCTTCCTCAAGGGCATCGGCCTGAACCTCGAGGAGAGCTTAGTCTTCTGGCGACAAGGTTTCCGCAATGTGACCGACGACACCTTCAACAAGGAGTACCGCTACAACGTCCGCCACTCGTACGGAGACGTCGGAGGTGACTCGAATCGTCGCGGAGGCGGCTACAGCCCGTTCAGCTGCCAAAAGATCCTGACAGAGCATCCGCCCGGCCCGGGCGAGGCCCACGGCTGCCCGTATCGGCACTTTAACCTCGAGAATCTCACAACACTGGTCCAGGCCATGGGTGTCAGCGACCGGGCCACGCTCAACGGAGTCAAGGAGGACAAGGAGAACCAAAAGTTTCACATGGCGTGTAATCGGTATGTTCATCTCCCTCAGCCAGCCCTGCTGTCAGTCAGGCGCCTTCTTACTGACACATTCCCTAGCGTGTTCGAGCACCTGCACAAACAGGAACTCAAAAAGGCAAAGGACGAGGGCGTCTTCACGTCCGCGCAACTCGAGACTATCGTACACCCCAACGAATACTTCAAGCGCAGCTACCTTCTCAAAAACCTCGACAAGGCGGCGGCGGCAGATGTCAAAATGGAGGGGTGAGCCGAGCATGGCATGCACTGCGAAAGTCACGAGACGGTCTGGAATGGCCATGGCCCGTCAGCCAGATCCCTCACGAAGCTTGCTGGAAAGCTGTGACAGGCCTTCCGTGGGGGAAATATCAGAGCAAACGTAGCTGAGCGGAAGGGCTGCCTCCCAGCCCTGACTAATGAGGAGTAGCTTGATGAGAGGGCGGGTTCGACGACGGTCTGGACCCCTTTCGGGGAGGCGTTGGATAATCATGGGCAAATTGGCTCGCGCGGGATTACACCTTATGAACGAACTCCCTCATGAGTATAAATCGGCGTTTTTTCTGGGCGGAGGGGGTGTGTATATGCAGCCATTCTGTTTCCTTTGGCGGGAAGAAATCATCGACTGTGCGTTTTTAGTTTCATGGGTTCTTCCTCTCACAAGCAGCTCCCTGTCTTCTTTGCTCCGTCGTCCACGTGCTCGTGTCTTGTTTCACCTCAAAAGAAGCATCAGCCTTGCCCGTACATAGCTCGGAACCGGACTCGAGTCTGGGCGCGTCCATGAGAAGAACAAAGACGCCAAGAATCGGCGGCAGTCTCGTACCTCGGGAAAACCACCCATCACTGTCTCTTTTTTCCTTTTGTGAAGCCTCCCTCTTTTTCAAAACCTCGGCTTCGACGGTTGGGGTTTCATCGGGGACGGACTGAGCCGCGGACTATCTACGAGGAGGCAAAGCCTAAAGACGGGCCGTTTCTGGCTGGGAAGGGGTCTGGAACGTCGGACGGTTGGGGAAGTAAAGTCGAGACCGTATCCTGGCTTGTTGGATGGCCTTGCGAGGAGTCGGCAGTCTTCGTGAGGGAATCCAGCTGGGTTAGGGGACGGAGGATGAGGCTGTGAGGGAAAGAGAGAGAGTTCGTGATCGGGGACTTCGGGCAGGTGAGAATCGAAAGCAACACGGGATTTGGGCCATTACGGAGATTCATCTGAAGAATGGCAGTGGCGCGGTTGTTCTGGGCGTCGCATTACATTACTGAGCGCTCCGAACCTCGCCGTCTGGCTCGTTGGCAAAGCGCGAGGCGCGTGATGCGCGCGCGCGCGCTGCGTGCTGCGTGCGTTTTGACGGGAAGGACGAGATTTACAATTTACTGCATGGTGTTCCTGATCATTTTCTTCGAGGCTTGGAGTGTCTGCGATGGCGGCGGGCTGGAATGAGAGTTGTGATCACCGCGCCGCTGGGACCCCTCGCGATGAATACCACGACGCCCGCCCGCTGGCCTTTTTTTGACGATGAGATGAGATATGTTGATAGGAGGTTGTAATTACGAGGCGTTGATGGAGATTTGAGGAATCTTGTTCACGCGCATTTTGTGTAAATTAGGGAGGCTTCTGAGGGCATTCGCGGTCTGGATGGTTTGGAGGTCTAGAACCCGAGTTGTAAGGTGTTGCAATCACTCCATCAACGACCCCGCAAGGCATCTTGAAAATGTCACGAAATGGCCCTGCATACGTCCGTCACGGGCCTTGGAAGTTGGAAGAAGAACCTCCAAGTTCCATCGCCACGTCCCCGTTGTTCATGGACCGGTCTAGACCAACCCGTCATCCTCACAAGGCCAGGCCTCAGAAACCTGGAATGCGACACACAGACCAGGGATGGTCTAGACCCCCCTCCCTCCCCTTGTCGACCGTTGCGTTTGCGCCTCCTTCGGGATGGCTGGGCTGGACCTGGGGTCTGGTTTTGGTCGTCGTGAACTGCCCAGGGGGCCCTGAATCCTGAGGTGAAGGTAAGGTGTGTTCGGGAAGCATGATTTGAGAGGGCATTTCCGTGCTGGGGATGCGAGGTGAGAGTTCGCGATCCACGGTGACGGTTCCCGTGCCGAGGGTCGGAATGTTGTGTGTTGGTACTAGCTTTTCTGGAGTTGAAGAGAAAGCTGAGGCTCTGGTCTGGTCTGTTCTCTGATCCAGCCTGCCGTGTTTCCTCCCCCGTGATATGTGACGACCATCGAGACATCTTGAAGAAGACCCTTTGGATGGATCTAGACCGCGAGAGGTGTATCCCTAGTCTTTCATCTGCAACTATTCAGGACTCTGGGGTAGGGACCAACCACTAGGTATATGTATGTGTGTGGTGGGATATGCAACAACCAAACACACGCCTTTCCGAAATCAAGTTATCGTGGCCGTGAAACCCTGGATCTTGGGGGCACGACACAACACTCCCTTTCGTCTCCGTTTTCATGGCTAATGAAATGCGCAATCTGAAAAAAGGGTCTGGACCGCCCAGCTGCCAAACCCGGGAAAAACGGAGGGCGGCGCGCTAATACCTGTGAACGGTAGTCTCGCCCATGCACGATGACCTCAGTCGCACCGGACGGGCGCTACCGGCCTGGACTCACCTCACCCACCGCGCCATCACAGAAAACCACTCCATACCGTAATCGCGTACCGAGATTCTTGGAGAAATGGCACACACACCCCCTTCTGATTTTCAAATAGAAACATGAAGTGCGCTAGAGACGTACGGCAACGTAGCTAAGCAGCAGCAGCAGCAGCAGCAGCAGCAGCAGTGCCTCGGAGACCTTGGACTTCGAATTGGGGGACTAACTACTTTGATTCTCCTCCCCCAGATAGTAACATGAGAAGTCTAAGGGTCCCCATCACTCCATCATCATGTCCTCACAAGAGACCCTACCCTGCTAGCTACCGGCAGTACTCGTACGAACGGGACAAGAACGATAAGGGGACCTTCGCGCCCTATCCTCACTTAGGAAAAGCCATCCCGAGATTGAGAAAGCACACTCCCTACCCATCATCGTGCCCTGCCACCCCGACACGACACGACCCCATCAGGTTTTTTCTTGAACGGGCCTGCGTAGTTTGTCGCACACACGGTCCCTCGCCTGCAGCGCCAATTGGGCCAGCCGCGGCGGCAGCGGGAAGTGAGTGCGCTGCTTCAACACACCCGTTCGATGTGTTAAGAATGAATTGGTTATGACGCCAGACCGGACCCCGGGTGACGAAATCCCGTGCCTCTAGCGCGGCACCAAGTTTATTCGGTGGTTCCCTGTCCTCGTTGTTGGGCCGGGAGACCTGTCAGGTTTGTTGGCTGCTTCTGAGACCACCTCTGCCGGGTCCGGGATCCGAGATTAGGCGTGGGCACATTTTTCTCTCTGAATAGTGGCATTTTTCGTTCGTCTTTTCAAGCTGTTGCGAGTAAGGCTTTTTCTTGGCTTATCGCCTTGGGCTGTTGGCTGAGACCTTAGGAGCGGCTCTCATTGGCGATCTTCAATTAATCTTTATTACATGCAGCGAAGATCAGGTTCAAAGTTTTTTAGTTACAGATGGGGGCCTCAAGACGCGTTGTGTCGATCTTCCTGCCGGCGAGCCAAACCCGACTCCACGGGTTGGGTTTTTGACTCGGGCGCGAACCACCGGTGGTCTTGGGTAGACACGCAGACAAAACTTCGACGGTGAAAGGTGCGCCAGAGGGGCGGGATTTGACGGGGGGGCCGGGAAAGACGGTGCTCTGTCCGGTGCTCTGTCCGGTGCTCTGTCCGGTGAAGCTATTCGCGAGCCGGCGCGCTCAGTAGCTCTCCCGTATTAGCCGTCCCAGCTCACCGGGACCGCGCACTCCCTTCCACGCCGCGCTCCTCGGCAAGATCGTCACCACGGTACTTTCGACCAATTTGCGCATCATGACGCTTTTAGGGGTCTCGTTCGCGAAGACGAGAGACGCCGGCATCACGCGCGGCCTGACTGAGCCTCAGTGAAGAATGAAGTCCGACCATGGCGTGCCGAGGCTGCCGAGGCCGTCGGTAGAGGATATCAAACGTCCGAGCTGTTCAAACACCAGATCCCGAGGAGGAAAACGTGTGGGAGTCTACATTCCAAGACGCCGAGATTCCTGCGTGGACCGGTTTCCTCGGTCACGCTTTTCTGCGAGGACCGCTTCTGGTCTGAGACCTTTCTTTCACAGGACTCCCGGACTCTCGGACTCTCCAGGTTGAAAGTCTTTTCGGACGGTTTGCTACAGGCAGCTGGTTCGATCCAAGTGCGCAAACACTTTCCTCACACGCCCCCCTTTCGAAAATCAAATCGCGGTAAGACCACACTCTAAAAAACTCCAGACGAAGTGAGAGAAAAAGGAAAGAAATGCCGCTCCGGAGCCGATCAAATTCCGCGCCTGAGCAAGTTACGCTTCCGCGCCGGCACGAAACTCTTACATCATCGCAGCTCCGCAGACTCCGGTCTAGACCGTTTCGACTACGACTTTGTCGTTGCGACGGCGATGGGGGGGTTTTCCTGTTAACCGGCCGAGACGGTGACATTCGTGATTCTGTAAGCGTCGGACGAGTTGAGAATGACACTGACGAGATGCGGATGCAAACTACTACCTCAGCAACCCCGAGCGTTCCACGAGGTCTGGGGTCGGATCTCGTCAGGGTATCACGATGACATCTTCCTGCTTTAGTTTTTGGAAGATCACGACAGGAACACGTGTGGAGGGGAGACGCTCTAGATCGGTCTACCGTTTCCCTTCCCCGGTCACGTCAACCAGGACTTGGAGATAATCTGCACCTCGAAAGACTCAAGACGTTGCTACGGCCCGGCATGTCACCGTCGAGCCGTTCCCGCGACTCGTGCGGATGGGGCATCTCGAACTCCATCAATTGCGTGGCATGTGGGACATCAAAAACGCACCACCACTCTGTAATCTACACCACAGATTGATTGCGGCAAGTGGGTTCCGGTGTGGTTCCGAATAGCATCATTCCCAGCCAAGGAAACCAAGGCACAGAATTTTTTCTCCCCCGAACAATAGCCAAGCTTTTTCTTCTGCGCGGTCGTTTCAACTTACTCGCAGTGTTTTGCTGTGAGAAGGACATCGCGCCGCATCTCCACCCACCATCGAGATGAAGTGCAGCGAATATCGAAAGATTGATCCTCCATGGTACGATGGAGGAAACATCAGCCCATGAATATGCCAAACGTGCATGCCGCGCCCGTCCCGTCCGCTCCGTTGGGATCCGGGGCCGGTCTGTTTTCCATCAGCAAAGAAATTGGTGATGATGTATCACATCAGACGAGTTTACCGTGCTGTGCCGTACTTCCTTCACTATGTCATTCCAGCAATCCGGTTAAATCTTCGAGTTTCGTAGTTTTCTAGTCTTGTTCGGCGCGGCTGCACGAAACGCACGGCCAAGACGTACCTTCGTCATCCATCACGTACGATCATCTACGAACCGGAGCGCGCTGTCCATGAAGCGCACGAGAAACCGGAACATCACCGTTAGAACGCCTCTCATTATTGCATTTCTCCAGGTCCTCTTTCCCGGTGCTTGCCCCCGATTCATGAGCTGTGCTCCGTGGCCGAAACGGTACACCCGTGGCCTGAGCGTGTCGTGCAAGACAGGGGAGGGCGTGTTGCGTCAGCTGGAGCTGGGGGGGAGCTTTACGGTTCTGCGGGGATGGCAGATTGGATTGGGGGGAAGGGGAGGCTGGGAACGGATGAGCGAGCCGAGAGGTGAGTGAGTGAGTGAGTGACTGACTGACACCTGCCTCTGTTTGATGAATGACGACGACGCTGACCTAAGAGGTTTGCTTGGAGAACGTTATGTTTGTGTCTCACTCTCACAAGTGGTATTGCATTGCAGGCACAGCCAGCCAGTCAGCCATCGTATGCATACGGATAAAATGCCAGGCCATCCACGAATAACGAGGCCTCAAGCCCGTGCCGGTCAGATCTAAGCGGCAGCCCGGCCGTTGCGGTTGCTTCGCTGCGCGTCCACCACAGTCACCGTCAGTCATCACGGAAGCTGTGAGACCCGGATCTACGGCCGGGGGGGGCGCGTTCTGTTTTAGTCCCCGCGAAGCCTCGTTTCTGCAGGCGAGCTGAGACTTGGAAACAAAATACATTTCACAGCCTCGGTGTCAGGATGTCTTACATAGTATCCCCCCAACCGACAGCCTCAATGTCTCGCTCGTCCACTCCGATGCGGGGGTTGCCTCTGATGTCCATGACGGACGGGATCCTGACAGGACATTGAAGCCTCAATATTTGGGGAATTGTGCTGCACAACAACCCAATATTGTCTCACACGCCCCCCTCCTGAGAAGAATCAAACCCAGTACACTAGACAGACTCCAGAGGCCAAAAGCATGAGATCTCCAGGGTCCAACGAGATTACCGCGAGATATCTGCCATATTGTGTGCCATCTATCTACCATGTGGACCTGGAACGGCGTGCACGAAACACCACGACTTTGGTTATCACCATCTCGTGTCTGCAGGCGATAAGAAACACACAAAACAGTGAACACATCCTCGAAGAAGAGGCAGCCAAGTAGCCAGGTTGGACCCTAAAAACCAGATTCTCGCGCATCTCAATTGAGCAATCACAAATAACGACAGGCTTCCTCAGCGGGGTTCAGCTGCCCCTTCGACCACCCCCACCCCAATCTGGCTTTCTCGCGATGATCACAACTGAATCGAGAAGACATTCTCCAAAGAACACATGGAGGAAGGGCCAACGAAAAGTGAGGCTCCAGCGGGAGGAGGCCGGCACTCGCTGCACGAAAAGCAAGGAAAGGCCAAACAAATGCACCACTGGAGTACCCCCAAAATTAGCATACCACACACTATCATAAAGATATTCTCCTCACCTCTCACATTTCCGTATTAAGGGATTGTAGATCGTTCATCCATCAATCTCAAACGGCCAGGTCTCCAGAAAATAGAGCTGACAGGTTCGCCACACGAGTCAACGACACACGTTCAGGTTCAATATGAGGGCCGTCCCTGAATAGAGGGACCGTTACATCCCAAAATGGTGCCGTCGTAATTAACATGACTGACACCGCTACTACGCACGCAATGTCGACCTGCTGAACAGTGCTCTTCCGTAACGCTGCCTCTCGAGATGGAGTTGGTATCCATAATGTGTGTGTGTGTGGTGTATTTTGGCATCATTTACGGCTGAGCCAGCGCAGCCCCGTTATCCCAAAACCGTCCTCAGCCGCCCGTCTCCATCCCTTGTCTGGTCCATCGTGCACGAGGACGAGGAAAAAAATATCGTGACAGCCGCAGCCTTGCAAAGCCTCCCCCGCCATCGACCACTCCCCCACAGAGATTACCACGATGGTCCCCCCTTCAATAACACGTGCAGGCTTCAAGGCTTGTGGTGGTGATGGTGATGTTCAAAGTGTGAAACAGCATCCTTCCTCTGGGTTCCCGCAGCCGTTGGCGCAAAACCCTTACACCATGTCAAGAGACTCGAGCTGAGCTTCCTATTCCTCTCGTCCCCTCCGAATTGATTACCCGACTCGTCCAAAGTTGTAGGGCAGAGGAGTCGGTGATCATACCTGGCTGCTGGCATACCCCACGACCGCTACAACCAACATCCCTTCGGCGGCTGCTATAGACATCATTATGGGAATATGATAATCGGCGTTTGTTAATATGGCGAGGCCCGTGAGAAGGCAAAGCACCAGCGGAGAAGGAGATACCGCGCAGATGGTAGAGGTGACCCTTCAACCCGGGACGCTCTCGTCCCGACAGAACCGTGAAGATCTGCCAACGTGCTACAATGCGACCAGACCAGACGGACCTTACTCCGTGGGAAATACCACTGCAACGGCTTCCACAACGGCTTCCAACGAAGGGGCTGACCTTGTCGATGGTCACCTCCATCCACACACGACGAACCTTCTTTCGCTCACCTGAACCTCGCGACGTCCCTCAGAGGAAGCAGGCCTTGGAGAGTCGTAATAATACGACGTTAAGGGTAATGTTAAGAATCAACACAGCCAAAGTGCCCATATCTTTCTTTCTTTCTCTTACCCGCGCCGACACTCGCGGCAGCGCGGTTTCTGATACACCACCCTCCCCGGGGGACCTTAAGCGATGCAGGGCTGAGGCGGCTTCCGTCCTGTTCGTCCACGGACATGCGCGAACGAGCCGCCGCCCATCCGCCGTTCAATATCCACCCCGTGGCTCCCTCCATGCATATCCCCCTACGCGCGCCGCAGAATTGACGATCATTATTCAGCCGTAATGCAATGCGGCGAGTGGTGTTGACGAGAATGGTACGTGGTAATGGATCATGGTGTTGCGGCTGTGATGCGTTGCGCTTCTTCTGCCATCCGGTCTATGCAGCTCCGCTCCGCTGGCAGCTGTCTTGTTGAATGTGATGTGTGTTTGAGTGGTGCTGTTCGGTTGGTCGGGTTCATGCAAGCACATAGCCACCACCACCAAAACGACCTCTCTGGTGAGTGTGGAGGCAGAGGAGGGGGGAGTGTGCAGCGCAGTTGCAACCCGGACTTGGATTCCGGATTTTTTCCTCTTCGACTTTGTTTTCTCATCAATTCATCAGGTTCACCCCGAAATGGATAATGTTCTGCAGATTTCAAGTTTCTGTTGCAACTTGCAGCATGCGAGGAGGAATAATTAGAAACAGCCAGATCTCTCTGCATCTACATTGCAACGTAACGGTTCCATACATACATCAAGTCTGCACATCGCCTCGGACGAGTACCATCAACCACATCACCAGCAACGGTGGCCGCGGGAGTACCCAATCGCCGAAAGAAGCTGCTGAATCTATTCGACGCCGCCGACTTCATTCCCCCTTTTTTCGAGGAACGGCCAGCGCGGTGTTTCAGAGAAGGGCGAGCTCTGGAGGAACGGCCAGGCTGAACCCTACTCGCAAAAAGAAGAATGCGTCCATCCAGGCATATCCATATCTGAAAGAGAGAGAGAATGCCGGAGATGTCGTTCGCCAAGACGTCCAAACCGCGAGGTTAATCGCGCGGGAGATTAGAAGTCGTGTCCGTGTGTTTTTACGAGTGGACGGCCGTATTCCGTAAAACAGAGAGAGAGAGAGGGCCTCGGAACTTTGCCGGCCAAGGCGGACGCGGACTGAGCCAATGTCTATGCTGGGTCAAACATTTCGCGATGGGGACGCTGGGGAATTCTGTGCTTCATAGTTAATACCAAGTCACCGCATAGTCATGCCAAGCAAGACTCTCACGGAAGATGGCCATTTTCACGGAGAGAGAGAAAGATGGATACGGTTTCGTTTCTGAATTGCTTCATTTGATTTCTTGTGTTTCGTTTCGTGAGATGGCATTATTCACTAATTGGTATCTCTGCATGCTCTTCCCATTCCCGTTCCCAATGCCCTTGCCATGTCCCAATGCTCCGTCGCCCGTTTTTTGTTCTCGATGCACAGAAAATGATACAGAGTTCTTCTTCTTTTCGCCCAAAAACCGCAAAGGGTATGTGTGTGAAAACAGTTTGTTGCTCCAGTAAAAACGCCCAAGCTCGAATTTTTGTGAAATCCAATAATCCAAAAAGGGACACGAGGAAGGGGACCCATGATGCTATTCCCATTCCGCTGCATCTTCTGCCCCGCATACAATGAAAGAGAGAAAATATGTCGTGTGTAAAAAAAAGCGCTCATGCGCGTCGACGTCAGAGGCGCTCTTAGTCGATGATTGGCAGATCTTTTTGGAGGGGAATACAGGACCCCTATGAATCCCCAATGACGTCCGAATCGTCGACATGTGTTCTTCCCCAAGGATGTCCTCACGAACCAATCCCCTCCCCTCACGCTAGAGACGCTGTCGCAGTGCAGCGAGGGGAAGAGGGAGTGGTTTCCAGGGTATTTTGTTTTGGGGTAAACAATCATGCACGATGATGTCTTGGGTCGTCGCATAAAGCGCTAGCAGAATAGCCAACGCCCTTTTTTTTTTCCTTCTGTGTGGAGAGTGGAGGGACACCCCAGGAGGAGGAGAAAATTGGGCGCGAATGTCGGCTATTGACTGATATCGAAGTGAAAAAAGCCGTGGCATTTCCTATCGCGGATCTCGTATTTCGCATCGGACGAAATAGAACGAGAGAATCCATGCCGAGGAAGAAAAAGCCGAGGCAGGCGCAGTGCGGTGCCAGTGCGGTGAAACTGCTGCCTGCTTGTGCCCAGCCTTTCTCGCGTTGCCGAGAGCGGAAGACGCGGAGGGTGAATGTGACCAATCAACGGCCCGCGGTCGGGGGTCCGCTTCGGTGCCGAGACCGCCGACCGGAGAAAGAAGAATTGAAAAAAGACGCCAGCGAATGGAGTGAGAAGCGAAAAAGAAGGCTAGAGATGCAATCACTCAGCCACCGTTGGGCAAAGAGCAGGAATCGCCCGACCACGAAGGGAGAGAGATCTCTTCTTAGCCAATCTTTCTCATGCGAGATTGAAAGGCGAGTAAATCATCCGCAGTGGAGACCCCGGCTGCCAGATCATGTCAGGTCGTGATCCGAGACCGATGATTGGCTGATGTGCGGTGAAGTGGAGACGCATGCCCGGAGATGCCGTCGGCGCCGAGTCGGCGGCTAAAGTGGGTCTGCTCGTGCGAAAGTCCGGTGGCCGGCAGAGAGAGTAGAGCGACAAACGCAGTCGACAGGCACGTGTCTTGGACTGTTGGTTGGCTGTGGGTTGACATTGAGATTGATTGTTGACACCCAGTTGCGTTGGTTGTTTGCGCAGGATGTTGTCATTACCCGTTGGGTGGTGACTGTGTTGTGCCGTGTTGATGTGCCTGTCTTGTGTGCTGGTTCGTGGGGCCCGCGTTGGGTGGGTTTGTTTCATCGTGGTCGGGCTGACCCTGTGGCGGTATCGAAGCGAGGTCGAGAAGAATCCAATGGCGGGTCATTCGACCCCACTGATTGTGATGCCATAGGAAATGCATTCTCTGTTTTTTTCTGCCTTCTTTTGCTGCCCAGATAGCCGCCCAATTGATGCCGACTGGACGAGAATGAAGCAAGTGAGAACCGGGTTGGGCTAACGCACACTGGCGTGCCGCAACGTTGCCGCCGTGCAGGTGATCGACAGCCCGAGGGACGTAAATCAGAGGACGAGAGACGGCCCCGCCGAGACGCCGTCGTGCCCATGCCGCGGAGCCTAGTGTGAACTCAAATGCGGTCTGGGATCGCCGGCCTCTCTTTTTCGCTGATCCTGGGGTCCTCAAGTCGATTGCTGAAGAAAACAGCAACCGCTTTGTGGTCCAGAGATGAGTAAGATCGAGGTCATACCCGAAAGCTGCTGAGTCGTGACCACTTCGGCTGCCTTCTGCGGCTCTGGATGCCTTCGCATGCGTCCCTTGTCTTGGGGTCGTGTTCTGGGCCCCCTCAAGGTCGTCGATGACGGCCCCAATGCCGTCAGGGTGCTGGTGGTAGACTCATCCGTCCTCGTGATGAATGGTTATTGGGAATATTGATGTGTTGTGGTTGTTCTTCGCCGTTTTCCTTTCCGTCACCAGAGTGAAAGGGCTTCACTCATTTGTAGCCGACCATCTTGGCGCAGCGCTCGCAGTAGTACAGGTTGTGCGCGATGCGGACCATGCCGGTCGAGCTGGAGTCGTCGGTGGAGGTGGCCTCGACGGACCTCGCGCAGCGCAGGCAGCGGAGGACCTCGACGGAGGCGATCGGCGCGGCGACGGAGTCCATGCTTTGTCTGTACGAGGACGAGGCCGAGGAGAGGTCGGAGTCGGAGGAGGAAGAGGAGCTGTAGTGGATCTTGGCAGGTCGTGAGCTCGAAGGCATGATGTTGTTGTGCTGGTGGTGTGTCGATGTAGTTGGTCTTGTTGGTGGTGGTGGGACTCAGGTGTATGCCCTTTGGTGATGTTGTGTGTAGTTGGAGTTGTTGGTCTTGGTGTCAAGAAGTCCAGAGTTGGGCGGGAAAATGAGGTTGATGTAAGTGGTCGTGGGAGTGCTTGATGATATATAGGTAGAGTAGCCTGGGGATGGATAAGAGAGAGAGTGTGTGTGTGTGTGTGCACAACCAGAGATGGGGGGGTGGGTAGGCAGGGGGGGGAGGGTAGCTTCAGAGAAGGAAAAAAGGAGTGAAAATGAGGACTGGGGGTGCGGCTTCGACTGTCAGGGTGTGCGGTCGGGCTTCTTGGGGGGGCGTGTGTGTGGGATCGACAGAGACCGGATGGTCGATGGTCGATGGCAGGCCCGGCGTAAATTGTGCAAGACGTCCCCGCGGACACCACTATGGAAAGGTCGGCAGCAGAGAGGAGGGAAGCGGTCGCTCAGTCACCTCCGTGCCTCCGTCGTCTGTTGTGCAAAAGAATTGGTGCAGAGAGGGAGCGAGAGAGTCCAGCAGGACAAGGATGCGTGGTGTTGCTGGGTGTTGTCGAAGGGAAGCAAGCCCAGCCTCAGTCAGAAGACAGAGACAGGGAACCGGGGGAGGGTGCAACGTCAGGCACAAGACAGCCAAGCCGAGGGTCGATGGGGAGGGGTGTCCTGTCCGGAATGGGCGTGCTGCTGCTGTGCAAGTCGAGTTGTGCAGACAGAAGCTCTTCGTGCTCTGCCTCTTCTGCGAAGCGAGATGGTGTGTGTGGAGCAACAAGAGGGAGACGGTCGAGATGTGTGTTCGAGACGGTCGAGGCCGACGGTGGAGACGGTTACAATGTTACGGTCGTGCCGTAAAGTTACCTGTGGGCTTTAATGTTAGAGTTCGCCTTAGCTCCTGTTCCATTCATTACGGATACGGACGAGCACATGTATGCACGAAACGAAGAGGGGGGTGGGTGGGAAAGCATGCAGGAAGAGGGGAAGTCGTACGAGAAAGCGAATTTCGCTCTAACGGGGTCGAAGCTAGAGAGGGCGTGTGCAGAAGCGAAAGAAGCGACAGCTTGGCAACAGCAGAGCCGAGATGGCAGTGTAAGAGGAGGAGGAATGGACGGTTGGTGTTGGTTGGTCGGGGTTGATATCGACGCGTCGGCCCCAAGAGTTTTTGTGTCAGTCGACTAAGGTAGCCTCGGGCAGTGCTGCTACTGCAGGAAGTATGTAATCGTCAAGTAATTTCGTCTCCTGAGTTTCGATAGATTTTGAGGCCTGCTCGCTTGCGCACTGCGTAAGCGGTTGATATGGTTGATCGTCCTTCGAGGAGCACTTGGATCTATTTCTCCAGCCGGTGGGAAGCTAACGAGCCAGTCGTGTAGTACGAAGAAGAAGACGAAGGTCTGAAGAAGAAGAAGAAGAAGAAGAAAACGTTTGTCGACGGTTCAACAACAAAGGATGCGTTTCGACTGGGGGCGGGAGCGGCAGATGGACGTTGGGGAGGGGGGACATCGGGGACTTTTTAATCTTCCTTTCACATGGGGGGACGAACGATTTCAGGGTCCAAACATAGAATTAATATGATCAATCATTCCTTCGAGGCCCTCTCTCTCCATCTGCTCCTCTATTCCTGTGCTCTACGTCGCAGCGCGCTTGATTGAACTGATGGGAGGGAGGAGGTTCAATCATCAATGCCAAGGGGGGGACCCCCAACGACGCTCATCAGTCCGAGACGCTGGTCGAGAGTGGCTTGATTGCGCATCTCGATTACAGGACTTTCTGGGGTCCGAGGCGAAGCTCGAGGGATGAGGGGAGCTAGCACGTCGAAGCAGACACAAAACGGCGGAGCTAGCTATGAACTTGTGGCGCCGGTTGTCACTGGCGCCTCCCTCTCTCTCCGTCTCTCTCGTTCTCGCGGAGTGAGTCCTTTCCTCGTCCCTGAAGGCGGATTACACGGCGCCGCGGAGGACATGTCGACGCCGGACCGTCTTACGTGGAATGGAGAGGCGTCTCATAGGGCGGCCGCGTGTGGAAAGTGTGGATATGCCTCGTGGTTGCGCAATCAAGGGGGGGAGGGGATCGAACGGCACATCAACTTAGACGAGGGGGACACTGGAACTTAGACGAGAGGACTGGAGACGAAAAAAGGCACGAAGGTCGAAGGTTTCACGTTTCGATATGCCCACCCAATATGCCATCCCTCTAACATAGTATGGAGAATTCAAAGCGCGTTCCTGGGGGTGGGAGGAAATGGGAAATCTCACAAGAGGAGCCACAACTCGCCACCGATACGCGAATCTGAATGGTCAACAATCCGCGCAAACATACACGTACACACACACATACTCGCATTGGCGTAGAAGTTAGATGGAAGTGCTTTGAAGATGTTGATAGACGAAGTACGAGTCCCCACGACGGGGAGCACCCCGGATCGTCCGACGGATTCCTCGATAACAGTGGAGAACCAAACCGTCTCGCTCCTCTGGAGCCGTTCGCGATCCTTTGATCAGACCTACAGACTGTAATCTTGCGACTGCGACTGGAGAGAATTGGGGGCGGACGTCTGAGATTGATGTTCAGATATCACAACGGCAGCAATAATAACGCTTCCCTCCAACGATGGGAAACTTTTTTCTCCAGTAAATTACATTGGGGAACGCGCGCGCCAGAGTACGACACGCACGCACGCCTTTCAAACCCGTGCACACAGCGCATTCTGGCATCCACTGCGGCGGGAACGTCCTCGAACTCTGACTGGCCTTGGGACGGACGGAGGGCCCGAACCATGCGGACTGCGAGAAGGGAATCGCATGTTGTCGCGAGCCGCTGTCGTAGGGGTCCTGGGGTTTACGGTCAAAGGAGAAGTCGGCCTCCATTGACGAGAACCTCGAGGAGGGAGAGCCTGCTGGGTGTGATCCCTCCCCCGTCGTCGATATCAGCCGGGAGTATCCCTCTAGGATACGGTTTGACAAACGCTGGCGCTGCTGCGGACGAGCTAAACGGCGCAAGAGAGCGTTAAGCCACGCATGTGCCTCCCTCCTTTATTCCTTACTGCCGCATCCTTCCCCCCTCATCCCGAAGGCTATGTCGAGTTCCTAAAAGAACGCGAGGGTTGTTCAGTTCGGGGTCCTAGAGATGTCCATCGACTCCATATCCCGGCGTTCCGGGGAGGGTCCCTCGGCGAACCGACGGCACCATCGCTGTCGTGCTGCTGCTGCTGCTGCCGCCCGTCGGGGTCCCGGGGTCGGGGGTGGGATTTTCTGTTTGGCTTACAGGCGGTGCTGTCTCTTGTATATTCCGACTGGAGACCGCAACGGACCAACGAGAGGTCCATGGACCCCAACGGAAGCAGAGACCAACACCAAAGATAGGCCGCGTCAAGGGAGAGAGTGAGAGAGAGATGGAGGAGCATGGACCAACTCTTCATCAATCTGCGTTTGCTTCAGCTGCTATTTTCTCATCGTGGTGTTTTGTTTCTGTTGCTATTTTCCCATCCTGCAAATCATGCCATTGACTCGGTTACTCTGTTGAATTGGGGGCTGCTGCGGGCTGCGCTGTTTAGGGCTGAGAGGTAATATCGTGGAGGGAGGTAGAGTAAACATTTCTGCTTGACGCAAAGTTAGCAATCCACCCCCAGACAACGCCGAGTCCAGACCTGCGTGACCGTGGGCAAAATTCGCGATCCATCGTGAAAGACGAAGTGCGGTCGAGACGGGATTTGAAAGGATTCCGCCGAGATTGACTCGGGGACGGGAGAGAAGGAAAAAAGAAAGGCGTACACCATCAATCTCGAGATTGAAACCCTAAAATTTGGGAACTCTATATCGGAAAGCCAAGAACTCAACGTGAGCGTCTAGACCATCCGTATACCGCAAAATAGAGCTTTCAGACAGGCACACCTGTTTGACAGACAAGTCAGTTGACGGCGGCGAAGCTCTGCCGTTGCATCCGTCACGCAAACCACGAGACACGGTGGTGATATTTTTCTGCGATGTTGGACTCTTCGCGTTCAGACTTCCCGCCATGGCATTTCTCAATTTCCAATCAAATCACCACCCCCAATTCCCTCCAATTCCCCCTCCTCGGGCGCCCGCCGAAGCCATTTCATTCGAGAGGCAGCAGTTAGACAAGAACTCTGTTACCCCTCTTCTAGCACCCTTCCTCGCTTCTTCGGCGTTCTCTCGCCCGCCCTTTCTTTGCTTTCATCTGCGCGGGTTTCCTGGGCTGAATGAATGGACTTTGCCTTTTTTGACCTCCAGGGCAGAACACGGCAAAGGAGCCCATCTGTGTGTGCGCCGCAGATAGTACCGTCTATCAACATACACACCTATGTAATCTTGAGACGGCAAGGTGAGAGCTTCAAGCCACAATGTCTCGTGGTTGGTCAATGCAGCAACTTACCTCTAGGCACCATCAACATAGCTTCAAGCCTTCTTCATCCTCATCCTCCTCCTCCCCCACGGGACACACAAACCTCTCGGCTTGGTCAGCTGCCAAGAGACGGAGGGGGAGGGGGGTGTGGCTGTTACGGTGGCCATCTCGCCTTACCCACCGTGCATGCAGATAACAGGTATAACCAACACTCAGTGGCGATGGACGGTTGCTGCTGCTGCTGCTGCAGAACGGGGATCACCGGCTGTTACGGAGACGACCACATGGTAAAAGATGGAGCAAGTGATGGGACGGAATGTGTCCCAAGACGGTAAGGCGTCTGATGGCTCCCGCAAACTCTCGATCCTTGGGTTCGTCTGGGTCCTCCACCTCCTTTCGATGTCCTAGGTTTTTCACGATGCTTAATCCAGGATCCCGTTTTTTTTTCCCCTTCCCCTTCAGCTTTCTGCGTTTTCTGCTCTGTACTATGATAGGTGAGTGGGTGTGGCTTGCCAACTTTTGCGTTCCTGAGTGGCAAACGTTAAGCCAGGTCATTTTCCCACCGTCTCAACGTCTTACTTGTCTGATTGGTTCGTGTCGAACGACGTGTCAGTTAATTACTTTCGTAGGGCAGAGATTACGGCGGGCGGGGGTGATCCAGGTGGTGAGAGGAAATGAGAGGCGTATGCGAGTAAAGAGGTCTCGGTCTCCCTCGCGTCTTCGCGTTCTTCACTTCAAACTAGAGGGCAGACAAGCTCCTCAACTCCGCCGAACCACCACCACCACTAACAACGTCTCGTGTGTGCAGGAGCCTTTGCTTTCCTCGGCGCCGAGCATTCTCCATCTCTCTGGCTCTTGCACAAAAGAGCCGTAAGCTATGCGTTATGCTCGGCAGAAACAACCACCTCACCTTACTCCGCATCGTTCATCAGGTGCCTCCATCGGCCATCTCGCATGGTATCGTCGTGTTCGAGACGGAAATCACGCATCGATAATTATCACTTTGCCATATCCCCGACTCCCACCTCACGCCGCGACTGGAAACACTCCCAAATGGCCTGCCTGTCCGTCCCGCCATCGTAGCATCTCCGGAACCGAAGGGAACAAAGTATCCGTAGAAAACAAGGGATTGACAGTGAACAACACGGCAGCATCTAATCAAACCCCCCTCTTCTTTCCCATCCCGGAGACAGGCAGAAGCGAACATGCCCAAAGAGAAATGCCATGCAGATTCCGAACCACGCAAGCCCCTCAGGGCCCAGCCAGCCAGCCAGCCTTCGCGTGTGTCTCCGTATCAGAAACCCTTGCGCCAGACATCAACCGTGAGAAACGCGCGCCCGTGGCTGACACGGCTGCCGCAAACCAATGCCGCCGAGCCCGAGCCGCGTAACCACATCACTACCACTTTCCGCCGGCCAGTGCGTGCGTGAGCTGTTAGTGTTGGGAAAAGCCATGTCTGATCCTGCCGCCGACGTGGTGCTGATGCAGCAAAAGATGATATGATAAGCGCAGCCAGCGGGAACCACCGAGGCTGCAGAATGCGCGCGACTGGTGTTTCCCGCTAATACAACGCCAGGCTGCATCAGACAGTCATCCTTCTCTCGCTCGGCACATCAGGCATGCTGTTTTGTCAGCGTTCGAAGGTAGTTTCGTCAGTGTTGATTTATCAACATTCAACATGCAATGTATGTACTATGTGACAAATGCAATGTACAGGAAGATCGTCCTCAACTTCGTGCGTCCGTCCCAGTACGGCTGTATATCGCGGTAGATGATGTGTATGCCGGTCGGTCGTGATGTTTACTTCCCGAACCAAAGTACCATACTGCGAAACCGTTTCCGTATCCCCATGTTCGCGCCCGATGCCCATTCCAGAGCGAAATCCCCCGTTCCCCATAAGTCCGCCCGCGCCGAGGGAGCCGCTCCGCGTGGGTTGACCTGCGGCCCCGAACCGTCCTCGTCCACCCAAGCTCGCATTCGGTCCTCGAGAGGGGAGGACACTAAATGCATAACCCCGCGACACCTCCGTTTTTCCTCCTCCTCACACAACTCTATTAAAGACTTCTGCCTCGGGAAGAATCCCACACGCCCCCATCACCGCGGGAAAGGACTTGGACCCTTTCCTCGGGTGTGTCGTCTCATCAACTCTGGCGGACGGAGGGAGGGAGAGAACTGACACTGCGCACCGACTTGGGACAGCGCGCCCAATCATCAGGCCGGATCGAGCGTTCGGGCTCGGCACGGTCGACGGACTTTCCTGTTGACTCATCGAGGAAGAAGAGAAGGACCCTTGCGGGATTCATCAAATCATCAGATAATCGACGGCGTCAAAGCTGCTGCCGTGTCGTGTCAGTGGTTCTTCGCTCTTTGTCTAAGCCAGCCACGGGACTTGGCTGCCTCTTGCCGCACGTTAGTCCACGGCTACCCGAGGACGCTACTGCGCACCGGTGCTACTGTCACCGTCGAAGGAGTCAGAAGGCGTGGGCGGGAATGGGGGAGATGGAGGGGCAGACTCAGATTGGCCATCGAGTTGGCTGTTTGGTATCGAAGGGTTTCCGGAGGCATCGTGATCAGACGAAGATATGGAGAGAATGCCGTCCTGGCACCAGCGAACACGAAAAACCCCCCGAAACTCAACCGCCAGAAGTCTTCTGATGGGTTTCCCGCGATGGGCCAAACTATCGACGTGAATAATAGAATCCCCCCTGATCCGGTAGTGTCAATCCGTTGGCCGTTGTTCCGTCCGCTCCGCTTCTTTGATGGCTGTCTCTGAGGCATACCTCGGCTTCGGAATATCGTGTTGTCGTTTGTCCAAGTGCCGTGCGGTACAGCACCTCCAGTCCGCGGACGTATTTTCGCTTCTCGCATCGGCGATGTCTCTTCATCACCGATGCCCATGTCAGATATCGAACCCAGGGGCGAATGGTTCGCAAACGCGCCGCTGTCTAACGCGTTTGCTGGCACACTTGGCAACTGATGGACACGGCCAGTCATCGTCGGATTCCGCCCGCCATCGAACAATTCCACGGGGCAAGAGGCCCAATCACAGCAGGTTGATCGGCATCATCAAGCCTTACCCGTTGACGCGCCCCATTGAACTGATCATTGGTTTCTCCATCCGTTCCCAGATGTCAGGGTAACCGTGTGGGGATCACGTCGGTTCGTCATGGGAATCCCGAGGGGCGATGGTGATGTATCTCCCGCGTTGCTGAAGATCGCGTATGCGATGCGAATGCGTGCAGCGCGGAAAGACGAAGCGATTGATGGATCAATACCAGCAGTGTATCATGAGAATGCGATGATTGATCCTTGGGCACCGGGTGACTGTCGCGCGGGTACGCACCAACAGGCGATGATACGCATAGACGGCTGCCAAGGCTTGGTGTTTCTCTCAGTCTTTTTTGGGTCTATGCCATTGATGGTTGGCGATGCGTTCGTGAACAGGCGGATATGGCCCCAATCGTCACGGGGAATCACCATCTTACACCGGGCCAAGAACTCCTCCCCTCGCCATTGTCCAGTTCATACCCGTCCACAGACTCTACCCAAGAGTACCAAGAGGCTCGGTCACTGTCTCGCGATACTCACCTACGCTACATTGGCCTCAGACCAAACGGACATGTGTCGAGAGCTTCTATGCGTGTCGTCCAGGTCTCTAATACCGAGACAATCATGCCCGGCCGCGGCTGTGGCATGCACACCCTACAGCAGTCCGGGGCTGGCTGAAACTAGCAAGCCGCCGGTTGTCTTCTTCCCCTTCGCCAAATCTGCCATCAACACCGACATCGACATCGACGAACAGGTCATCGACATCGAATGATAAAGACCGTCGTCCCGCAAGTCTCGCGATGGCAATAGCGTCTCAGACGTTTCTATTCTTCTCCTTTTTTGCTTTGATTGTGCCTCGGAAGACAACGTCCGCAGCCAATCCTGCCCCGTCCGAATGCCCGTCATCGATAAAGTGACACGCGATCGAAAACTTGAACGCCAGCGCGCTATGGGCCCGGATCCCTGTGGTGTTTCCCAACTACCTGGATCTCGATGACATGTCAACGTTTCCAATTTTTCCTTTTTCACCATCTCGATCGATGGCCTTTTGCGCACACAATCACGATTCCCATTGGCAAAGACATGTTCTCCTCCGTCAGTGTCCCTTGGATGAAGTAAGAAGCACGTTTTTCCTCGGCTCGTCTATTCTTCTTCTCCATCCCGTAGCTTGCGTTTTTCTTTTCTCGCCTGTTAACGACACGCTCGTGATTCCATCCCCCTGGGAAAATCACACATCGATCGATTCGCATACAACAATCCCATCCGCGCTACCACCAAGACCGCCGCGCACCTGACGTTGATCCGGCGAGAATGCGATCGCGATCAGAATTGCCCATCACCCGATGCCAGGCATCGGCATTAGTGACCGCTATTGGCCAACGGCACCGGCGCGGCGCACCATCGTCGGCCAATTGACGCACTTCTAACGGCGCACCATCTCATGTTTCGATGAGAGGCTTTACTATTTAGATACTCATTATAAAACCCATTATTTATCCTGATTAGTCATGCCCTTCGATGAGAGGCGTCGTCGTCTTCGTCGTCTCTGTTGCCGCACGCTGCCTGGTTATCTGTCTGTCATCCTTCTTGACGGTCGGGCATAATTCTGGCGCTATCCAGGGTCGATGAAGCCATTCCGTTCGGTCCCTTGCTAGGAACCTGCCCACGGTCTCTTCCTCGGTTCACTCACTATTCACGCCTTGCTCGAAATCCGGCTTCCGTACCCATTTTTGCCCTGCTTTTTCATCAACCCCCCGAGGCGTCCTCCGATGCCCGTGGCCTTGCTCCAGTCGACGTCGCCGATCCGGCTCTCATTTCACGTCTGACAGCCCTGCCCGGCGCAGGATCCTTACAGGGAGAGGGGTACTCGGGGGAAAACCAGCCAAGCTCCAAAGGGCCCCAGTGAACATTCTACTGCGTACAGAATACACTGGGGACAACCGTGTTGATCGATGCCCGAGTGGGAGTCATTGCTGATGGGGACCCCTTCGAAATGCCACCTCACCGAGGTCTAGACCGTCTTCGAACGTAGCTGGGATCTGGGGGCTATTGGGTGCTGTCCCCCAAACTGCTCTCCGCAATTCCAAGGGGAAAGGTTTATGGACGCAGACTGTCTGCCCTGCGGCTCTCTTGCTGGGCTGTCTCCCTCCCTCCCTCTCTCTCTCGTGTTCTCTGTTGCCTGCGCCAGGTGCCTGTGGAACCAGCGAGGTCGTCTCGTTGGATCTGTAATGTCGTTGGCAGTTCAACCGACGCACACGCCCGTTTCTTGATTTTGGCAGTTATGTTGTGTACAGAGTAGCCCGTACAGAAAGTCTGGGCCGGTTGATGCTGCTCGTTTGATATGGTGCCATCACTCCCGACTTGGCTGGCCATGACAGGGCCAATGTTGGAAGAGTTTTTGACAGCTCACAGCAAACCTTGCTGCCGTGGTTTATTCCAGCTGGCCAGGTGTCTTTCCTATCAGTCCTAGTCCAGTCTGACTACCCCGGCACGGCTCCCATCTGCCATCTGAACGCAAGGTTCGCCTAATCCCGAACATCTCAATCTCACCCACTCCCATCGCGGGAGCCGTCCTCTCGTATTCCCACGACAGCTTAGCTGCTCGATCACAGAAACTCTACGGGGCACGGAAAATCTTGAGGCACTTTCGCAAAAAGCAATAATACAGGGCTGTGAAGTGAGGGTCCGTCCCTCCGTATACCCCGCGATATATGCCTCGTTCTCTCTCGGGGTGTGTCAATATGTCCATGCAACGCAATCTAAAGCGCCCTGCCTTGCACAAACTCTGAACAGCGCTAAGCGCGCCTACCCATCCATCGTCACAGCCTCGATAGAGCAATACCGACAGAAAAAGCCCTCATCTGCCGTACGCCGTCGCACAGGCTCCCTCGGCGCTTCGGTCCCTCCGCGTCTTTCTCACGATGCCCACGGAGGTGTCTCTTCTCTCCAACCCCCAGAACACACCCCGCCGGCATCGCGGACATGTCGTCCCAAAACGGAGGAACGCTAACGTTCACACCCGCCGAGACGGACCGGGGGGTTCGATTGGGGGCGTGGCAGATGGCAGAGTGATCATCGGGGTCTAGAGCGCCGTCGACGGGAGGACATGCGGCGCCAATGTACGATGATGAAAGGCAGCGTGTGATTGACCGCCAGGGAGTGAAATAGACGTGCGTCTTTTCCGATCCGTGGCCTTGGTTTGGGCCCTGTGAATCTGGATTGCGGGAATGCTGGAGGGGGGGGGGGAAGGATGACGATGGGGGTGTAAGTGAGAGAGGACGCGCATCGCCAAGGTGGAATGCCTACGTCTCGACGACACGGCCTGCGGTCGTGATGATATGGCACGCGCGCTGGTTGTCGGAGAAACATGGCCCCGGGGATTGATCGTCCTGTTGCTGCATTGCGGACGAGACATATGACACGCGGTGAATGCATGGCGTACTTGGGCTTCAAGTTCATCGTCGATAAGGAAGAGTGACGGCGATGTCGTCGTCGTTGGTGAGAATATTTAGACCAAGACTCGGCATTCGGCGTCGTTAAGGCAGCCCAAGACCTGTAGAACTAATTCACATATACCGTAGCGCTTAATACAATCCTGCGGGATGAAATAACCTCGCGTACGCACGAAAACGGTAAAAGGCCGTACCTAGTAGACGGTGAGGATTCTGGGAATGAGGGTGTGGGACGGCAGTCATCACTTTCCGTCCTAGGAAACCGACAAGACGTGCCAAGGTATACCCCTTGACCGGATATTTCGGCCATGGTGCCATTTTCCGGTTGATCGATCCAGTTGCTTCCATACATAGTGAGGGTCCGAAAGGCCGAAGCTCATGATGCCGCACCCGAGATGTTCCACACTGCCGCGCCGGGTTCTGCGGGGCCGCGGGGTGCTCAGTGTCTCGGAGGATTTGCTCCGGCGGGGGAAGCTTCCAGCAGACATCGGAGGGGCGGGATTGGCTTGGCTTTGCGTCTCGTGCTCCAGGAAACGAACGATTATCTGATTATGGTTTGAGGTGTTGGGAGTAACGAGGTCGTGGCAGCCCTGGTATGGAGCTTCGTTTATCTCGATCGCCAGGTGCTACCCTTGTTTCCGTCTGCTTCATGCAGGGCTGGATGGGTTCACGCGTGGCAGAGGTGGTTTCCGAGAGCCGCGGAAAGCCCAGAATGCTACCCACTGCCTTGGGTATAGAAAGAGATGGAAGTCCAGAGGAGAACGAGTTCACGTCAGCCCGTTTCGATTCGCCAATGGAGATCGTGATACAGCTACTCTACCTCGCGTATGGCACCCGAAGGTATGGGGTCAACGTAGCAAGTCAATGAGTTAATCTTTCACTTGATACGGGCTGGCTGCATATTCAGTTAAGATAACTCTGTCTTGGAGTCTGTGGAAATTGATGGAAAAGTCGCTTTGGTGATCTATTCATCTGCAGGCAACACGAATTAAGGAGTGAAGCTTTAGACGTTCCGTCCACGAAGCCTCTTTGATGGGGCTCTCAGACACACTCCATGAGTTTTCCTGAACGTAAACTCTCGTACTCTGTTACGCAATTTAGACCTCATTGCATCGGCGAGTGAACGGCATGGTGACATGGGATTTGAGATGTTCGCTAGGCTTTGGAGAAAAAAGAGTTTTCAAAGCATATCCTAACTTGAAGCTTGAATTAGGGGATATGAGAAATGCAGACTTTGGTTGAAATTAAGTGTTCCATCAGTCTGCTGTACAAATTAAGTGATGAGTCGGATCGCGCCGGATTATAGGAGAAGTACGGCTACGTAAGGTCTATCCGCACGATTGACTTTCCACCTCTTCGCAAATATCACTGGAGAGATGTTGAGATAGCTTACTTCTCTCAATGTGCCACTGAACTTCAGATCTTGCGCTCATTAACTTCTTAATCGCACGTACTCCTTGGGGGTCAGTTAGTTTCACGCGGCTGTAGGATAATATGGTCTACTGCAACTCCTTTACCTTACTGCCGAGTCTATTACTATTCAGTAGATGCACTGCCGGCTCCGAGATCCTATACTGACTTTAGTAGTCTAGCTTCCGGACAACGGCATGAAGCCGAAGCGGGTAGCGGCGGAGCATGGCCGGGCACCGACCATTTCATACCGGCATCGATCGGAAGAAACACCGCTGCTTCTCTTCTCTTTGCCCACCTCTACCGCAGCAACATCATCAAATATGCATGGTTATCAACCAAAACTTTAGGCACTTGCCGCATGCGATCACTTTCTTCATACGGAATTACACAGCACAGTCCACTACCGGCCCCACTGAGTCAAGTCCGCTCAGCCCTAAACCCACTCCACGACGGAGACGCTTGCGAAATGAGTCGCGATCACTCGCATCCATCCAACTCAATCAAGAGCATCAAATTCCTCGATAGTCTAGTGGTGAGGATATCTGCTTGTCACGCAGGGGACCGGGGTTCAATTCCCCGTCGAGGAGTTCTTTTTTGCCTCTATTGATCAATAGCTCTCTTACATATGTACATGTGTTGATTATCTGTCGTTGTGGCCAGTTCTGGCTTCATTGGCGAGAATGCTTAAGCAATCTGGCAAGACAACTGCTGAGGAGTGGCCGTGACGCCCATTGACCTTAAAGAGTTGAGTGCGTACTCGCAGTGAGTCGGCGAGGTGAAGTGAATCTCATCGTGGAAGAGATACTTGCGCGCCCGGTATTGGCAGTTGGGCGACGTGTAGTCTGGGTTAGGCGGGCTATGAGATGATTCAATGTCAGCTTTCAATCTTATACAAAGACCTGTAGACACTCCCGAGAATGATACTCACACGACAATGCCAATGAGCTCTGCATCCGCGCAGTAGCCGGATCGATCGAGGTATCCCGCAGTCGGTCCTGAGAAGAATTAGATCGAACCATAACTGGGAGAGAAGTATCCCTTACCGGTCGTCAGGGCACCGCTCTTGATGTCGCGCAGGGTCTGCGTGAAGTCGGGGGCGAAGATGGTGATCTGGCCCCGGTAGGTGGGGTTGTTGTTCAGCTCGTTGATGAGAGCGACAACGGCGGTCTGGTAGTTGCGGGCGAAGTCGGCGACCTTGGCGATGTCAGCCGCGCCGCGGTTCTGGATGCGCGGGATGAGCTCGGCGGGCAGCACGGAGAGGAAGATGAAGTTGCGGGCTCCGGCGTTGTAGATCTGCCAACTGGGCATCAGCAATACGATTCAAACGGGGATGAGCACAGAGAAGGGGATCACAGTACCTGCGCAAACTTGGACCTGATGGTCCCGATGAGGTTGGTGATGGTCTGGGCCTGGTTGGTCGTCGTGTTGTACGTGTTCAGCACGTCGTTCCCGGTGTTGGACCCGAGGAAGATGAAGAGGGAATCCCTGGACGAGGCGTTCCCGGCGAGGCGAGCGGCGCTAAAGACGTTCGAAATCATGGTGATCTGGTCGTTCCAGTTGATGATGGGGTTGAAGCCCAGGAAGGTGGTGGGCGTGGCGTAGCGGGTGTCCGTGACGGCGCCGGGGAAGGCGAACTTGTTGAGGTTCACGTTGTTGGCGCCGCGGGCGTTGACGATGTAGTTGATGTGGTTGGGTCCGTTGGCGGTCGTGCTGTAGCTCCTGTATTGAAAGATCGTGAGTCAAGCGGTTGTGAGAGTCTGTCGCGGGTGGGAACACCTACAGAGCACCGCTACCGATGTAGTCGATGGAGGCACCGGCGGTCCAGATGTTGCGGATGGTGTTGAAGCCGCCCCAGTTTGCTCCTGTCTGGGCATCAACCGTGCCGGTGAGGAGTGCGGCGCACACAATGAGCGAGGTGTAGCATTTGGCCAACATGATGAGCCGTGAAGTCGAAATCGAGGAAGGAGAGATGCCAATTTTGCCGTTCTTGGGTTTGGTGGGTGAGTGGCCAGGATGTGATGAAAGCTGAGAAAAGGAGATGGTGAGTGCATGAGATGAATCACCCCAACGCCCTTCACGATCTTATATAACTCTCATGATGATTCGAATTGGAGGAAGCCTTGAAATACGGAGGTTTGAGACCAGCGCCGGTTCTAGACCGTCGTCTTGGGGTTCAGGGTTCATGGCATCACTTAGACTCCCGTTCCCCAGTGTCTAAGCCCGAGTACTCTTGGGATGGCATATTGCGGCTCTTGTGATGGTATTTCTCCCAGGTAACGGTGATATGAGCTATTGCTGTGGGATTAGAATTGTCTGTACGATGTCGAAAAGTCGGTTTTGGTTTGGAAGCCGGTCTAAAAGCTTTGTCCCGCAAGACCGTCCGAGGCTTTTAGCTTCAACGAGGGTCTTTTTCCGCCGCATACTTCGGGTGTCTTCAAGGAAGTGCCATCCGAACATGTCCAAGTTACCAAATTAGATAAAGTGCGTTAATCCTTCTTCGTCCGAAGTATCACAGTCTCGCGTCGCGACAATTTCAATTGAGCTGAGCCTCTTCAAGATCAGGGGACAAAATAAGGGGGAAACTCAACTTACGAACCACCCACGAAGCAGATACAGGCTCTTTTAATTATCTGAAATTCATGAAAATTTCACAGAGAGTGCATATTAACTATGAAAAGCAGACCGAGATGCACGTTGCCATGATGGTAAGGCCCAGACCCGTGCGTCGCCTGCTTCAACGTGCGCGACGTCGGTGCACGACTAATTCAAGCTTATAACAACAGTGCAGCGCGTTAGATAAGTCGCTACCTTCTTCCTTCGTTGCGTATCTGGGTGATCTTGGTTCATTCCTGATTGATTTGCTTCTCAAACACCATGATCATGATCTCATGACTGCGCTGTCAAGGACCTCGAATTTCAACGAGCATAATGTATGCACGCAACGGTAAGTAGTGGATGGTCAGATGGCGCTTCATAGTCTAGTGACAAAATTCATTAGTTGTAGCATCGCGTTGTATGAATACCGGGATTTCGTGATTGAGTGGTGCTGTCTAGTAGTGCTGTCTAGTAGTGCTGTCTAATAGGAAACGCATATACCGAGGAGCAAGACTTGTGGCTCATGCAGCTGGCTCTTCCGGTAGTTTCCTAAATCCATACTCTTTCACAGGCACCGAATTAGCCGGCGGCCCTCCAAATCTTGCAGCGAAAGCTATCAACCCCGACCAAGTAAGAGCGAACATGATGAAATTCAACATCCAGACACCCCAGGCCGTCTCCGGGTGAAGGCTATGCGGCATCCCCGGTGCCAGACGCTGCGCCTTGTCAACAGTAGCACGCATGCTCTCTTCATACTCCTCAAAAGCTGTCTGGAGGTCGTTGGGGGACCGCGTGATGGCACCAGCCAAGTTGTAGGCTCCGTTCAATGCCAGAGTCGTTCCCATGCCCGACAATGGGGAGGCGCAATACCCAGCATCTCCCAGCAGGACAACTCTCCCCTTGCTCCATTTTCCCATCTTGATTTGGCTGATGGTGTCGTAGTAGAAATCCTCAGTAGCCATCATCTCCTTGATGATGCGATCCGTTTCCCATCCAAGGCCTTGGAAGTACTCCTTCAGGATCGCTTTCTGGGCTGCGGTGCTGCCGCCTTTCCTCTCCGCGACGGCCCGAAGTCTCTCATCCTGACCATTCACAACGGCCATGAAGACGGTTGTTCGATCTTTGAGTCCTGACGGGCGAATCATGATCCCCCGGCGCCCCTCGGCGTGGAACCACCGTCGCCACTCCGAGTCCGTGGGGCCGCGTGGCATGCTGAAGAAGCCGCCGTACATATCGAGCCTTTTGACTCTATCTTTCTCTCCGTCCTCGCCCCATGCCAGGCTTCGGGTTCGGCTTTGGAGGCCGTCGGCTCCAACAACAAGGTCGAAGGTACGTCTTTCACCACTCTTGGAGAAGTGGACGTGGACTTTGTCTCCGTCTTGCTCCAGCTCATCGAGAGAGTCGCCAAATATGTACTCGATTCCCGCGCCGCCGTCGTCCTGCACTTGCTTGCTGACCTCCTGGCTTCGTCCATAAAGCAAATCTGCCATGCGGCCTCTCAGGATCTCAATGTCGCTCGTGGGGGTTTGGACCTTTCCGCTCTTGTCGGCGCCGAAACTGCCCCATATCTGATTATCCTTATCCACGAATTGCACGCCTTCTTCGCCTGTAGTAGCAGCACGGATCGCTGCTTCCAGTCCGAGCTTGCGGATGATGGTGACACCGGCACCTCGAACATCAATGTTCTGGCCTTGGGGACGGAACACAGGCGCTCTCTCCAAGATTGTGATGTGAGGCTTTTCTGATGACCGCGTGGGAGCGAGTAGAAGGAAAGTCGCAAGAGTTGGGCCGGCGATGCTGCAGCCGACGATGAGAATGTTCAGGGGCGCCATGATGAGGTGTGTTCTAGTCTGTTACTAAAGCGAGACTTCAGGTAGGCAGTTCTATGCCAAGAGATTTGAACTGAGGATGACCAGTTGTTAGTAAAATAACCATATTTAAGATGTCCCGTCAAGCAGCATAAAATATACTGCGTCATGGCTGGATTCCTTTGAGCCCGGCAATTCTCTGCCGCTTACTTTGCTTACAAGTAATGCGGCTTGATTCCTACGCCGATGGCCATGAACAGCATGTTACAGTTTACACAATACCCAGTTACAGAAATCGATTGTTAGTGTGATGCTTAAAAAAAGGCGGAGGATGAATTATGCCACTAACTTGTCTCGGGCTGTCGATTGTATCGAACGCCACGGAGACGGTAGTCTGGGAATTTTGGAACACTTCTTGTGTGTATTTCTCGGGACATTCATTTGACATAAAACCATGATAATAACAAATGCATAAGCAGCCATATTCATTGATCGCAACAGTGAGCGGAGAAAAGTACCGCTGGAACATCTGGCTCCAGCCAGCCTCAATCGACCTTGATCGCAATCTTTCCCACAAAGCCTTGCTCGAGCAAAGCTTTATAAGCCTTCTTCGCATCCCGCCATTCGAAAACTTCGGCGACAAGCGGCTTGATGTCGTGCTTCTCGACGAAGGCACTCATGTCCTGGAACATACCGAGACTTCCGAACATCAAACCTCGAACTATTACCACATCACGTCAGCAACGCATTGAGTCTGCATAGTTCTGGGGAAATCGTACTAGTCTTAGCTCCGAAGATAAGATCGGGTATCAGATCGTGCTTTTCGGACCCGGACAAGAACCCAATGGCCGACACTAGACCGTCCTGGCGAAGCGCACGAAGGGATTCAGCAATGGCCGCGGCTCCCACTACGTCAATGACATGGTCAGCGCCACGCCCGCCCGTGACCTCGAGGACGTCCTTGCTCCAGTCTGGTCTGTTCTTGTAGTTGAAGACGTGCGAGGCGCCGAGACTGCGCAGGAGATTGAGCTTCTCTTCCGAGGTTGAGAAGGCGATCGTCACTGCTCCAACAGCGGCCGCAACCTTCGATAAGTCAGTGTCTTGTTATGAGGGTTGTGGAACGATCTGGCCACCCACCTGGAGCGCTGCGATACTTGTGCCTCCTGTTCCCTGGATGACCACGACGTCCCCTTTCTTCAAGTGCTGCGGACCACCGAACAATGCGTTCCAAGCGGTGACGTACGACCCACTGAGAGATGCAGCTTCCTCGAAGGTCAAGTTCGAAGGCATGCGGGCAAGCGCATCTTCATCGAATACGGCATACTGTTGCAGCACGCCATCCATGTCGCCGGAGCCGCCGCCAACCTTGTTGTTGAAAGTCGCGGCGGTCTTGCCGGCTTTCCAAGTCGAATTCGTCACGTTGATGACTCTGTCGCCGGGCTTCCATCGAGACGAGGTAGAGTTGACTTCGATGACGATACCCGCACCGTCGCTGAGGGGAACAAGGCCGTCGGCAGGACTTGTGATGTATCGCGGATCCGAAGTCGAGATGAGAAGGTCGCGATAGTTGAGAGTTGCAGCATGGATGCGAACGAGGACCTGGCCTTCTTTAGGGATGGGCTTGGGTACTTGCTCGAGGGAAAGGTTCTGCTCGACGCCTTCAGCGGTGTATGTCCCTTGAAAATACTTACGAATCCTCCATGCTGAGATTTGATCGCTGGACATTGTAGGTTTGTATTTTCAATGCTGATGATTGGGAGAATGTTCAGATAGACTGTTTATCAGGTCTAAAGAGCTTAGGGCTACTGCGACAACGGAATCCAACTATGAGGTATGCCAGAGAACCTGTTATATAGTTTTTTAAATGACGGTATCATCAAACTTTTGTTTTCACATAATGCTTTTCTACAGCATAATCGGAACAGCTTGTTGACAGCTTCGTAAGCCAAACCTCCACGGCGAGCTACACATGCTCTCACGCAGTGCAGTGATGGCGAGAAAGAAATAGAGAAGTTAAAACGTTATCTCGCAAGTAATCTACGTGGCCTTTTAAGATTCATAAACAATATAACGTTGTCCAGCCTAATTGAGATTTAATCAGCCAATTTGGCCGTGGAAGAAATTGCGTTACTTGATTACTTTGAGGACAGGTTGATTGATTTGAAATTGTCCCAAACAAGCCGGGCATAACCGGCAGATAATGTCCGGTGCTCCCACACCTGGGCATGCGACCTTTGACTAATGAGGCGCAAAACATGGGGAGGTAGCTGATTGGTGCAGTTCTTTTACCAGTCAATCTCTGTCACCCTTTGTAAGCTTAGATGAAGACATCTTAAAGTTTTGTCACATACGACACTCAATTATGCCAAAGTCTTTGGTTGGGCCTCGTCTTGTTTGCTACGTAATCATGGAGGTTGCGGATATGGCCTCGAATATGTTGACATTCATCGACGTGTCTAATAAGATCCCCAAAGGAAAAGCGAAGATAGCAAGACCTTGTAAGTCTTCAGAAAAGGCTTGGTCAGACCGGTCCACAGATTATCATTTATATGACACCATTACCTTGGCCTGGTAGATGATGTTTCACGTTTCTTCTAATCTACAGGGGAGGGAATCGAAACTGAAAAAACAATGGAAGCGATACTGAGTCGTTTCAATCAATATGTAACGAGAAAAAATAGGTGGCGGGGTGACTGTGATTATTAGACATAGCATGAACAGCCTGGCGGCCGACATTGTGGCCGGCGAAGACACGAAGGTTCCTGTGAGCGACGATGCGGCGGGGAAGCATTATTCATGGGCCAAAGCAATGGCCACTTTCCGAAGAACCCTGAATACGCTTCCTAATCTAAGGGAAGACAAAGTTCCCAGAGTCAAAGTAAGCTCGCCTTTCAGAAATCGTTTTGTCGGAAAGTTGCGGTTGATTTTGCCGAGAACTTAAGGTGGCACAACTAAGGGCCAGCTAAAACGTATACATCGGACTAGGTCTTGCGATTAATCGAGGAACTTCCCCGGGACTAGCATCAGATAGACTAGAACTACTGGCTCTATCAAATCTCATGGAGTTCAGAAATAAATTTGGTGTGATGGCTTCACCCTACGCCGCGGCCTTCGACTAGGTCACGAGGTACATATGCACGTTCGTGTATTACACCACGTCTCATCAAACAATTAAATTTCTACACACGGCCGAATACAGATTGGTTTCCCTAGTCATGCACAGGATATTGTAAATGTACACTGAAACTGAAGTATTCAAACGATCTGCCAAACATCTATCGAATCCCAAGCTGTTTGCCCATAAGTCCGGGGATCTACCTCTGCATATCTGCAGTCTACTTTGTGCCACTTCCTGCCCGGCTGATCAAAACCAGATAATATGTAGCACCTTCTAACATAATGTGTTTTGTTGGAATTTGGCTTTTCTGCAGGTACGACCAAGAGAACTTGTTCCACTGTAAAACTGGGACTTTGTTCGAGCCTGAGCACCAGTCCCTCCTTCGTTTTGATATTTCCATATGAACCCCATGGTCCGCCGGCCCTTGAGACGAATTCCACCTTCATTGCCTTCACCTCAAGACCACCATCATCTGTGACGACTGCGGTTTCCTCATCGAAAACTCTTGTTTGCACGATGTCAGAGTTGAGACGAGCTAACTTGCTTTGAGTAAAGTCCTCCGGCATCCAGGTTTTCTTGCCGACGTTAGTTGGCCCTGTACAACCCAGGATTCCCACCCCGATCAACCTCGTCCGGATCAAATGCTCCATCATCTGTTCCAGCGAAAAGCCAGTGCCCAGAAGACACTGTAGACCGTCCACCAGTCCCATCAGCGCATTTAGCTTGTCCTCCCTGATGGTCGTATTTCGATCGACCATGGCTTTCCAGGCATCCCAGAAGGTCGACCCTTCGCGGGAGTCGAAGTGATCATTCTTAGGTCTGGACAGATTGAACCTTTCCATCGTCCCAGTCCTGTAGCTTTGGTTGCTTGTGGAGCTCTGCCAGTGATCGTTCGCCTGGATCTGTCTGCCTGGAGATACCCAAAACAGGTCTTCGGTCATGAGTCCTGCAACATGCCACGCGTAATTCAGCGTTTCAGCGTTGCAGGCCGCTCGAGAGTTGGTGAAGCACAAGTTGTAGGAGAGCCTTGCCTCCTGATACGTCCAGCCTCGAGTGCTCCACAATGACTCCTTCACCTCGATTCTACTCTGTTCGTATGTTTCCTTCACAACTCGCCAGTTGTATATTTCATCCACTTCGAGGGTTCCTTGAACAAGGTTCCTGCAGTCAGGCACAAGCGCCAGTGTGGCGGAGGCTTCGCAGTAATATTGCCCCATTCGCGGAATCTCTTTCTCCTTGTTCCAGTCTTCCGTTTCGAGGTTGGCCGTCTGAGGTATACACAATGTGTCCACCCACAAGTGCGTAATACCTACAGAGGCACACGCTTGGCGCAATGGAATCTGCCACTTCTCGTATGTTTCCTGGCTCCAGCAGTGTGATATCATGACGTACCGCGCCAGTCCCACTCCGAACTCTCGTTGACCGGTCTGGACATTCATGACGACCGTGGGCATGTTGTTGGGGACCTTGCTGCGGATAATCTTCTGACGTGTCATGATGTCGATGAAGTTCGATTCAGGTCGCAACTCGTTCGGGTCCAATTTCTCCGGTACTATGACATCGTCTAGTACTCTTGGGGGTTGAGAGGGCGAACGTTCGACAGTCTGGGGCCAGAAGATCACGCCCGGAACGTCTGGCCTCTCGCCGCAGTGCTCTCTGACTCTGAATTTGTCAAGGACGACCGAACCATTCTTTTCGTTAAACATGTCGTAGCGCTCGAAGTTTTGGCTAGCATCTTTCATGGTTTTCTGGCAGCTGTCGGTGAATAACCAGACTCGACCATAATCAGGCAGCAAGAGCACTTTTCCAACATGCATCCCCTCAAACAAAGACCTCAAATCATTCCTTCGGGCGATGCCCTGGGAAATGATGGCACTCTTCCCACCAAGCATGTCGCTCACAAGATCCTCGTACTCGCAGCCATGTTGACACGTCCATGTTGGCAGTAGCGAGCTGCTTCGTGGCTCTAAGGCAATTTTGTAGCCCATATCCGCGAGTCCGGATGCGAGGAGTACGTCTGCGACAAAGTTGGCAACAAGTGGAATACACTTCACTTCTTTCCCGTGTGTCTGTCCTGTGGCTATGACCTCCGTAATTTGGTCATCGTCATTAGCCAGGACCTGTGTCATCCAAATTTCCACCTTCTCTTCATTCACTGACCAACCGAGGTCTACTTGAGCATCCTGGGAAGAACCGATGTCACTTCCCTGTCCCAGAAGCTCTGTGTGACGTTTGCGAAGTATGCTGTATCGATGTTGGCCCCTCTGTTTATGGCAGCTTTCAGTCGACTGAGGATGATTGGTCGGATTATCGCGGTCGATAGGTAAATCGGTAAAATCGCGCATTCCGACTAAGTGTGGTGCCATAGGAATCCAATGAGGTGCCATTTTTGCGAATAGTTGAGCGACTGCTTAAGTTGAGATATGATAAACCGCTGGTTGTGATTCATCCGCTAACGGGGTAAAGCCTTTCGTCGCACTATGGCTTAATTGTGATGTTGATGTTTAATGCCGGCGGTTGAACGTGATACAACGAGTGATTCGCATCTCTATTTGGTTAATGATACCGAAGAACTTTGGGAGCTACCCTGTATAATAGTTAGATATACTGTGTCAACCTGGGACGCCTCAATGTTGGGTTTACCTCTGCTACCAGACAGGAATGAATTTGTCGGTGTCGGTAAGCACTCAAGACCCTCCCTATCGGAATAGGGGAGAGGACTAACTTAAATATCTTTCAAAGCCGCCCACTTTTAGGCTTATTGATCCGCTCCAGTGCTTTACCAAAGTCCCCCGGGCTGCAGGCATGGTGCAGCGTGCGAGGCCGATGTGATCCGCACCCGGAACCGTCTCCGGGAGTAAGCCTTACGGAGTGCATACCTACCTCCAGACCTACCGCCAGCTAAGTCAGAACGATCCGGCCGCCTTAATGAGATAACTCTGGTCAAGTCTGCCGACTCTTTTCGTTTGCAAAATGGTGTGGAAGTACAATATATTACCTCAAATATGTGGCGCTCAACTCCAATGTCTCCAAATTTGAAGAGGAAAAACGCCCTGCGCTTATGGCAAAGCCTCAGTGATTTTCAACGTTCTGACCAATCATATATGTTCAAGAATGCAGAGAACAGCCGACAATTTTCGAAATGGTCACATAAGATGACGAGGCGGCCATGGAAACGTCTTGGTACGTACTTTGAGGCAACCCTCTGAAGAGTTCTACTTGGGTGCCGATAGTAGAGCGCTCCCATGCTTTCTCTTTAGACGTTGCTCAGGTGTGTAGCAGCCTGATTTTCTGGCTGGTTTGCTGCCTGATAATATATCGATCTACCAACACCTAACATAACCTTGTATATACACGACACATGCATCGTGCGGTGCAGCTCATGGGTGGAATAGACCAGATCTTCGTAAAGTTGCAATACGAGAACTGGGAATTTTCATGGTGGTAAGTCGTAATAGAAAGATTATAGACAAGTATTACATGTCTCAGAAAATAAAGAAGGCCAGTTTCTTCGGCAAGCGCTTTACTATCCATCCATTCGCATTTCTAATGAAATACTCACGCATTGACGTCTGAGTGGTCACGAATCCAAAGGCTAGACGGCATCTATAGCAATAGCATTACAATGGAAAAAATGCGCTACCACTGTGTATCGTCTGGGTATTGAAATGCTGCAAAAGGCAACAATGTACTACTCTCGGAATCCTACATGAGAATCTGGCATGTAGTGCCTGGAAGAAAAGCTGTCAGATCTACGAAACGTCATTAACGAGCATGACACTCAAGATCACTTGTGACTGAGCAGAAGAGACAAAACAATTGACTCTAGGGATGAGGGTGGGTGTTTCGTCTCTTTCTGTTGGTTCTTAGAGCATGAACTAGTTGATTCTGTTGTGGAAACGAGCAAGGCATGAACCGTCACTAAGCTTGACACAATTCGTTCACTTCTAACTACTACCTCAACCGATATGCTTACTCAGCTAAGGTAGATTGCCTCCATACTAAGTGAGATGTTTTCTCATCTCGAAAAGGTACATCCTTCCGCGCCGATGACCTGATCTCCAAGATTCCATTCAGCATCTGGCTGGGGGAAACAACACTGATCAAATCATCAAACTTCCTACTTGTTTATGGGCAAAACGTAGCGCCGAAGACATGGCTCTGACATAGACATCTCAGGCTGGTGTCAAAGAAGTAAGGTCGTTGCACAACAAGCAAGTCGTTATCTCATGGCACTTCTGTGAGCCGGACAACAAGAATGAAGACGGCACGAGAGGTGTCTGTAGTCCTGCCCTGTCGCCACATCGGTTTATCTCTCACTTGGCTACCGATTTTTAGAATTGGCACCCGCCGCAGGCATCCCAAGCACCTCTGACTTTGAGTCTCTGCTCCCGGAACTCTCAGGCTACGCTCAGACTAGCCGAGAAATGTTCAACGTTTGTAGCGCCGGAACAGAAAATGTAAGCCTACGAAAATTTTCGATTGAAAGCTGCTACGGAATTTCCGAGAGCATCCATCGCGTTGATGGACCTGGTATGGCCCCCTGGGCCCCGAGCGGTGTGAAGTCTATCTCGTTGTAGATCGATTCGAAATACTCTCACAACACGACTGGACACTGAGCTACTAGAACCATTAATATCTCTAGTGAAAAGCCCCGGGCCTCGAGTAGTGGTGATAGTCCTAAGAACCGGAGAGCGGATATTGTCAGATGAAGATGGGGTTTCTGGGATTATGAGATTCTGGGATTACAAAATTTGTAGAGGATCATTGAGGAAACAGAGCATGGACAAAATAGACTTCGATCAGCGTGTTAAAATATTTAAATATAATCAAATCAAATCGCAGAGTCAGGGAAGGTACCTTTAGATCAGCAGAGCGGGTTTCGTGCTTTTTCAAGCTATTTGGTTTGGTAGGTCGACCGTCAACCTGCTCACCCTCATTCACCCTATTTTACCTCAGGCACCAGACACCAGGTGAAAAGGAGCCACTCTCACGGACCATTGACTACGTCGTGCGCGTCTAGTTGGCACTCATCGATGATGGAATTAGTATGAGCAATCTGGACATATGCAACGGCGATGTCAAGGTCAATGGGCTCAGTTTTAACCATTGGTAAGGGCAGTCGGAGAACCCTTGGCACTGTTCCGAAACTAGACACAGCACCGTCCTCGCAGACATTATTGGGACCCACGACAAGCCTTCAAGAAGCGGCGACGGACGTAACATTCATGCCAGTAGCGTCGCAAAAGCAGTTTAAGCCGCTATAGTATCATATCTGTCGTGGACCATAAAGAACTCACTATGTTGCAGGTGGCCACACTTCACCGATGGGCGTTGACTTCAGAAAAGGGAGTTTCAGCGATACGAGTACTGCCGATCAGCTGGGAATGCAAGTGCTCGGGGATGTCATTGGCGCGGCAAAGGCGGCGGGAATGATCATGTTTTGCTCTGCGAGCGTCGACGTCCAGGCCAGTGCCATGGACATGCTTCGCTGTCTCGAGGGCAGCGAGATCCGTATTCCGAGGACACGAAGAGGATCAACTACTATTTTCGGGCAACCAAGTGGCCGAAGCCAAACCGAGGTCGTCAGAACCTGTCAGGTACCACAACGGCTCGACGGTTAGTACCGCTCTCGCCGCCGGTTTGGCCTCCATGATGATGTACTGCGCCCAGCTGGCGTCTCAACATCAGGATGACAAAAAAGAGCTCGGGTTATCGGATGGGAAGACTACTTACGCCGAGCTAGCCGTGACACTCAGATAGCAACAAAATCTGAAGCTTGCCTTCGACAACATCATGATCTATTCCTGAAACAATCCTAAATACCTCCCAGTATGGGAAATTTTCAAGCACAGAGCGGAAGAAATGGGAATGAAAAGAATGAAGACAAATGGGAAGTGCTTGAGAGGCTGGTGACTCAACTAAACATTGGAATCAACTGACTTTTCGTTCATTATGTCACCAACTATTTCAGGACCGTCACGTCACATTCATCGATTCCTGATGTAGGCAGTTTCAATAGATTATAGTCATGCCAGACGGACTTTTGAACAGCCTGTGTGTGTCATGCTTCGCTCTCAAGCTCACGGGGGAAACCTTGGAAATATGACTTCAATTTGATGTCCTTCTTGTGCCCCCTAAGAAGCAGACGATGTGAAGTGCTATGTCCTGTGGTGATTACTGTTACTGTGCTTGTCGTGTTTGATGTGGCGAATCCAAAAGGATTCTTTGGAAATGCGGCATTGGCTCCAAAGCCCAAACGTTCTGGGCTTGGAGGCATGGAATACGGTTTCCGATCAACATGTGGTCTCTACTTCTCTGATTGGACACGGCTAGGATTTCCGTCTCGTCAAAGGTAGAGCTCTCCGAGGAGACCCTCAATTCGGCGCTCCGTCCATGAACGGTTAATTCGAGCGCTAGGAAGTCTGTGGATGGCCTCAGAGTTGTGCTCAAGAATATGATAGCCTATCGACCCGTGAGCGGAAGGACTGTGGGCATTTCGGCATCACATATGGTGAGTATGATTTTATCGATGACAGTCCTGAAAATCTCGAGAGGGGTCGACTCATTCTTGGCGGAAACCCAAACCATACATGTAGCTTAACTCGGCCTCGTCTAGGTTGAAATAAACTTGCGGAACCCCAATCGACTAAACATGCAAACCGAGGCACAGAGACCGAAATCGAATAAAGATGCTTTTAAGACGTTAAGGTTCTCTGCAAAATAGCTCACGCTATCGGACGCTATCAGCGGTGCAGGGACAAGGGGCATGACACATGGAATGGAATGACCTTGTAAGTGGGAACTGTCAAACACAGAGGTTCCACCGACGCTACTCGTGCAGTAGTTCGATACCTTTAATCTTCATGAACTGGAACGGCTCGTGTCTAATGGCAATAAACATGTTTGGCTTTCGAGTCTTGGTCAGAAAGTAGAGCCTGCTTACGCCAAGTGAAGCCATGTGCAGCTGGGCCGACCTTGACCGCGAGATGCTGGCGCCTGACGATGGCACCACTAGACGTATAGAGACGCAGTCTGGTTGCCGAGTTGCTGCACGTCTATGCGAACTGCTCGCCGGAATCGGCAAATTTAACATGAAAAGCCGTGTCGGTGGTCGAGGCGGATCCCCGCCGTCGGGTTGTTCGCATACTTACTTCATCCAATGACAGTATTGGATCCCGTCAATGACTGATACATTGTCAATCACCTTGGCAATAACCAAAGAAACAAACTGTCTGACAGCCTTCGCCAATGACCGATGTGGTTGTCTCGGCTAGAACTTCCCCCACCCGCAATGACTCTGGTCCAACAAGACCCCCCCATCTTCATCTTATCAGATCCGCTCTTGCATGATGCCAAGCTCAAGGCAAAATTTTTATCTGATCCGTCGCCAGCCGTGACCGCCAAGACGGCGCGATGCGATGAACGAGAGGGCCCTCGATGGAGCCCAGGGACGGGAGCTTGTTGGCCAGCACGGGGATCGACATTGCCCGCGCGCTCTACCCTTCGGCGCGGAATGCCACACCGGGTAACCACTCGCACTAATACGATGCCGTGTTCCCACCTTTGGTGGCCGTCGAACTGCCTCTTCTAGATGTCTACAGCCTGGGCTCTCTCGAAGACTACTCCCAACCAACGAGGACATGCTGCCAAGTCTTGTTCGGTGGACCTCTCTCGCGCAAAATCGGAACCGACACGATGTTGTTTGCAGGAAACCAAGACCGCCCAGCCCTGGCCAGATGAAATTTTCAAATCCTTTTTGCAGTGACTGTGCCGCTCGTATGTTCCCATAGGTCGTCCGATGCCGGTCGGATGTCCATCTTTTCGTCTAGAACGCTGCGAGATCCTTCTCGTTCGGTTCATGTGTTCCGTTGCATGTTGCCATGGGGCGAAGAACGTTACGTAAAGAAGACTCTGCATGCTCCCCTTCGTATAAGCTTCTTTCTGACAAGGACGTGTAGAGGTGGAACCGAGTCGCTACCTACATAATGAAGTTGCTCCGCCGTCCACCGTGACCTGCTCTCGTCGTACAGATCACCGCTCATCCCAAGCTCCCAGATACGACCCCTCTCTTGGCGCCTTCCACAGCAGTCTGCCACCATGAGCGCGCCCGCCGTCCAGTCGGCTCCTGCCGAGAGCCACAGCCAGAGCCAGAGCCTGGACGAGAAGAACCCCGGGAAGACGACGACCGAGATCAGCGCCGACAACTCTGAGTCCGACGACGAGACGACGGAGCCTCAGAATGGTGTCAAGAAGATCCAGGCCATTACGTCCACATGGTCGTACAAGGCGCTCATCCTGACCTATGTGCTGTATGTTGTGCGAACATCCGGGGCTGCGATGGAGCTAATGATGGCGATTCTAGCATCTGGGTCACTTCCTACACGCATTCCATGCAGCAGCAGATGAACAGCAACCTCGCGCCCTATGTGACCTCGTCGTTCCAGCGTCACGGTCTCACTGCGACGACTGGTGTCGTGGCTTCGATTGCCGGTGGTGTTTCCCAGCTGCCCTTTGCAAAGATCCTCAACGTCTTCGGCCGCATGGAAGGCTACATCCTGGCGCACGTTCTGTGCTGCTTTGGACTCATCCTGATGGCGGTATGCCGTAACGTGGAGACTTATGCTGCTGCTCAAGTAAGACCATGATAGCCTCAGAGGGTGCACAAGACTAACATGATATGCAAAGGTCTTCTGGACTGTCGGAAGTGGAGGTATCGGCTACATCCACACGGTCATCATCTCCGACACGACCTCGATCCGCAACCGAATGATCATCTACACTCTTAACTCGACCGCCTACATCGCCAATGCTTTCGCGGGACCCGTTGTCGCCCAGCTGTTCGTGGAGAAGAGCAGCTTCCGCTGGGCCTTCGGAGCGTTCGCCATCATCTTCCCGGCGTTCGGCCTGCTCATCACGGGCATGCTGTGGTGGAACCTGCGCAAGTCGTACAAGATCGGCAAGGGCCCGGAGCTGGTCAAGAGCGGCCGCAGTATCCAAGAATCCCTCATCTTCTACTTCAGGGAGTTTGATAGTAAGAACGACCCAAGACACTTATTCGCAGGATTCGGCTAACGAGGGCGCCAGTCGTGGGCATGCTGCTCATCATGTTCGGCTTCTCGCTCTTCTTGCTGCCGTTCAGCCTGGTGCGCTACACCTCCAAGGGCTGGACCGCCGGACACATCATCGCCATGATCATCCTCGGCATCTTCTGTCTCGTGCTCTTCGGTTTCTGGGAGAGGATGTACGCCGCGACCCCCCTCGTGCCGTGGAAGAACCTCAAGGACAGGACCATCCTGGGCTCCGCCGCCACCGCCGGCGTCATCGCCCTGAGTTTCAGCTCCTGGGAGTCGTACTTCTCGTCGTACCTCCAGGTCGTCCACAACCAGAGCATCAGCCAGGCAGGATTTATCGGCAACATCTACACCATCGCGTCTTGCACGTGGGGACCCATCGTTGGACTGTAGGTCGCTCTTACACGCGTGTGCATACGGGACGATACTGACGATTGCTAGGCTCATTCGCCAGACCAACCACTACAAGTGGATCGCCATGGCCGCGATCCCCGTGGCCTGCCTCTCGACCGGTCTGCTCATCCACTTCCGCACGCCGGACACGTATATCGGCTACGTCATCATGTGCCAGATCCTCAAGGCCGTCTCCGCCGGCACCATCATCATCTGCGAGCAGCTGGCCGTCATGTCCGTGGTCAAGCACAACGAGGTCTCCGTGATGCTCGCCCTCATCGGCCTCGCGACCTCGGTCGGCCGTTCCATCGGCCGCGCCATCTCCGGCGCCATCTGGACGAACGAGTTCCTGGACCTACTCAACAAGTACCTGCCCGCGGAGGCCAAGGGCGACGCTCTCACGATCTACGGCGATCTCAAGGTGCAGCTCTCGTACGCCTGGGGCAGTCCGATCAGGTCTGGCATTATCCAGGCTTACGGTGCTGTCCAGAGACACATGGTCATTTGCGGCGCGGCTTTCATGCCGTTGGCGCTTGCGTGTGTGTTCTTGTGGAAGAATGTCAATGTTGCGAAGGTTCACCAGACCAAGGGACAGGTCTTCTAGAGGGGCTTGCAGTATATGTGATATAATAATTAGGATATTTGATCCACATGTTTTCTGAACATGGAGGACAATGAATCTACGTTCATTAAGATGCAGCAGTCACTCATAGACCTTCTCCAGTATCATCTCACAGTGAACCATAAACTCTACATCCATAACAAAACCCAACCGCCCACTAGCTTTCAATGAGAAACTAATTTTATGGTTATTAATAAACCACTTAATAAGGACGCCGTCGTATCGTGGATTGACTCTTGCACGTGTATTCTTACACCGATGACGCTAATCCCTTCTAAGCTAGCTTCATCATACGTCCAAGCACCATACAGTGGAACCCCTTTTTCTTCTCTCACCACGTCCCGTCTCATTCCAGCAGGGCAAGGGACGGCCTCTGACTGTTCAAGGAGATATTTCGTGTATTTCTGACTGCTTTCTTGACTTGAGCGGCGCGATCAGAAGAACTGCATTGGAGAGTTTTCTTATCTTGTGGCACCCTAATCTTGAGTTTGGGCTGACGAAATACTCAGATCTGGTGAATCGAGCTCAACTCACCCCGCCGTCTCTCAACCCCGGCCTTCAACACAGCCATGGCCAACGTCTTCCGCCAAGCCACATCATGGCTCTACGCCGGTCTGGCCGTCACGATCCTCGGCACGTGGAGCCTCATCGTCCTCATCCTCCTCGCCGGCACAGCAATCAGCCAGGACCCAGGCCTCATCCAACTCATCGCACTCCCCTCCCTCCTCACCTTCCTCGTAGCCAAACTCATCGTCGCGGCCTCGGCCCCGGTGACATCCCGAGGGAACAGAAGCGGTAACCTCGCGACGTGGATAGCAACAGCCGACAACGGCTCGCCCCACGGCGCCCTCGCTCTCCTCCTCTTCTCCGTGACCTGGCTCCTCCACCTGGCCCGCATCGTCTTCATGTTCTTCCTCTTCACCCTCTTCGGCGTCTTCTACTTCTTCGTCACCTCCCTGGACGAGTTCAACAAGGAGGAGATGAAGGACGGCGGCGGCGGCGGCAGCGACGGACTGAACGAGGCGAGGCAGAACTTCACCACCGCCGTCGTGGAGTTTGAGGAGAAGCTCGGCTGGTCGTTTAGCGAGTCCCTGCAGGACGAGCCGTGGTTCATACTGCAGGTCGTGGCGGCGACGTGGGCCATGTCGAGCTTGTTGATGGTGTACGTCGTCGCGTACGGGTTCGGGGCGCTTCGGAAGGTCCTGACGACGCCGCTGGAGGCGTGGGCGAGGGGTTCTGAGGCGCCGGCGGCTGTCGAGGGGGTTCGGAGGGAAGCGGGGACGGCGGTTGTCGTCGAGAAGGAGAAAGTTGTGGTCCAGGGCGGAGGTGAGGCGACGAGTTGAGTAGGGATCACGTCGAAGGCAAAGGCGGAATAGGAGAGGGTCTTGAAGACAAACCAAAGACACCAGCGCATGGTGTCCTGCACCGAGCCGTCGCCAAGCCGGAGCGGTGAGGAGCCCGGACCGTGGAGCGGCGCGTGGACGGAAGGAGGGTCGTCTCCGGGTGGGTCCTCCGGTGCCTGCCTTCCGAAAAAACAAACGGGCAGGAGCAGGCTGCCGCCGCTGCTTCCTTTTGCGACTGGACAGCTTGCCTCACCGTCCAGGCCTCCATTGCTTACCTCGTCGTCGTCTCTGGCATCAATCAGCGCACGTGGTGCAGTGGTTAGCATTCTAGCCTCCCATCCTCCGTTGGGCTAGCTAGGGACTCGAGTTCGAATCTCGGCGTGCGCAATCTTTTTGTTTTGTCTGCATTTTTGCTATATGTGTGATGATTGGGTGGCTGGGATGCATTCAAATACGGTCTTGGGCATTGATTAACGGGGAATATTGCAACAGTTTCACGTCTTATGAGCTCTCAATATTATTACGTGTAGTCTTAATTATGTACGCGATGGATGAAGGCAATGTCAAGATGAACAATTTGAGCCACACATAATGTTAATAAATCACGAAGCTGCGCAGCGACATGGTCTAGCTACAGACTTGGCTCTCTGTTAATTACACCGTTCCCAATCTGCGCAAATGCTCAAAGCTTATTCTATTCAATCTATATGGTATGATATGCTACTTGGTTCCGTGTGCCCAACCCATCCAGACGCCATCCATCCCATTATCGTTCAATCAGTACTCCAGCCTCTTTCCGACTACACGACTCCATTAATTTCCACCCTCCAAAATACGACACGCCTCCGAAACCTGCGCCGTAATGTCCTCAATATACCCCCACGAGAACATATCAAAATGGTTCCCCTTCGTCACAAGACTCTTCTCGACATACCCCGGACAATACCCATCCCACCCCAGCTTCGCGTCCCCGCGGTAGACGTCAACAGGACTGATCCCCTCCCCGGGCATCGGCACGCAATCCGCAGCCTTCACAAGCACGGCCCGCGGCGGCCGGTCCCACACCACCTCCGCCGTCTCCTTGTCCTCCCGGCTCCCGTAAAACGACTTCTCCACCCCGTCCTCGCCCTCCCGCCTCTCGTACTCCACCCCGTTCCGGAACGCCGCGCCGCACTTGGGCATCCTCCACACCTTGACCATGCCGCCCGCCAGCTTCATCGCCTGCCGCGCCAGCTTCAGGTTCTTGTGCTCCGGCTCCTCCGTCTCGATCCACGTCCCGATCTTCACCTCCGACCCCACAGGCCACACGGGGTACACGCTGTCGATGACGACCATGCCCGCTATCTCCACGTCATCCCCCTCACCAGGGCCCTCGTCCGGACCGAGGGCGTTGGCCCCCGTGTTCAGCAGCCGCGCGATCTCCAGCGCCAGCAGCCCGCCCAGGCTCCACCCCCCGAGCAGGATCTTCCACTTCTTCCTGCCGTCCCTGGTCAGCGTGCAGGGGGCCATGGGGGGCCACTCGGGCGAGGCGAGGGTGCCGCGGATCATGCGCAGGTAGGCCCTCGCCATCTCGGGGACGCCGCCGTCCCAGGGGGTGGCGGAGTGGAAGCGCGGGTTGGCGATGCCGAAGACGGCACGGGAGAGCGGGGAGAGGCAGTGGTACGCGAAGGTGGTGCCGCCGCCGTCGTGGATGAGGAAGAGAGGGATCGCGGAGCGGGCGCGCGGCGGGGCGGGCTGGATTACCTCGCACTCTTTCGGGTATGTTGCGACGACCATCGTGGCGGCTGGGGGTGCTGTCGCCGTCTGGACTGGTGATGTTTCTTGGGAGATGGGTGGACGAGGTTGTCCGGACGAACTACCGCGGAAATCCCCCCTTTCCTGTGCCGTCGGGGTCGGCTCGCCGGACGTGCGGTCTGAGATGAAGGCCGAATGCGATGGAAGGGCAGAGGCCGGTGCGGGGTCGCCGCTCGAGATTCTTCTTGCTCGTGATAATGAGACGTCGAGGGAGGCTTCTCGATGAGTTCAAATGAGAGTAAGGAAGAAAAGCTGTAGAGAATCCGGAGGTTGAGTAAAAATGTAGGTTAAAAATGTAATACGGTATGTGAGATGAGTTGAGATGAAGAGCACAACGCAGTGACGTGCTTTGCGCAACGCCGCTGCGACCGGACCTGCGTCCAATGCGCCCGGCCAATCACAGCGCCCCGCGCGAGGTGGCGGGGCTTCCTCCGCTTCGGCGTTCGGGGGTTCCACTTTACTTTTCGGGGGTCGGGTCAGACCTCGGTGTCTTTTCTTCTTTAAACATCACATCGTCACCGAATGAAGAAATATCTCAAGGACGACGCCATTTACTTGCTTTTGGGCTGTTACGGAACACCGCAGAAGCACCAAGTCAATCATGTCTCTCACCTCATCGTCAAAGCGAGTTCGAAAAGCTTCACGCATCAGACAATAACAATCATGAGGTTTCGGGGGTCATCTTGCAATCTATCCAGTCTACAACGCACCACCTCCTACGACTTGGCCCTGGGCGTATACTTCAAACACAGCTTCTTCTTCGGCTTCGACGCGGAGTGCTTGTTGCGATCCACCGAGTCCTCCGGCACCTTGTCCATCCTCTTCCCGTTCTCGTCGCACAGATGGAAGTCGAACTTGGCCACGAACAGCGCCGTCGTGACGTACGTCTCCAATTTCGCAAACTGGCAGAATCGTCTCGTTAGTCAACCTCACATCGAGACAGTCAAGCGCAGAGACGGAAAAAAAGAAAAGACTCACCCTCATCCCCAAACACGGATGCCGACCAGCACCCCACCCGTTAAACGCGTGCGCGTCCCTCTTATCCTCCTCCCTCGGCGCCAGAAACCTCGCCGGGTCCCACCGGTTCGGCTCCTCAAAGATGCTCTCGTCGAAGTGCGTGTCGTCGAAGTGGTACACGGCGTACGAGTCCGCGGGGACCACCTCCCCGGACGCCCCGATCGCGATGTCCCTCCCCGTCCCGTTGTACCGGAACCCGCACCCGGTGATGGTGTGCCGGATCGTCTCCTTCAGCCCCAGGTCGATCACGGGGAACTCGGCCTCCCAGTCCTCGACCCCGAACCGCGAGAGCACGTCCTCGGGCGTCTCGTCCGCGCTCTTGCGGTGCTTCGCGATCACGCCATCCACTTCTTTTCTCACCTCGCCGTACCACTTCTCGTCCGCGCCCAGGAAGCAGAGCAGGTACGCCGCGTTGATCCCGCTGTTGATCAGACCCGCGAACAGCGCGCCCACGATGAACGCCACCATCTCGACCGTCGAGTCGCCCTGGTCCATGAGATACTGCAGCGCGTCCGTCCCCTCGACCCCCCTCTCCTTCCTCGCCTTGATCACCTTCTCCAGTATCATGTACATCCGCGCGCCGCTGTAGACCCGCCGGAAGTGGCCCACCGTCGGCGCCCAGGGGAACATGACCTTGGTCGCGGTGCTCGCGGCGTCGATGCTCTCGAAGATGCGCAGCGTCTGCACGAGGAGCGCGTCGTCCTCGGCGATCTCGTCGCACCCGACCATGCGCATCGTCAGCTGGAACACGAGCCGGTACATGTCCTCGAAGGGGTCGCTGATGCCGTCGGCGCGGGCCGCGAGGCGGGTCGTCGTGTCGTTGGTGTCGTTGACGAGGGAGGCGAGGCGTTTCGAGAGTTGTTCTTTGCGCAGGAGGCGGACGATGTTGCGGTTGAACTTGCCGGCGAAGGAGTCTTCCTCCGACGAGTTGGAGGAGACTTCGATGCGCGGGGTGGCGTTGAAGAGGGCGCCGTAGCTGGATGATCGTCAGTTCAAAGTCCTCGGCCAGGGTTCGAGGTTCTCTCACCCCTTTGTGAAGTCCAGATCCCGACTCTCGAAGAAGACCTGCCGCCCCTGCTCCCCCGACAACCCCACGATCCTCATCTTGCCAAAGTAGAAGCTCCAGTTCCCCGAGCTCCCGAACCGCCTCCCCTCCGTGAGGAAGTTGCCCCGGTCCGTGAAGAAGCGCGGCGTGCCCAGCACGGGGTACCCCTTGAACAGCTTCGGCGCGTTGCGGGGGAAGGACGGGCGGTAGGCGAGGAAGCCGACGGCGTAGGCGACGCCGGTGAGGAGCAGGACCCAGATGCTCGTCGGCCAGTTCTGCGGGTGCAGGGCCGTGGAGAGGGCTGTCGATATTGGCATCGTGTACGTCTCGTCGTCGTCGTCGTTGTGGATGTTGAGACTCGAGTTCAGAGAAAGAGTTTCTTGGATGCCCAGGCGTAGAAGAAGCTTGGTTCAGGTCCAAAGGAAGAGAGAAGACACAAACCCAAGGTGGCGGTAAAAGACGAGACGAAGGATAGATAGCTTTTTCCAACCCTCTTGTTCGGAACAGACTAAACTCGACTAAACCCTCCTTCGACGTCAGCGCAGTCGTTCACAAAACGCGCGCTAGGCAAGCCTCCAGGATGCAAAGATGAAAGCTTTCCCCTCATTTCAACTACCATAGTACGTCCACATACGAATGGGGGGGCAACCTAGTCACCTGGTCAAAGGGACCCTCAATCTCACCGTGGAGTTGAAAGACCGGGGGAGGGACGAGGGAACACGCAGGGACAGCTCTCCCAGTCGAACAATGACGAATACGATTTTCCCCATCGAGTCAAAAACCTTTCTACTCCCCATTCTAACCTACACCGCGTGTTTGCTTGACATGACGTTCCTCCCAAACACGCCCTTAACCTCTTTCTACCATCCGTAAGGAAAACCAATCACCAGCTGGGATTTACAAGCTTCATGACCGGGGGGGCAAGGAGTCCCCAAAGTTGGTGGGGATTGCCAAAAGCCGCGGATCCGCCGCTAGTCGGAGACGGTGCGCGGCAGATGGACGAGCCGAAGATGAAACTCTGAACGTTAAGCCGGTTCATTGGGGGCGGGCGGGCAGGGAACAAGGGACCTCGCCGTCGAACGAAAACACCGTCGGAGACTGGGGCTAAGCGATGTCGCGGAGGAGGAGGAGAGGCAGGAAGAAGACATGCGGCCAGTGAAGCAACGAACTTGCATCCAACCGAACCCTACCTACCCCGGCGATGCTGTGCAGCCGTCACAGCGCATACTTCCGGACGTGTGAATTGATTGGATCGAGAAAGCCAATTCAAACGAAGGGATTCAGGATTGTTCCCCCTATGTCGACATGGCTTCTTGGAAGGATGCTTTCTTTGGCGCCGTTGATCGTGATACTTGGCACCGGGATACTTGGCGTTGGAATGCGAGGATGTGTGTGGGGTTGCGAGGTGGGAAAAGCTCGGTTTGCCTCGTACTCCTCGCGTTGGCCCCATGATTCGTCTGAGGCGACCGCGCGAAGCTAAACAGCCCTCGGGTTGCCGCGCCCTAGGGATTTGGAGGAAAGGATCCGATGTTCGGGTTATGTGCGTTTTCCGTATGGGCCCCCAGTTCCGAGACATCGGTTTGCCGTGCCGGGGGAATTGACGGCTCCGGGACCCGAGGAATATCCACCTCGTACTCCGTGTTCGGCAGGTGGCTCTCGGATTGAGACAAGGTCTGGTAATAGTGACCAACCGCTTGGAAGACGTGATGATGTCTGCACAAAACTGTCACCTTCAAAGACATCATAAGCCAACTCCATGCCGAAGTGCGCTTTAGAAGTCCTTACTCGCTTGCAGAAGTAGCTATAAGCCTAGATTAATCTGGGTACTTCTTATCAGAGAGAATACCTTAATTTAAGCTCTTCAGGGGGCTTCTAGGGGCAAAATAGAGAGGTTATTCCAATCTTCTTATATTCTAGTTTTTATATTATTTATAAAGTAACTGAAGTATATAGGTCTTAGAGATCTAAGTAATAACTTTTGAAGCTCACCTCTGTACTTACGTCGAGCAACGTCACAGATTGATATGCCCCTGCACATTTAAGCCATGCAAGCTTGGGGAGCTCCCGTTGATAGCTCCAGCGTCGACATCACACGAGGTCAGTTTTGCGTGACTCGGCGAAAGCGGTTTGGTATAGCACATTATTGCAGACTCCATCCAGAGGAGTACGAAAGGGTATCTATCGTCTAACAATGCATGCTCTAATCAACAGACCACCCAGTCGACTTCATCTTTACACAATACACAAAACCACCAGGCCAGCCCAAACGCCATCAGCAAAGCTGAACACAATCCATAATCCAAAAAAAGCAATCTCACAACCCAAGACACCTCCCAGGAAATCTACTAAACAGCCTCCCAATCCATAGCCTCAACCATGAACCCGAACTCGTCCTCATCCACATCCTCCTCCATCGCCTCCTCCACCTCCATCCCCTCCACCTCATCCGCCCAACTCAACCGTCCCCCAGCCCCCGTCTCCTCCGCGACCCTCCTCTCCGCAACCGCATACCCCGCGTCGAACCCCCTGAAAACATGCTCAAACATCCGGTCCAGGTCATAACTCTCCAACGGCGCCGTCCCGTCCCTCGACCCGGCCTTGACCACACTCCTCGTCGTCCCCGTCCCCGTCTTGGCCACCTCCTCCGCGTACTTCCACCGATTCCTCAACTCCTTGGCGCGCGTGAGCTGAAACAACACATCCCCCTCCCCGAGCGCCGCATGCAGCGGATTCCCCGGCCGTTCCAACGCGGCCAGCACGTTCTGGTGATACGTATGCTGCTGCGTCCCGTTGCCCACCCGCGCGTCCCGCGAGACGGTGATCCCGAACACCCCCAGGAGGTGAATCAGCGCGCGCTCGAGGAGCATGTAGTACTCGTAAAAGTCGAGCTTGAACATGAGCTCCGCCTCGGCGGCGTTCGTCTCCCCCGCGTACAGCGCGTCCCCGGGCCGCGCGATCGCGTGGTGGTAGCCGTGCGAGAGGTAGGGCAGTTTCCACTTCAGCCGGCGCACGATCTGGATGTATCTCTTGAACTCGCGCTGCGCGGCGGAGGAGGACGGGGCGGCGGGTTTGAGCGTCGTCGATGTCGTGGCGGGTGTGGGTGTGGGTGTCGATGCGGCGGGCGTGGCGACCGTCGATGCGGTCCTGCTGCTGCCGCTGTTCGCTGGGGAGTTGTAGGCGTAGGCGTGGCCGTTCTTGGTCGGGGACGGGGGTTGCGGGACGGCGGGGATGATTGTGGAGGTTGGCGGCGGGCCCTGGCGAGTTCTTGCGTATGTGGACGAGGAGGAGGAGGAGGATGTGGTGAAGTTGGAGGGTTTGCCTCTGGATGCCCAGATAGAGTCATCGAGGCCCTTCTTCTTCGGTGGTCGGGTCATGGTGGAGGTCGGCTGCATCGTGTCTCGTGGGGGTAGCGTTTCCTTGCTCTACTTGCGTTGCGTGAGTCCTTTCTCTGCTTTCGTTGGTTTAGTCTACCGTCTGGAGTCGTCGAGAGGAAGAGAAACGAAGTTTGAGAGGTTAAGGGTTGAAGATGCTCGGAATCGTCGTCGTCTGGGTTAATCGGCGAGAAGCTCGTTTCGGCAAACGAATCCGGGGGGGATGGTTTCGGCGCCAATTGAACAATAAAGCCGTTTCAGAATACCAAAAATGCAGGATAAGTGTAATGCAGTCTCCCTTGCCGCCGGTCTCACGTCTTTGTTGGCTCAATTGTGCGGCCGGCCGAGCGCAGAAAGTGGTGGAATTGGATCGTTGGAGGGGAAGAGAAGGTTGGAAAGCCGATGAGGGGCGCAGTTTAAGGAGGCCCCCCGCCGCTGCAGGGGACGCGCCGAGCTCCACGCGTGTCAGCCGTTGGCGGGCCGCAGAATGACGCAGCCGCCCGGCAGGTGCCGCTGACGTCCCTTAGGTACCTAGGTAGAAAACACCAAAAACACGCATCACCATCACTACAAACACAATTGATGGTTTATACAATCGTCCTTCTGTATTGACTGTGTCGAAATCGTACTCGTACGTATTTCTAGGATATACAAGCTCAACAATGCCCCATCATCGTCTCAACAAATACCCTGAACGCCGGTCGCCGGTAGCACTGATCCAAGAACGCCTCCGTCAGCCTTCTGCATGACATTTACACCTTCTTCGTCGCCTTCGCCGTGCCAATATGGGTATTATGAACCTGTGTCGAGTTAGCCTTGTGTCCTCTCTCAATGTTCGATGCGCTCTTCTCACCTTAGTAGCAAATCGCAAACTAGTCAGAGTTTCCTTGAGATGAGTCTCCAACGGACTAACCATCACAAACATGAGCGTCTTGCTGTTACCCCCGAGAGAGTATTGCAGCAAGTGAGTCAGCTTCGAGTTGCGGTACGGAATGTGTCCGCTTCCCCTGCCGAGCGCCTCAATCACGTCGCCGAGACACGACAGCGACTTGTTGATGTTCTGTGTCTCCTTCATCCTGTCGCCCTCCGCCTGCGAGTGCTTGAGGCGTTCCGAACCCGCGAGATCCACCAGGTTCAGCGTGCCCTCGCAGCGCTCGCCCGTTGCCGAGTTGAACCCGACAAGCTTGAGGATGAAGACGCTGTGCGAGCGCGAGGAACGCTCGTTGGCCTTGGTTGCCGCGACGGACCGGTTCTTCGACGCCTCGTCGAGCATCATCTCCACCGTGTCGGCCGAGTCCAGGGACACCGTCTTGCAGTTGACGACTGTCGTCTGCTTTCGCATGTCGTCGTGTCGGATCTCGAGCTTGCGCTCCTTGCCACCCGACTCGCGGCTGTTCGGCGTCAACAGGTCGTTGAGCTCTTCGTTGTAAACCTCGATGAACGAGCCCTCCATCCTGTACGACCACGACTTCTCCTTCAGCTTCGTGACCGTGTCGTAGATCATGTGTGTTGCTCGCGGGATCATGCCGTCTTGCGAAGACATGGTGTGCGTCTTGCCGGAACCGGTTTGGCCGTAGCAGAAAATGCAAACATTGTATCCATCGAGGGCGCTCTGCACGAGCTGCGAGATCTCGTCGAACACGTCTTGGTTCTGCGCACTGGGGTCGAACACGCGGTCAAACTCAAAGTTGTAGTTCTTCCTCGTGACCTTGCCGGAGATGCTGTTGGTCTCTTCGGGTCCCGCAAGAGCGATTTCCGCCGAAGTCTTGTCGTCTGGGAACGTCACTTGGGCAGGCAAGCCTTCGGACGAGCTCAGGACGGGTCGCACTCTGCACATGACACGGATGTTGCCCTTGAGTTCCTGGTACTTGTTGAAGAGAATGCGACGCTCCGTCTCCTCCTTGATGAGCTTTTCCTGGGCAAACTCTGCGGCCTGAAGCGCCTCTTGCAATCTCGCCTCCATCTGGGTGTACGAATCTGATTGCGCCTTGCTGTCGGATTGAAGGTAGTCGACTTGACCGGCGAGGGAGTTGATCCTGCCTTGGAGTTGGTGGTTGGAGGACGAAAGCTCCGTGATTGTCGCTTCCAGACCCTTCTTCAGGCTCTGCTCGCGGTCCAGGTCGCCCTTGAGACCTTCGATGACCGCTCGCATTTCCGATACCTCGCGGTCCTTCTTCTGCAGGCTGAGGTGCAGGTCTTGCTGTTCGTTTCCGAGGCGCATTCGGAGATTCTCAACCTCCTTCTCTTGCTTGCTGCGCTCATCATCGAGCATGACTTTGTAGTGTCGCTCGAGTGCGGCCAAGGCCTCGCTCTGGCTCTTCTCCTGTCGCGCGACCTCATCCCGCAGTTCGCGTCGCAACTCATCCACCTCGTGGCGTCGCTTACGGGCTTCATCCTCTAGCTCATACTTGTGACTTCGTTTTTCCGTCTCTGATTCAATCGTCAACTTGGAAACCTGTTCTCGCATGCTGTTAAGCTCCGTCTGCAAGCTCTCGTTGCGGTCTGCGAACTTGTCTCGTTCGGCTTCGAGTTCGGATACTGCGGCAGTCAGCTCACGCCCACTCATGACGAAGCGGTCGGCTCACTTCTCTTCTTAAACATGGCGACGCGCTCGTCCATCAACTCCTTATCGGTAATCATGCTGTTCATCGAGTCCTGCACCTTTTTGAATTGCGAGTCGAGCTCGCCCAATCGTCCTTCGACATCCCAGGCTGCGAATTGAGTCAAGTTAGAATCTTTAGTTAAGAACATGAGTTTGTTAGGAGAAGGGGATCTGGCTGGGGATCTGGAAGCCTTGATCGACAGAATGGCGTCTTCGAGCTCGTTCATGTCGGCTCTCACTCGCTTAGAGTCTGGCGAAGGGGTGACTGGTTCGGTCATGCGACTGGCCTGTCTCTTCTTCGGCGACAGCTCCGGCGGTTTCATGGCGAGTCTGCGTGAGCCGCGCATCGTGACGTTGTCCGCCACCTGCGTGGTGCTCGCTGCTGTCGTCATGGAGCTGATGCTGTTCTCTTGGCTGCTGAAAACCACTTGATCTTCATCTTGTGTCGAGTCCGTGCTGGTGTCGTCCTTGATGGACAGTGCACCAAACCGGCTGCTGAGAGAGACTTCTCTACGACACGGCATCTGGGGTGCTGAGTTGCTGGGTTGAGTCTTGTTCAAAGAAAAATCTAAAGCGCCTTGAAACTTCAGTCGCTGAGATTGTTTGGCCGTACCGTGCTGTTGTGCCATTGGTCCATCAAAGTCGTCCTCTACTCGATTGCTGTGCGCCGTGCGAGGCCTGTTCATCGCGTTTTGGGTTCGGGGCCGCGGACCTCCGGAAACCGACTGCGCATGAGCCGACCGGGTGTTGGACAGCGAAGACTTTGACCGTTCATGTCTGCCGGGACCGACGCTGGCGGAGAAGTTGGTGTTGTTGGAGTTATATCGCGAAACTGCTGATGTCGATTTCTGTCGGTTAAGTGTGGAAGGGCCTTTGATCTGCTACGAGTCAGCATCGTACAGGACGATTTCGAGAAACGAGCAGCCAGCGGTACAGAAAGCAGCTCATCCCTGTCCCCCGTATCGTCCGTGATGTCCGCGATGCACGGTTCGCCGGTCCCTTGATGCATATCCGCGCCCAGCCAAAGCTGAAGGCCTCGGGTACTGCCGCTAGCGTTTTGCATGCCGAGCCAGACTTGGAGGCTTCCGGATGCGCTGCGGAAATAGGTCAAGGGAGCTGGAGACTTTGCTCGGGGTCGACGGTTAGGTGGCGGCGTGCTGGATCGGCCCTCCTTCTGATGCCAGTCGATCTGGTTGGAATGAAAAGAGAAGGCGAGCAGCAACTTCTGCAGGGTCGAAAGCCGCGGAGCCGCGAGGGCGACCGTACGCAACATCCATCGCGAGGCGCGGCAGAGATGAAGGCATATCCAGTGGGTGATTCGCAAGACATCGACGAGCGGGACGGCTCGGGTGACGGACGACTCCATCGCAAACGACCGGGCTGGCTGAGGGATGGGGTGTAGAGCGCAAAGACGAATGAAGACCTACCGAGGAAATAGTCTGCCCTCGCACTGAGGTTGACCTCGAGAGGCCAGACGTGGCTGCCGTTGTGTTGTTCTTCTGCGGGTATTCGACTGCCCTGTCGGCGAGGGTCTTTCTGTGTTTCGGGTCTGATATTTGCGCTGCAGGAGAGGCCGTCAGCGACTGCCTTTGTTATTATTCATGACAGGAAAGAACCAACCTGGCTGGGGAACATTGCGCTTGAGGTCTGCGAGCGAACCGACTCTCGCGCCTGGCGGCGGTATCATGGACGATTGCGCGCGCGAGTTATTTTGCGCTTCGCTCATTTCCGAGAGGCCGAGGCCAGAAGAGATACCGGGTCGGGGAAGGTTGCTCGGGGGTCGGATGACTGAGGTTCGGAACTGTTTTTTTTTCGGCGGCCTTGGTCAGTTGTGAATGTCATCGCGCGGAGGGTCTGGAGCGAGCGGAGCAGAGCGGACGCACCGAGTTCTCTGAGGCATCCATATTGATGATGCTGTCGACGCGGCGGGCGACAACGGGAACGATGATGTGTGATACGAGGAGCAGCGCTCCGGGTGTAGATGCTGAGGGCGACGACGGGACGTTGTGAAGTTGAAGCAAGGATGCAACGGCCGGGTCGCGAAAAGTGTACAGCTATGATTGAATATGGAGAGGGGTGTGGGTTGTGCTCAAGCTTCGTGGTGCCGTCTTTGCGGTCGGGTGGGTTAATTTGTTTGCTCCTCTTCCTAATTTGGATGCGTCAATCTGCTGGAGTGTTTATCTCGAATTGTGTACGCCCTGCTGCCGGGGCAACGACGTTGTGCAGGTTGTGCATGGTGCAGCATTCATTGTTACATAAGCCGTCATTACATAATATTATTCAAGCCTCAGGCCAAAGACGTCGGACTCCACCTTTCAGGCCGAAACCCCACTTATCCGTAAAGAGGGGCATCATCCCAATCGGGAAAGCGGTCACACACCTCAAATGCGCCCAACGCTCACACCACCAAAAGTGTGGCCTTTTTCACATGTCATCGACACCCGCGCCAGGCCGCACCATGACGTTGGAAAGCTCATTCGCTAGGTTGTGTTGCACCTGAGATTTGTGTCTCGACGCCCCCAACAACGCGGATTCCGTGCAAACAGGCCACGAAGCTATCCTTCCCGTGGAAGAGGCACACAACAAGAGGCCCGCGTTACACGGCTGTTGTTTCGAGCCTCGTCGACTTCTTCCGAGCTCATCCTTGACACCGAGTCCACTCCATTCGCCTCGACTCGCGCTCCAATCTTTCGGGACTATCGCATCGTCCGAGACTTGGATGCGACGGAGCTGATGCCGCCGTGATACCCTCCGAATATCCCGCCTCCGGTCTCCCGAACCCCGACTTACACCACTTTCGACCCAACAAACCTCAGTATCTTCATCTCGAAAGCAAATCGCAACAATGGAGAAGTTCAGCCAGTTTCGCGATAAAGGTGAATACCTCCGACAAGACCATCCCCGCCTCCAACGGCGCTGACAATCCACAGGCTCCGGCATATCGCCCTTCATCCCCGTCAAGACGCCTCTGTCTCCCCTCGCCGCTGTCTTCCACTCCTTCCTCTTCATCATCCGCCTCCCGCTCTTCATCACCTACGTCGCCACTTACTTCCTCCTCCTCCAACACCTCCCCTTCCTCCCCGTCGCCGCCCGGAAGATCCTCCTCTGGGGCATGATGGGTATCCCGGGGATATGGTGGGTCGATCTCCAACTCGACGGCGTCCGACGCGGTACCCTCGCCGAGCAGCCCCCGCAGCGCTTCCCGCACCCGGGCTCCGTCATCGCGGCGAACTTCACCTCCCCCATCGACGCGATCTACCTCGCCGCCATCTTCGACCCCATCTTCACAATCTCCTACCCGAACACCCGCTCCGTCCAGCGCATCTCCCTCCTCCGCGCCGTCCTCTACGCCCTCTCCCCCATCTGCTTCGCCCCGCCCCAGGGCGCAAAGCTCACCGACCTCGCCGCCCTCCTCGAGCGCTACCCCGACCGTGTCGTCGCCGTCTTTCCCGAGGGCGCAACCACCAACGGCAAGGGCGTCCTCCCCTTCACACCCAGCCTGCTCGCCGCGAAACCAGATGTCCACATCTTCCCTGTTAGCATCAGGTACACTCCCGCCGATGTCACGACGCCCGTCCCTGGCCGCTGGTTCAAGTTCCTCTGGGACCTGCTGTCCCGGCCCACGACATGCATCCGCGTCCGTGTCGCCGAAAGCATCCTCAACTCCTCGGCAGCTCAGACCAATGGCGTGTCGTCATCTTCGTCCGCTGACAGCGGATCCGCGCAACGACGCATGGGAGGCGAGCCCTCGACGCTTTCGACCGAAGAGCAGCGCGTATTGGACAAGGTCGCGGAAGCTCTTGCCAGGCTCTGCCGTAATAAGCGCGTCGGTCTCACGTTGCGGGACAAGGCGGCGTTCGTCGACGCATGGAACGGGCGGAAGAAGTAAAGGAGAGAGAGGGACTCAACCTTTTCGAGCTAAGAATCAAGCAGGGCGGCAGCAGTGCTTTCATGATTTTCGCGGGTATTGCATAGCTAGGAGCTGGGGGTCGCCTTGATGCGCCGTGTTTCAAAATCGACGAGTGTGAGAGATGAAAAAGGCAGGCATGAGCGGCGTCATTTGACGGATACCGCTGTGTAATCGTGTACGTTCAGGAGCTTCATATACCACGGTTCGGATTTTTGTCAAGCGCATACGCAACACCCGACTCTGCAGCCCTCACAAGCCAGACCGAGCCAGGCCAACTCACAAAATGCAATGCCGTGACGAATGACCACAAACAAAACTCCGATTTTTGGACTACCCTTTTCCGAAGCCGTACAAGAAGATGGTATAACAGTGTAGAACTCTAGAGAAAAAACGTATGCCCCACCGCCCCCGGAGTAAACCAAAAACGAAAGACAGCCCTCTCCTCTCTCCTTTTTACAACTTGCCGTCCGTGACGCAGCCCGAGCTGGCGTCGCTCACGAGCGAGGAGTACTTCTTTAGCGTGCCCTTGCTGTACTTGGGCGGCGGCGCCTTCCACTCGGCCCTCCTCCTCGCCATCTCCTCGTCAGACACGTTCGTGTCGATGACGCGCTGCTCCGCGTCGATGGTGATCACATCCCCGTCCCGCACCAGTCCGATCGGCCCGCCCTCCATGGCCTCGGGCACGATGTGTCCGATCAGGAAGCCGTGCGAGCCGCCGGAGAACCGGCCGTCCGTCAGCAGGGCGACGTCCTTGCCGAGGCCGGCGCCCATGATGGCGGAGCTGGGCTTCAGCATCTCGGGCATGCCGGGACCGCCCTTGGGCCCCTCGTAGCGGATGATGACGACCGTCTTCTCGCCCTGCTTGATCTCGTTGCGCTCGAGCGCCGCGATGAAGCCGTCCTCCTCGTCGAACACGCGCGCCTTGCCCTCGAACCGCAGGCCCTCCTTGCCCGTGATCTTGCCGACCGAGCCGCCCGGCGCGAGCTGCCCGCGCAGGATCTGGATGTGGCCCGTCGGCTTGATCGGGTTGCTGAAGGGCCGGATGATCTGCTGCGAGTCCGGGAAGCCCTTCATGTCCTCCACGTTCTCCCTCATCGTCTTGCCGGTGACGGTGATGCCGGAGCCGTCGATGAGGCCCTCCTTGAGCAGGAACTTGAGGAGTCCGGGGGTGCCGCCGATGTCGTGCATGTCGGCCATGACGTACTTGCCCGAGGGCTTCAGGTCGGCCAGGAAGGGGGTGCGGTCGGAGACGGCCTGGAAGTCGTCGACGGTCAGCTTGATGCCGACGGAGTCGGCGATCGCCAGGAGATGGAGGACGGCGTTGGTGCTGCCGCCGAGGATGTTGACGACGACCATGGCGTTCTCGAAGGCCTGGCGGGTCATGATGTCGCGGGGGCGGATGTCCTCCTTCAGGATGTTCTTGATGGCGGCGCCGATGGTCTCGCACTCGGCCTTCTTGGCGGGGTGCTCGGCGGGGCTGCTGGAGGAGCCGGGGAGGGTCAGGCCGAGGGTCTCGATGGCGGTGGCCATGGTGTTGGCGGTGTACATGCCTCCGCAGGCGCCGGAGCCGGGGCAGGCGTTGCGGATGATGTCGAAGCGCTGCTCCTCGGTGATCTCGCCGGTGATGTACTGGCCGTAGGCCTGGAAGGCAGACACAATATCGATGGACTCGCCGGACTTGGAGCAGCCGGGCTGGATGGTGCCGCCGTAGACCATGATGGAGGGGCGGTTGACGCGGCCCATGGCGATGGCGACGCCGGGCATGTTCTTGTCGCAGCCGGGGAGGGAGACGTTTCCGTCGTACCACTGGCCGTTCATGACGGTCTCGATGGAGTCGGCGATGATCTCGCGGGACTGCAGGGAGTAGCGCATGCCCTTGGTGCCCATGGAGATGCCGTCCGAGACGCCGATGGTGTTGAACTGGTAGGGGATCAGGCCGGCGTCCTTGACGGACTTGCGGACGAGGTTGGAGAGGTCGAGCAGGTGCATGTTGCACGGGTTGCCCTCGTACCAGACGGACGAGATGCCGACCTGCGCCTTGTTCATGTCCTCCTCGGTGAGGCCCGTGGCGTACAGCATCGCCTGGGAGGCGCCCTGGGACTTGGGCTGAGTGATTGTGGAGGAGACCTTGTTGAGCTTCTGGTCATCGGCGCGGCGGATGGCGGTGGAGGAGAGGAGGCGGCTGTTTTTTTGGGTATTGTTAGCAATTGACCTTTACAAGACCGCCAATTGGGGTTGGGGAGGAGCTTCGTACGCATTGCTGCTGGCAAAAGAGCGCCTCGTCGTAGCTCTGAGAGCTTGCGACTGGCGGGAAATGGCTCTTGAGAGCATTGTGTGGAGGGTATCACCGGCGAGGACGCCCCGGAGTAAAAGCGAGTGCGGAGAGGAGGGGAATGTGGATGCTCGAGATGTCTTGCGTCCGTGTCAATTGAGTCGAGCTTCAACTGACTTCCTGGCTCCTTTTCTGTCGTGTTTTTATAGTGTCGACAGGTGAGTCACGGTAACAAGTGCAAAGACCTGAGATCACAGGGACAGTCACAGGGACACGGCGCACGAGAAGTTGAAGATGGATTTTGGGGTTTGAGCAGCGCCGGCGGCCCCCCGGAAATTTGGGCGATGTCGGCTGCGTAAAAATCTGGAGCTCCCCGCCGGCCGCTCCCCGCATTGAAATAGGAATTCCCTGATTGGCTGGCTTGGGTGGTCCCGCCTTTCTGAGGTGAGCCGGTGTAGGAGCTCATTGTGACGGTGAGCCAAGGTGAGGAATATCTCCTTGCATTCACCTTCTTCTGATGAGGTCTTTCTGGTGTGAGATGGTATCGTATATCTGACGTCTGTCGAATGTGTCTATGTTTCCAATGAGGCCATTCAGAACAGTACTGACTGCTGCATTGCCCTCTTCGGGAGGTGCTTATTCCCGTTAAGCCCGCGGCGGCGTCCGGTCCCGGATATGACCCGCTTTTCAGGCCCCGAATCCGCGGTGTGGATTGCGGCTACCCGGCAACGCGCATGCGGCCTCCATAATCCTCACAATCGAATCCCGTAATCGAATCCTTCGGTGGATACTCGGGCCATGACGTTGTCCAGCCCATGCCTGGCTCAATACGTATTACTCAACGTCCTACGGCTTCGTCTTCTGCTCCTCCGACGAGCCCTCCTCCTTCTTGTCCTTGTCCTCTCTGCGCGTCAAGATCTCGTCGATGACGCCAATCTCCTTGGCCTCCTCGGCCGTGAGGTACTTGTCGCGCTCCATCATGTCGTTGACCTCCTCCAGGTTGTACTTCTCGTGCCCAAAAGACGTGTTGATGTGGCGCTTCATGATCTCGTTGATCTGTCTGCGGATGCGCTGGATCTGGTTCGCGTAGATGAGAATGTCCGAAGCCTGGCCCTGCGTGCCGCCGAGAGGCTGGTGGATCATGACGGAGCTGTGCTTCAGGGCGTAGCGCTTGCCGGCCTCGCCTCCTGTGAGGAGCAGCGCGGCCATGGAGGAGGCGGCGCCGAGGCACACTGTCGAGACGGGCGACTTGATGTATGACATCGTATCGTAGATCGCAAGACCTGGTTCTGTCAGCCACGCGCTGCCTCTCCCCGACATGGGTGTAGCCCACCTGCCGAGACCGATCCTCCTGGCGAGTTGATGTACATGGTGATCGCTTTGTCGGGGCTATCGGACTCGAGCCACAGCAGCTGGGCAACTATCGATGCGGATACGGTATCGTCGATCGCACCGTTGAGGCAGACAATTCGTTCCTGGGGCTGTCAGCGATAGCACACAGCGAAGTGACGCTGAGCAGCATACCTGTAGCAGCTTGGAGAAGATGTCGTCTACCTGCGCCGTCAGCGTCCAGCTTCAATTTCGATCCACCTATGATACTAACATGACCTCCAGCCATTAGACTGCTCAATTAGCCATTTCCCTCATCGAATGCTGCAGGGCCATGCGTTACGAACCGAGACCTCGGTGATGTACGGCAGCGGGATGTTTCCGACCGGTGGTGAGCCTCCCATCGGCGGGACGGGGAAGTTTGTGAAGGTCCTGACGTGCCGCCTGAGAGGGGCTGCCCTCAAGGCTCTGAATAGTGTGCGTTGGCAGTTCATGGCGGCGCAAATGGTGTAGTGCGCGAACTGAGGAGGTGAGGATGTTGACGGGAAGCTGGAGGGATGGGAATGCGATGCGGCAAACAGCGGCAAGTGGAGGTGACGTTGGGCCCCTGCCTGAGGACCCCCCGAGCTCCGAGCTTAGGCGCGTCTCGCCTAAAAATTGCCCCGAAGCGTGTAAAGCCGTCCGCATTCCCAAAATTTGCGACGTCATTGTAGCCTTTCGCACTCAATTCGAACTCCAATCACCTTCGCGCCGGCGTTATCGATCTTGTAAAGGCCTCCCTCTCGGTCGAGGCCGAACAACCATGAATCGTCGCCTCTTCTCTACCATCGGCGCCCGCGCGAGCCTCGACCCCCAGACCCTCGAACGAGCAGCCAGAACAAGGAGGGAATTGGCAGACAGGCTCTCCCGCGGACTAGGCGAAGATGGCGACGGAAACAAGATCATTCTCGATACGGCTAACAAGACGGTGACGACAGCCGTTGGCGAGCTACCCATCTCTCCCTTCATGGACCCCGACTTCATGGAGGCGAGGAGCAGATGGAGGAATCCCAAAGAGAAGGCGAGGAGGGAACCGCCGACGGATTTGAAGGGCAGAGCAAAGGCCAAACTCCGAGTAAACGCATTCGGTTTGTAAAATTCTGTTCCGCGACAATAGATAACCCTGGCTGACCGATTTTCCAGCTCAGGCTCTTGCCACCCCTTTGCGACAGTGTCCCGTCACCAAAAAATATCTTCCCTCCTTCTTCCTTCAGAAGTTCAAAGCTGTATCCAGACCAGGCACAAACGATGTATGGGTCGTGCCTGAAGACACTGTCACACAAACATGGCAAGAGGAGTCGAACTCAGAAGATGGGCCAGAAGAGAACAACGAAGACGCCAAAGAGCCTTCCCAAGAATCACCAGACGCCGCCGTAGCGTCGCCTCCAAACCAGGAACAACCCGCACCACCAGAATTCCCTTACAAGAAGGCGATGAGCGCCCCGACGGCATACGTCCTAGCCAGGAAACAGCTACTTAAGAACATGCCCAAGTCAAAGGGCGCGGCACCACACGGGGGCACCGCCAACATGATCTTCATGAAACGCGACCGCTTCATGAAGGTCGCAAAGGCCAAACTGGTCTGGCGCGCCGACATGGACGACTTCGTCCTCGAGAACATGCGTCGTCAGGTCGTAAACACCATCTTGTACTACATCAGACTGGCTGAGAAGGATAGCAGGGTCTATCTCCAGCCGTGTCCCACCTGGGAGACGACAGCTCGCGTGCAGAAGCGCGGCTGTCTTCTATGGTTGCCCTCCAACGTCGGTAGCCAAGAGAGTGCTGGGCCTGCGGGCCCTTCCGTGGAGCAATTTGCTACCTACGAGGTTCCCGGTGTCAGGTGGGAGAAGAGTCTGCCAGTGCACGATCTTGAGTTCCTGTTGGGACCGGAGAACATGGCTATCTTGCGGAGGCATTCTCTGTTCAGAGACCATTCCCTGGTCGTAGTGAAAAAGGACCGTTCAGTCGCGCTGCAGCTTCTGTTATGGAAGTTGCAAGGTTACCTCGCCGAATACCCAGGCGACCACATTTTTCAACCCAAGGGAGCCAAGCCCGAAAGCTCTAAAGCGGAATGAGATACCCTATTACGTTTTCGACACTCTGCGACCCTACTCCTAGACGACTGAACATCAGAAACCATCCGAGTCCGAACTCTCCAACCGGCAAGCTGCCATCGCGCGGTTCTCAGCGGCCTTGTACAGAACGGGCTTGGTGTGATGCGTGTTCGTGGGGAAGAGGGGTAGCTAAGTGAGTTGAAGCAAAGTCACATAGTCTGACTCGCATCATTAGCTGCATGGGAAATCGTGAACTCACTCCACCCCGCGTGCGGCTGAGATTTCGCCACATTGGCTGTGGACCTTTTCAGCTATCCTTCAACCCAGGCTTTATCCCAAGTTTACCAGAGTTATCATGATTTCTCGTAACAGAACCATCGTTCTCGAAAATGAGGTGGCATGCTCCGTCCTGCCAACAGCCCGACGTTGTCGTCGAGCAAGACGAAGCGCCTGTTTGTAGGAGCTGTGAGAAGTCTGCTAGACAACTACTCGATGCCAATCGAGACACATGGAGTCCGCTACCACCGGGTCCTTTCGAAGATCCAGTGGGAAAGCTCAGTCTTTGGTGGCCATCACCGGTTCCATGCCCTTCAGACCGCTCTCAGACGCGGCACCTGAGCAATTCTTGGCTGCCTGGGACTGACAACTTCAAAGCCTGGGATATCACATCCAGCTCTTTGCAGAATCTCCTCGATGGAGGAAGCCTGGCGCCTGGAGAGTTCCGACTAGCCTATCTATCTTCTGTGCCGAAGGGATCTCATAAGAGCTATCCGGTACATCTGTCTTTCAAAGTCTTTCAGCACAGATGTTATCCGGACTATGACACCCTCACATATTCTTGGAGAGGAGAAGACGACGAAAACAGACGGTACGTCCAGTAGTTGAAACTCTCTTGTCAATCGCTAGTATGGAACCTCATCTGACGTGTTCGATCTCAGGTTCTGCCCGGTTTACATCGGCGAATACTGGGACATCCTTCTCGCAAATCAAAACTGCCGAGCCGCACTCCGGTGGCTTCGCCATTGGACGGGCCCCAGACTCATATCGGTCGATCTCGGATTCATAGACCAGATTCACAAAGACGAAAAGCCGCATCAGATTTACATGACGAGGTACACGGACGCACAATGCAGCAAGATTGCCTTTTGGTTGGGGATGGGGAAGTCGTTGTACCTCACGGTCAAGAGGCACCACAGCGTCTCCCCGCCGCCGAGTCCTACGACGGAGTCAAAGATTAAAACCAGCTTCGCAAGCCAAGGCGTCTTTGTGCGGCAGAGAAGACACAGTTCTGGGATGTCGCCGTCTATTTCTGGCGGGAGAGAAGATGGTGCGCGTGGATGCTTAGAGTCTCGAATGTCAGACATCGGCGTCACCCAGTCTCAAAGTCGAGATTTTCTTGCACGAGGGCACTCGCGAAGTATATAGAAACAGACGGTACATATACAATATAACATACGAATACAACAAGCACTAAATCCCCAGAGCAACCAAGACACCCAGAGCAACCAACCCCAACGAGACAGTTTGTCTGAAAGATGAACTAGGCGCGCCGACGTCAGTTGCCCGAACACACCGGAAGACGCTGTAATCCGACTTGTTCTCCCCGTCATCATACTCCCAGAGGAGCAAAACCGCAAACACCTGCGCCACGGCCTCATCGTACGTCTGTTCCAACTCACCGTGCTCCGACTCCGCCGTGGGATCCGAGCTTGCGCCGGCCAGCTTGAAAGACGGGCTCGCCTTGTCCAGAGCGTTCGCAAACGAAGAGACGGGGTCTGTTGGAAGAATCAATCGACAATCAGCACAGCTTTTTCAATTCTCGAGGACAGGGAATTGTTGTTACCGCTGCGTACTACCCCCGCGTCCTGGAATACAGCATCGCAACTCGCAGGCCGGTCGACGTCATCTCCACACCCTTCGTCTTTGAGCGACTGCGTGAGATCCCGGACGCAGTCATCCGGTATCACGCCGTTGCACGACCCATCCACATCCTCCGCGAGCTTCTTCCGCTGCTCCGCGCTCCACGTCGTCTTGAACCAGACTTGGTTACACATCTGATACCCGGCGCTCGAGTTCGACGCGTCGAGGACCTCGAAGGGCTTCTCCGGGGCCGTTAGGGTGACTCCGTATCGATTCTTGCTCCGAGAGAAGGGGTTCTCGGTCCAGTTGTACGTGACCGCGACGTCGATGCTCCATCCGTTTCCCTGGCCGTAGGCGTTGGCGTCGGGGGTGGATGTCAGGGGCCTGGATATGTCGATGCCGTAGATGGGCCAGCTTCCTGTTGCGGTTGGGTGTTTTTCCCATTCTTCGGGGGTATTTCTTGCGGATACTGTTCTTGATGTGATGTGTGCTTGTACAAGACCGGGCCCTAGTATGAGGAAGGATGAGAGGATTTGTCGTGAGGGTAACATCTTAGGAGGTTGCTATGTGAGCTATTTATTGAATGGAACTTAGGGGGTATGTGAATGGTTTCTGGGTTAATGTGAATACTTATACTGGACATCTTGTCACTTCCTTTGGTGCCCAGAATCCAAACGACTTGATGACTTCAAAAAGGTATTTCCTCTTCTAGTAGTGCTTCCTTTTTGAGATCATTTCAATGAAGATGACGTTAGCACAACTTGAAGCTTAGACTATTCGTTGACAGACGTCAACGTGGAAGGATTCAGGATCGGCACAGCATAGGTTTTCAAGATCAGCTGTTCTGCCGTGCCGCTTGTGTTACACACCTCAACCGCCACAGCATCAATCGGAAAGCAGTAACTCATTAGTCTTCACGAAAGACTGGATGTTTTCTATCCTACCGTATTCGAATGTGGAAACCATGTCAGTGCCGTTTCCTATGAACACATCATCTCCTAAAGGACTGAGTTGACGGTCATTTCACAGCAAACATTGAGCAAACGCCATTTCTACATGACCCAAATTCCGAACGTGTTAGAATTCTCGGTTCCACTTGATACCTTGGAATTTTGATTAAGAGACGCTATCCTTTCATTGCGTACTTTCAGACTACGTGTGCCTGGCTTTCATTACGCCTTACGCCAGAATTCCGTAACATGTCCTCAGACAAATTCCCACTCTTCCAGAACGCTCTCATCCTCTGGCCACATTTCTCCCTCCATAACGCCATCAAGCAAGACAGGTCCCACGAGAATGTAGCTTGAGCCACTCGGACGAACAGCAAACGGGTATGGAAGCCCAGAAAAGATACATAAGAGATCCCCGGGCTCAATGGAGCGCAGAGCGCATCCAAAGGAGCCCTTGGCTGTGAGGAAAAGCCTCCCAGTACCCAGATATGCAGCGAATTTCCTAGAAAACATGCGATCAGAAGCAATCTTGCTGACCATCTTCTTCAAGTCGTTCTTCGGGGTTAGCTGGAAGGAAGACACGAACTTCTTCCGAATTCTCTCGAAACTCTGACTACGAATGAAGTCCAGGAGACTAGCAACACTACTCAACGTGCTCTGGGGCACCGTGAGAGCAGGATCTATGGTTCCTGGTGCAGCGTTAGCTGCGGCAGTCAAGTCTGAGAACCAAGCAGCAGCCTCTTTCAAGATTACGCTGACCACCTTTTGGTCGCTGAAGGTGTCATACTTCGCAGTACCGCGGGAATCAGAGCAGCAAGGACAAACAGGTGAGACGTATCGATCGTGCACCTTTCCGACCAGCCTGCCTCTGAGGTAGAGTGCCCTTCCGTCGACGGAGAACCTGTAAAGAGGTTCGCTTCCACCGCATACTCTACGCTCCATCCAAGGCAGACTGTGATACCAGAAATATTCCATGTCTTCCTCGGAAGCCCAGTCTATGGCCCAAGATGGAAGGTTGCCCAACTTCGTCGGTCGGCTCGCATGGTAAAGCGACTCCAGCCCGTTACTTTGCATGAGCATGTATCTTGTGGCTGTGGCAAATACTGATTCGATCGGCTGATTGTAGTCCACGTCCATTCTACCAAACGTGTCCGTTAACTGGCTGCGCATCGCGTATATCTTATCTCTCGGCTCCGAGGCTTTCATTGAAATAAGCTGCGCAAGATCGACGGCGCCCAGGTTTTTAGAAAGGCGCAGTCTACCTGGCCACCGCTTACGTCGAGCCCTTTGCCAAAGGCGATGATGTAGATTCCACCCGTCAGGATAACTAAGATCTCGTATGAAGCGGTAGGAATTCAGGGCTTTGTACGTGTCCCCCAAACCATACAGATGTGAGCTTTTGCAGAGGAGCTTTACCTGCGCATCCGCAACCTCCTGCAAGGTCCAGGTTCTTGTCCAGTATGGTGCTTGTAGTAGACGTGATAGCATTTCTTGGTCGCTCCATACTTTGGTTCATGAGTTCTAGCTTTTCATGGATGGGATTGTGCTTCCTCGTACCTGTAATTGCCACATAATAAGACACCGCCCGTTTTGGCAGGGCTTCGGTGCCCCGAATCCAGTGTTTCCGCCGCATCCCAAGCCCATTTAGATGAATATCCGAAAGAAACTCCAAACTTCTGCTCGACTTTGGGGCCCAGTCTTCCCCCAGCCATACTATCACGCACTTCGCGCAGCTGTAGACGTCGTTCATCATCGCAACCTGTACGTTCTTCTCCTCAATTGACGTCTGATCGATGCAAACCGCATCAACCCACACCCCTATACTTGTCCCTCCAATAGACTCGCGCAGCTTTCTCAGCCCCGCAGCGCAATTCGGAGTCAGCAGGAACACCGCCGCCGACAAGCCAGATGCTGTCGAAGCGTCGTCTGGTGAGATGCTCATCGGTACGCTGGGAATTTCACCGCCCCACGTACACGATAGAGCGTAATACTCAGCAGGCTCGTCTAGAGTGGTTTCCACGATAGTACAGGCCAGTGGGGCGTCCTCTTTGCTGGCTCCGTGAAGCATAATCAGGCGAGTAGCCCGCGCACTCGACAGTGGCTGGTAGCGATATTCGTTGCCCATAGTGTTCATAGACGAAGCCATCTGGCGTTGTTCGGAAGGCCAAGAGTGCCTGAACTTGACGTGGCGGAATGGAAATTGGACGTCGAGTAACTGGTCTGCGGTATTTGACGTTGGGTTTGGACAAGGCCCTGTCTGCCTACCGGGGCTGTGCCGTGATGATCTGACAAGAACTCTCGAGGCTTGTTGAATATGCAGGTCAACATCACATGTACCAATTGCAATTCGCCGCGTAATGCGATGCAGCAACCCTTCTTGAACATCACGTGTACAGGCCCAGATCCTGCCACACCCACACCGGATCAAGTTGACACCCTTTTCCATTCGGGCCAGCAGCACGGCACGCGGAATTGCCTGAGTTCTCTGGGACCATGGTATGTAAAGAAAGCAATCTTGTTTCCTATCCTTTGCGCTAACTCGTCTATGAATCAAAAGCAATCTATGAAATTAAGCCGGCCCGTCTGCTCGGCTGCATAAGCCAGTATCTCGCAACCCAAGGCGAGATGCGAATCTGAAAATCCAAAGGCTCTCCGTGAGCCATGTCTCAAAATTCTTGCCTGAAATCCAGTGTCGATGAAGAAAGAAATCGCAAATACCAATAAAGAAAAGCAAATCCAGATGCCATAGACCTCAAGAAACGAGATAGGCCAGAATCGTCGCAGCCCTCCAAACGATACTCCAAGATTCTAGTTGGTCATTGGCTCGCTCTTGACCATCACCGGCGCGAACGTCTCGTAAAGCTCGCCAGTCTCTTCATCCTCTTCCAACTTGATGTTGGGATCTTCATCCGGGTCATCTTCGAAATCATCAGCCATTTCCTGCTGAGGCAGTCGGGCTTGAACACCATCGAATTCCTCTCTCCATTCCTCAATAAGAGCAGAAAGTTGAAGCTTGGTCTCCTCGCCAATCTTCGGGGTCAGACTTCTCATGGCCTTGTCGGCGCAAAGGCGCCTGGCCATGCGCTTCAGTTCGTTCGTGATGAGAGTCCAGCAGCCAGTTTTCTTATCAACCCAATAGAGGTTCATGTCTTTTGAGACTTGCTTGAGCTCTTGGGCGAGCTCCTCTTCCAGCTCATTGCGGGCTCTCTCAAACATTGTGAAGCTGACTGCATCCACATGGTTCTCGACTTCACCAGCCTGCTTCTTCAAAATTCCTTTGCCTGGGCACGGTTAGATTCGGATGATATACATAGCAGAGCTATTTCTTACCCGTGTGAGCCGCCGCGGCTTCAAAGCCAGGTCGCATGTCCTCAGCTAGAAGACGAGCCAAGGTAATCCTCTTTCCTCGGGAAGTCACGAGGAAAGTGTCGATGCGACTCCTGATCTCTGAGATGTACTTGTTGAATAGGTTCTCAAACCTGTACATGCCCCCTTTGATCAGATCTCTGTAAGGGCCTGGCAGAGTGTCGTCGTCGTAGATGTCCTTGATCCAACTGTCGAAAGCCTTGCGACCAGCACATTGGACTCTGGGCTTCATACCAGGAAGTCGCTGTGTGAATTCATGTTTCCACTTCTCATGGTGGCCCCTCCAGAATGCATGTTGCCTAGGAAGTGTATGTGAGCATGAATGAAGAAATCGTAAACTGGGGTTCAATGTCCTTACACATCGGCCATCCAGTGAATGTGTGACTTGGCCTGGCCCTTCCTTGCAGGTCGGACGAAAAGACCTCCATATCGCTTGACGCTTGCCTTGTATGTAGACCAGTAAACGTAGTCGTTTTTATCTGCGGCTTGCATGCTGCCCCAAGGGTTCTTCAGCCTCCACCCTTTGGCAGACCTTCGAAGGATCTCGCTGGCCTTCCTCAATTGCCCGCCGCCTTGCTTTGAATGTTTTCCAAGTCTTCCCTTGATCAAGGGACTGTCTCGGAAAGGTTTCATATTGCTCAAATTGATGCGAAGCCGAGTCCGCACTCTCGCGTTGACGATCTGTCACGTGTTAGCAAAAGCTCCGTTCTACCATTTTCTCACTCACCTCCTTCAGCCTTTTCGAGATGAGCTCGCATCTCATTTGTACTCTTGTTTTCTCGCTCTCATCCAGAGAAGGGAGATTCATGTCATCACCGTGTATCCACGCATGAGCTGCATCGAGCAGCACCCGGATATGGTGTATGTCGAAATCCGCCCATTCCTCTCGGTGATGCAGAGAAACGCGATCCAGCCATTCTCTCAAGGCTGGAATTCCAGTAGACTCCCTGTCCGGGAATCCGTACGAATCAAGTGTTCTTTTCTTTCGCTTGAAATCTTGAAAGGCTTTACTGGAAACCGGCAAGACACAGGGCAGGGCTGCTGAGGCTGCTTCACCATCCTTCGACTCCTTACTCATCGCCTCGAGTAGATGATCGTTGATTATCTTTTTCAGCTGAGTGTTTCGGGCCTCTATGCAAAGATGCTTGAGAAGGAATCTGAGATCGTCTTCGCTCAAAGAACTGTCAATCTTCCCGCTTTCCAAAACGTGAGCCCTGGTTTCTTTGTCCAGGATAGACTTTTGAGCAACGCCTTTGCCTTTCCCTTCATGTTGGTAGCTTGCGTCTTCATCCTCTTCTGTAAGCTCTTCCTCGGCTTCCTCGAGATTGTTAAGAGCTTCGCAAACTTGGATGATGTTCTCATTTGGAAACTCGCTCTCGGCAGAGTTGCAGTCGATCTCGTCAACCTTGGTGACAACAACGCAGAGCGATTCGCTCTTCATCATGTCGTTCATCAGCAACTCATCTGAGTCTTGCTTGGAGAAGATAAAATCCGATGCAGCTTTGTTATCGGCGGCTCGTGTAGCGGGAGCCACCACAATTCTCTTGTCGAGTTGACTGCGATAGTTCTCAGCAACCTGAGAGCGCCATGAAAGGGCGTCCTGCGAGCCGGGTAGATCAACCAGTTTGACGCCGTGGCGAAGAATTTCGCAGCTGAGGAAGATTTCCACCTTCTCCACCAAGGGCCAGTATCTAGGAGACTTGGTATCAGCCGACTTGGAGCTGTCCACGTAAGGCTTCAGCTGATTGAGAAAGTTGGTGCGGTTGGTGGGAGAGATTTTCTCGTGACTGTTTTCAGTTTTTTCGCCTCGTCCGTTTCTGAAAAACTTCGCGAAAGCGTTGGATCGCTTCAGGATCATCTTGGGTGATAATGCGTGAATCTGCGCTTTCGCGAGACCAGACCAATTCTGTACGTGAGTGACTTTCTGGTTGATTTCAGCGAGGCGGATCTCATAGTTTTCGTCTTGGTCATCTCCGTTCGTGTTCTCGGCTTCCTCGATTTCGGCCCATTCCTCTTTGAAAGCATACAAGTCTGCTTCCACTGTCTCCCTGTTCTTGAATGTGATCTGGGCAGAGAACGATTTCTTGTCGAGGTCAGAGCTCCAAGCGAAAATGCACACGGCTGCTGTGCATGCTTCTGACTGGCTGGTAGGCCCAATGTTGCTACCAAGAAGGGCGTTTAACAAGGAACTCTTGCCCATACCTGTCTCTCCAAGGATGCCCACGAGAATTTCCCGAGACATATGAGCTTCCAGGAGGATTGCTGTGACATGTTAGTATCTTGACGTCAAGTAGGAAACCCGATAGGATTCTCACCAAGGCTGGCAATCCAATCCCCAACTTCTTGCAATTTTCCTGCTTGATCGTTCTTGAGAATTTCTTGAATGTCCTGAAGACGTTGGATGCCCAATTCACGAATCCTCTCCTTGGCCTTGACTCGATCCTCAATGTTCGCAAAGGTGGGCACTTGTGCGTTGGCCATAATGTCAGTGGAAGCCTGGGCCGTGGTGCTGCTCGATGCCACTGATGGCAGTCGCGAATTGTGAGGATCAGCCATCGGGTTCAGTTGCGGCTCATGTGATATTGACGTTCGGAGAAAGACTGAGCGAAAGCTGCGTAAGTCAGTAAATATGAACAAGTACGATCATGTGAAGATGTAGTACTTACCTCACGAAGCTTAGTTGTTTCTAAACAGACTGAGTGCCTCTGTTGAGACGTATCGTGGTAGTACTTGGGTATGATGTGAGAAGGTATATCCCTTGTGATGTGAAAGCCTGGTCGTGGTGTCACTGAAGTGAGGTTGGTGGTGAGTTGTTGAAGGGTTGAAGTTGGAAGAGAGGTGGGATGGAGAGGATGAAGGATTTAAATAAGGCAGTTGAGGGGAGTGAGGGGTCGTGGCCGACTGAAAAGAAGCAAGAGCGAAAGAAGAGCCACAATACGGCAGGAGTGAGGCACTGCTCGAGGAAAGACCAGCAAGTCAACGACGACACAAGCTAGGAAAGAATGATGATCATGAAGTGGGAAGAGGGAGGAAGGTTGCAAGAGAGTACCTCATATTATGGTGACGTGGATGAAGCGGGCGCATGTGAGATGAGTTTACGTGTTTGCTTCACAGCAGATGGTGTGTGAGATTGAGCAGAGGTGCGAGTTGTGTGTTGAGATGGAAGTTGCGAAAGGTTGTCAGCGTTCCGCTGAGGTTGTCTTTATAGTTTGGATAGAGAAGGATCAAATGGTCTTTGAGCTTTCGAAGCAGTAGGAACCTACACATGTTGCTCTTGCCGTCTGAGACTCTCAACTGGACTGGGCAGATGGACGAGGTTGATTACTTGAGACGATACCTACCATAAACAGATGCCTCACAAGTTTTTCTTCAATCGTCCTCCAAGCTATCCTGATTCTCAGTAAGGTATAGAAGAAAAAAATAAGACTCTCCGCCTCTAACACCCACAAAACTACTCAAAAAGACACAAGACGCCTTCCCACATCTCACCCACGACCAAAACTCAAAAGAAATGCGCCGAGGGGGAATCGAACCCCCGGCTCCCCGACGCTGCTTGATGGCAACGGAGAATTTTACCACTAAACCATCGGCGCAGATGATCTCACTGTTCCGAGAAGGAACGCTGGATGCCGGAGAGAGGCCGGGAAGCGGATCATGTTGCGTGGTTGTGCGTGATCGTGGGTCTGGTCGGAGTGGAGGTTGAGGGTTGAGGGGTTTCCACTCTGGCCCCGCTGCGACTTGGGAAACCCCGGTGAGAGTTGCTGGGGGGTTTGGGGGTGGGAGTTGGTGGTGAAGATTGATTGTGTTGCGAGGGTGAGGTGAACTGGATTGAATTAATGCAATGTTCAATTTTTTGTTTTCATTGAGACCTACTGTGTTTGAAATGAAGTAGTAACATCGTTTGCAGCAGCCTTTTCTCGACGAATGTGAGAAATTGTTATGGCAACATCAGCATCAAGCTGAGAACACACAGCAACAGGCTCAGCAACTCCAATCACCAAGACATCAACCCATCAAGACAGCTGACGATTCTTTCGAAACCCTCAAAGGTCAATCTCTGCCACATCCAAAACGACATGAGTACGGGCCAGCGACTTCCCTGAGATACTTGCTGCTGTTGCATTTTGCGCAGCAGATTGCATTTGCTGAGATACTTGCTGCATGCTGATTCCAGAGACGCCCAACTACTCGCTCAGAGACGGAAGCAACGAAGCATGGATATTGTCCCGGTATCAATTACAGCTTAGATTGAAACAAGACCAGAGTATGAGTATGATTAACGCAGCCTCAATTCAAAACGGACTTTTAGAACATTGCTGACTCTTGCCAAACCATTCCCAATGTCGTCGAGTACTCCACGATGTCGTGCTTCTTCGGTGAGTCCAAGGTCTTGTTCTCCAGAGACGACTACAGCCTCTGCCACTTCCTATGCTTTTCGATTGCGCATATCACTTTCATTCAGAGAGCAACTGCAACTTCATTATTCATATACCATACCAGCGGGAAGATGAAAGATGCTGGTGAAAACTCATTTAGGTAACACGGTGACTCGTGAGACGCGATCCGTCGAAACAGTCACAGGTAACTTCAAAACGTCCATTTTATAAATCCAAGAGTTTTAATACATCAAGTATAATGATCCCGCATTCTAATTGTCTCTTAGAAGGCACTTCAAAGGAACACAGAACCGTTTTATACTTAGTATGAATCTCAATATAACGAGAGACACTCAGCTGCTAAGCTACATTCCAGGCGCTTGCGTATTCATGATGTTTGCCCAGTTTAAGGAGGGGTTAGTGAAATTGGCATTGGCGTTTAGATCTCATCATCAATCAGTTCAGAAACGAGAATGATCTAATAGCACTAGATACCATCACCCCATGCAGGATGTATATATTGAGAAGCAATCTCTCACCAGCATACCACCACGAGCCAAGGTTGGACCTCTAGATGGGTAGCTGAGTGCGAGAGATCGGTAAACCGCGTATCGTCCAGAACCGTTAGTAATCCCCTGTTCACACGCAAAACCTCGACTCTTCTCCAAACTAAATTGGTCTCAGATATCCATCTACACGCTGTTTACCAACAGAATACACCCGAAACAGGGGGAGAGGACAGAGGAGAGAAGTTTCCCCAGCACCCTTAATCACATTCAAACACCCGCTAGCATCAGACTCCAAGTGCGGAACCACTCGAATCTTGGTGGGGATCCCACAGGAAATAATTCAAGCCCGCATCTCACTGCTGAAGCATTCTTCAATAACATACCTCCATCTTATACATCCCAAACTCTTCACACAATCTGATTCTCACGTTCAGAGCCTCCTTCATCTTGAGCTGCTCATCTCCCATCATACCTCACCCCTCCCCATGCAGAGTATATAAACCAACAATTCACAAAGCATTCCTTAACAGACCGACACAACAAGCTGATGTGTCCCAATTAACTGTCATGCTTTCCCTTATGGTTAATGATAGGAAACCCCGATGTCGTCTAGGGCTATATGTAAACTAATCACCAAAACCTCCATCTCACGCCCCGAACACGTCTCATCAAGATACGTCCTTTCTATGACCTGAATACACGTGGAACGGGGAAGATCGACAGAGGAGAGAAGTTCAACACATCATCACGAACTCCCATTCAGCACCATTGAAAAATGCCCCAAGATAGAGTCAGGGACCAACTTAAGGAACTGAAGGGGGGACAGCCTAACACAGCGGGACCAATCCATTTTCCACATGACTGCTGGAACATTCTTTCAACGTTCTGACTCTGTCTTATATACCATACACGATCTAAACCAGTCACACTTTTTCTCACTCACGCAGACTCGGGAACCTACCAACCTTGGTCTTCTCATCCCTCACATCATGTCCTCAGCTCATGACCAGAACATATAAAAGGAACACCTACAGCCTCCATCTCACCTTTCCATCCACGCAGCACATGCTGGATCTGTTGGAGCTGCAGCTCACTAAAAACCTGGTCCAAAAGTTACCCGCCAAGCTTACCCCCCAAGCCAGGTCCCCAACTTCAAGCACCCAAATTTCCATCTTGCTCAACCGGCTACCGAATAATCCTCACATACCCTTCCCTCATCCCCTCCCCTCCACGTTCCCTAAGTATTCAACCCTTTCCCGGCCAAACTCACGCACAACCAATACCATACAAGAAACTTAAATCCTATCCTCATGTTCATACACGCTCCAAAATCAGCTCAAGAATCGGACCATAGCATCCAACAAGATTCAACCTTCTGTCATGTCGTTTGCCGGACGGATCTAGTTTCCCCTTGACTGGGCTTTATATACCACCTCACCTCAAGACACCGTCTAGAAACCAAGTCTCAAGGCTCACCTCTCACCCACATTCAACATCACCCTTCGTCATCACCCCCAGCCATCACCTCTCACGTCACCCTCACAAAACAGCACGAAGCTCGCAGAATGGGATGGGTATCAATTATATCAAGACCTCAACCTCAACCTAACCCCTCACCTTCCTCTCAGCCTCAACCTCACTATCCCACTCACTACATCATCTCTCCCTTCTTTCCTCGGACTCACACCGCCTCAGCACCCCTCTCATCTCAATCCCACCATCAAATCCTCCCCAAGAAACCCCATCCTCTTCAAAGAACACATACAAACATCAACGCAAAGCACCAAAAACACAACAACGCCTCCCCCAAAACCCCCCTTTTCAAAAGACAGAACAAACTTCAACAACCGCAAAACCAAAACTTCTCCAACTCCTCCCCCCTTTCCCCCCCCTCCTCCTTCACCTCAGCACCCTCAACTCGCGACGAACGTGGTGTTCAAAAATACCAGTGAATTTTTCTCTTCTCTCTTCAAAAAGACACAAAAAACGCTACGATTATACATTTTATAATCGGGGGTGGTGGTTGATTTCCGAATTGTCCGCGGGGAGGGGGGCTGTGGTGGAAAAAACACCGGCTCTGCCGGAGTGGGAAGTCCCACACAGGGGTGTAATATTCAAATAATAACGATGAAAAAAACACACACGACCGCTTTCTCTGTTGTCTCCCCGCCTCTCCATAGCTCAGCGCAACTTAGAACATAGTTTCCCTCCCCGCCTTATCCACGCTCGTCTCAGTCGTCGTCGCCACAGGCCGTTCACCCCCCTCTGAAAGTGGCACACGACCGGATTGGCGGGGAAAACAACATGGAATTTCTATAACGCTGACCCATGCGTGCGAGGAGCTCGTCGGTTGGTGTTTTTTTTTCGGTCGGGTAAGGGTACAAAGGAAAACACAGCCTGCGACCGTGGTGGCTTCTCTAGAGGTGTGTGTGATCGTCTTCCTGAGCGGGACGATGTCGGAATAGGTTCGGGTTGGAAATATGATGGATAAATACATGTGAACGTTCGGGCCGATGCTGTGAATTGGAATTAGGAGAGTCGTAACGTCGTCGGAGGCTGGCCTCGCGGTGGGGTGTTGGGTATGTCGGTAAAGGGTAACGTAGACACGGATATATGACAGGTGGGAAAGACGCAAACGAAGCCGATCACATGACGATGCAGCAGCCGCAGCCCCCGCTCTTCTTCTTCTTGTCGCCGCCCATGGACATCTGGGCCGCGGCGGAGGGCTCGTCGGGGACGCGGACGATGGTCTGCGTCTGAGCCGGCGGCTCGGGCGGCATCATCGGGCTGCGAGGGCTGCGGGGGCTTGGCAGCGGGCTGGTCTGAGGCTTATCGGAAAGCTTGGGCATGGTCGAGTAGGAGGCGCTCTGCTTGATGCTCGGAGACGTGGGGCTCTTTGGGGCGTCGCCGCCCTTGAGAGGCCATTCGCTGTGCTCCTGCTGCTCTTCTTCCTCGGCGTCGGGGGAATAGCTGGGGCCAGCTTCGGGAGGCTTCAGCAGGCCTTCCGCGGTCAACGGCCGGAACTCCTTGTCGTAGATGCTGCCGGACTTGCCCTCGCGCTCCCACTGCTCCTGCTGCAGACGTCTCGCCACGGTCGGGAGGAGTTGTTGCTCAGGCGGGAGACGGGGGTCGGGTTTGAAAGATCCCACCATCCATGGCGGGTCGCCTTCGGGCTTCTTGACGCCGGGAGACAAGTCCCCGGACCTCGTCGTCGGCCGGGTCGTGCTCGTGGAGTCTTTCCCGCCTCTTGTCTTGGCCTTGCCGGTGGACTTGACCTGCGTCGAAGTCTTGCGCGAGGCAGAGGTGGTCGAAGTGCCGCTGCCTTTGCGGGGGGATACATCGGTGGCGCTTCGCTTCGCAGGCGCCAAATTCGCGATAGAGCCCAGCGTGTTCGCGCTGCCACTCCTAGGACGCGGCTTGGGGTACGCTATCGTCTCGAGTTCGTTTGGTCCTCCGCTAAGTCTCCGCGCCGAGGGAGCATTCCTCTCGATGTACGACCCGGGGATCGGTGCTGGGCTGGTCTTGGCAACGGGGATCTTGGAGACGCCCTTCTTCTCGCCGTTGGACGTCCAGTAGTTCCCGTCTCCCTCCGTCGCGATCTCCTCGGGCCGTCGCAGATCCCAGTTGGAGACGTCCAGGTCGGGCATCTTTTCCGTGGGTACCCTATTCTCCGGGGAGACGGAGGTTTTCCTAGACCTCGGGCGAGGCATCTCCTCATCGGCAGCGGCAGACGTGGTCCTCTTGGTGCTCCCGTTCAGCTTCTCCTCGCTGCGGCCCCTCCGCGGTCTGCTACTCGCGCGCGGTCTTGGCAAAACGATGCCGGCGGCCTGGAGCTCCTCGCTCTCGATGCGAGCCAGCTTATCGCGGTGGATCCATTTGGAGTTTTCGTCTTGTGGTTCCCCCTTCAAGTCGTTCGTGGAGCGCTTCTCGCCGACCTTTCCTCCAAACACGTCATCGGTGTTGTTCAGTCCCGGCTTCGAGGAAGCGTCGGTGTCGCGGCGGCTCTTCTTGCCCAGAGACAGGTTGTCGTTGGAGGCCTTCTTGCGCGGGGGCGGCAGGGGTTCGAAGCCGTACTCGTAAATATTGGCCGAGTTGCCGTTTTGCGTCAGGGGTGCCCGATTCGGATCGTTCTTCGCGGCAGAGATTTTGTCCTGGGAGTTCTGCGACAACACATCAGCGTCCGGGTCGCAGGGCGCTGCGGTCAGGGGCCAATTGCCCGAGTGCGTGCGGCACCTACCTCGTTGGTGTTCCAAGAGCTCTGGTTCCCGTTTCCGTGACTGCTGCTCGGCGGCGTGATGGTGTTCGCAGTCGCTGACGCGGCGGACATGGCGGCCATCGCGTCGTCTGGAGAGCTGGAGGACCAGCGATCTCCAGACAGTCGTGTGCGGAGGTTGAGGAGGGTTGTCGGTGTCGGTGTCGAGGTGTCGTGAATATGGGGTCTCGAGTGTCGGCCAAGAAGGGGTTCGGGGAGATGGCGTGCGCGTGGGCGAAAGGGTAGTGGGAGAAGTGAAGATGGCGCAGGGCGACCACGAGCGGGAGATTGAGATTGGGTCGTCGGCTTGTTGGTCTAGCGCGGTTGGCGTGGTGGTATTTGCGGCGGTGGTTCTGGTGGTTCACCGGCGGCGGCGTATTAGGAGGCGCTCACGAAGCGGCGCGACGGTGGGAAAGGTTTCGGGACCAAGTTGTAGTAGGATGATCAGGGCGGCCAGGTGAGAAGGCGGCAGGTGGAAACAAAGAAAAACAAGATAGCGTCAGGACGGGATCGCGGCCGGGAAGGAGAGGACGGAGGTCGGAGCTGATGGACGAACGAACGTGGCGGTTGGGTCGGATATTTTGGATGGTGTCGTAGTTGGAGAAGGTAGGGGCCCGGGGTGGTTAGAACCGAAGAATAAAAAAAAAAGAGAATTATTACTGCAAGGCTGCTCAGCGGGAGGCCATTCGCGGCAGTGGTTGACGCTGCGGTCTTGCGTCTGCGTCGTCGTGTCTCTGAAGAAAGGCTGCTCCCAGCAGGTGTTTTCCACAGTGCAAGTGTTTCGACGTAGCACAGAGGACCTGGAGGAAAGGTAGGTAGAGCCAACAAGAGAAGAGAGCACGACCAGGAAGAAGGAGAGACAAGGACAAGGACAAAGACACAACACACGGGAAGTTTAGGTTGGAGTAAGAGTCGAATTGGTGGCCAGCAGAGAGGAGAGACGACAGGATTGGAGAGAGTGAGAGCAATGAGAGAGTGGAGGAAGGGCCGCCGCACAGGCACACGAGGCACGGTACTGCGGTGTACAGTGCGCAGACGAAGGGGGGGCCGCTAGGGAAAGAGGTGGGCTGCTCTGGGTACGTATCCCACGGCGCTTGACCTCATCGGGTGTAGCGGGTCCAAAGTCGAGGGGCTGGTTGGCCACGACCCCAGCTCCATCAAGGGTCGCAGATCCACATGGGATTCCCTCTTTCGGGGAGACGAGCTCGCTGATAGGAAGAAAACGAGGCACCCAGAGAGCAGCGAATAAGAAAAAGGAGCTTTGATGACTTATGTCAGCTCGAGGGGTACGTACTCTAAGGCACAACAGCAGGCACATGAAATTAAATGGCTTTATCCGTATTTGCTGGGAAGCAGAGTCGCATCTGGCAATCTTCGTCCCAACTTTTTTCGTTGGATTTATTCCAAAAGGTCGGATTGATTGGGCTGAGTCAGGCGAGGCAAAAGAGTGCCCAAAAGTCAAAGCATTTCTACCTGTGTTGGTCCGATCTCGATACAGATTACAGGCATTTCTATGGCGACGAGGAGGGGAAACGAGGGGAACGAGCGGCGATGGAATGAACCTACGCCGTAACTTAGCTCACGGCTCGTTCGTCGCTGGCATTTGACACTGTCTGTCACTCAATGCCATTGGAGACAGCAGACAGCAGGCAGACAGCAGACATGCCGCTTGCTGCGCTTGTTGCTCCCATGTTCCCGTGCCCTCCAATGGCTCGGATGGCCGCAGCTGCACGATGCAAGACAGCTGCAATACAAGAGCCAATGGCCGCCGTCATATCGTCAGGAAGCTCCTTCGAAAAGGCTATCGGTTCCGCGCAACGGCCCACCTTTGTCCGCTTCACATTGTGGAAGCCGCATATCGCATCGCGGACAAAGGAGAGCAAGCTTTGAATAGAAACAGGCAGCGAGCGGTAGAGGCTGGTTCAGGAGAGAAACAAGAGGGACACTGGCTGCCACTGGCTCAGGAGGTCCAAGTCACCCCCTTCTGCAGTATTAACAGCCCATGCGGGAGAAGCGGAAAGGCACATTTTATTCGAACGCAAAATAAGAAAGGTAGCGAGACAGTGCATCAACTGCGCTCGGACGGGTTCCATATTCCATCAAGACTTCTGCAAGTCGGGAGCAAGTACGTAGGCAGCTGTTTTATGGCGCCGCCCTGATGCTATTCCGAGTGTGCAAAGAGGAAGCGAGTTTCCACAACGGAGCCGCAGACGTAACACCAAGGAGAAAATAAATCCCAAGCGGTGTTCCAATATCGGGGATCTCTCTCTCGCTCGTAGTGTAATTTTGGCGGTGGAGAGGGACCGTTGAAGAAACGACGGGGTCTGCGGGCAGAATGGATTGATTATTCGGGTGCTTAGCATGAATGATAAGCTGGATATCGTCACCTGTCACCCAGGCTGATCCCGTCCATTGCAGCCGGCTGACAATAAACCAGGACCCAAATTCAACGTCAGCCCGGACAATGCTCCGTCATATATGTTTCCTTCTATTTGTTTATTCTGTTGCCCTGAGATGTTGTCGTGAAGACTCACAGAAGCCAACTTGTACAACATTATGCACGACTTTGAGGTCTGCACAAATCACCAAAAATGTCATAAAAACGCACTGTGTCTGGACCTCTTTCGACCTCGGGGCCCTTGTATCTCTGCTCCTTCACCCCGGCACTCGTCATTTGCGCCTCCTTGCGCAGCAATCAATCCCAGGAAAAGCTCCAACGGTCTGTGCCTCTTTTTTTTTTTCTTCCTTCATTTTCGTTTCCTTCATTTAGGCCCCTCGACGGGAGTTCCGCTTCTCGGGACATTTCTGTCGTAAATACCGTCGCCCTTGACTCGGCTTGGCCCTAGAGAGAGCAATTTGAAGCTTCCGGCCTCGCATTGGTCCATCAAGCCACGGCGACATGATGCTTTTCGTACGCAGTATGTGTATGTGGCTTGCATGCATTTTACGAGTACGAGTAACTTATCCGTATTGTTTCTGCCGTTCTTGCTTTTTGTGCCGTCACCTTACCTTGCCTGCAGACCGTCTGTCTCTGCATCTGACCATCACACAAGCCAATGGCTGACATCTCTCGTGTTTCTCCCGCCTCCATTGCATCCTTCGCACCTCACCAACACTCGTCAAGAGCACTCAGGAGACCGTTCACCGCCTTGGACCTCTACCTAAGGTACCCAATATCCAATGAGCGGACCCGGGTCAGGATCTCGCATGACGGAGACATTTAACGCCGGCCCCACATCCGAATGACCTCCCCTGGTCGCCATCGCGGCCCAATCGCACTTCTCCGAGCAACTGGATTCCATCTAATTACTCCAACGAGGCTTATTTCATCAAAACTCACGATGCAAACAACAAGAACATCGGCCTGCCTGCCCCCAACACAACACTGACTCCGTCCCTTCCACCATCAAATCTGCCCCCTTCTAGAAGGACCAGTCTCATCTCGATTCCCGCAGGGGTCACCGTGGAAAGCATCAATTCAGATCGCCCTTTCCCTCGATAATTTCCGACTTTTCTGCCACGGGCAGTCCGTCCGGGGGGCGTCATTTGGAAGACGAAGAAGAAGGAGAGAACGAACGAGCGCACGGTGAAACAGCCTGGCTGCAGCTGTCGATTCATATCCAACTGCACACGCAAGATTGGCACTGATTAAAATGCATCCGACTTGTTTCAAGTGAAGCACCGCGCACAAACATCTCATCAATCAACCGCGCCGTCTCATTAACCCCCTAAAACTGCGTCTTCAACCTTGCAACCTACGACCTCGGTATCTGCACAATTCCATCTTATGACTTATCCATGACCACATCTCCTATTGTATCCCGACCATCAACCCCTCCGAGTATCGCATATCCCCCGTGCCCGGCCCCGTCACCCGGTCCATACCACCGGCACCATGGAACTCCCGGCCGGCCCCCGAGAACACCCCTCGCGGTGCCTTCACCAGCCGCACCCGCCGACCCTACGGAGGACCCGCTTCGTCTGCGTCTCCGACACCCACAACACCGCCGTCAAGCTGCCCAAGGGCGACGTGCTGATCCACGCGGGGGACCTCACGAACCAAGGCAGTTATTCCGAGGTACGTGCGGTGCCGGCCCCGTTGGATATTTTGTCCCGTGAACGGGTCCTTCCTTGTTGTCGATTCAGCTTCCCCCTCGGGAACGGTGTGGGAGACCGTTCGGACGGAGATGAAGCTAGAATTATGGGCTGCGTCTGGGATGTTCGCGGGAACGCATGAACGAACGCCGAGTAGCGTTCTCCATCATCAACATCATCCCGGTGTGGCCTGTGTTGACATCACACGTAGCTATCACGAGCAGTTGCCTGGCTCGAAAAGGCAGACTTCGAAGCCAAGATCGTCATCGCAGGTCCGTCCTCCCTCACCACCACTCTCACCACCTACCCTCTCTAATACTTACAGGAAACCACGACATCACCCTCGACGAACCCTTCTACGCCGAACACGGCCCCCATTTCCACAACCAATCCCCACAAGACCCCTCCGCCTGCCTCTCCCTGCTCACCTCCTCCCCGAGCATAACCTACCTCGCCCACGCCTCCGCCAAAATCACCCTCACGGCCCCCTCGGGCCCCCGGACCTCCTTCAACGTCTTCGCCTCCCCCTACTCCCCCCGCGACAACGGCCTCTGGGCCTTCGGCTACGACGCGCCCGCCGCCGCCGCCTCGCTCTGGGACGACATCCCCCTCGACGCCGACGTCGTCGTCACGCACACCCCGCCCCGCACCCACGTCGACGAGTCCCGCCTCCGTCGCGCCGCCGGCTGCGAGGCCCTCCGCCGCGCGCTGTGGCGCGTCCGGCCCCGCCTCGCCGTCTGCGGGCACGTCCACGAGGCGAGGGGCGCCGAGAGGGTGAGCTGGGATCTCGGGTGCGCCAACGCGGCCTTCAAGGAGGACCGGGTCGAGACGTGGGAGGATCCCGGGGTCGGGGCGAAGCAGTCCTTGGTCAATCTCTCGATGAGGGGCGGGAAGCCTTTGCTGAATGACGGTTCGGGCGTGGAGGCGGGGTTTGGAACGAGGGTTGAGCCGGGTTTTGATGTGAGAGGGCTCGGTGGCGATCCGGCTTCGCCGAGAGCTGATCGGGAGGCCCTCGCTGGGCGGTTGGGGCGGCGGGAGACGTGTGTTGTGAATTGTGCTGTTATGGCCAAGAGTTATCCGCACGTCGGGGGGAAGACGGTGAATAAGCCCATCGTCGTGGATCTTGATCTGCCTGTTTGGGATGGTTGAGCTTTGAGATGGGTTGAGTGTGGTGTTTAGGGGTCATGGATAAGTATCACAAGGACATTGGCGTCTTGAATCTAGGTCTAAATCCGCCTTATATACCTAAGTCGACCTCAGAAACACCGTCTCCAATCTCGATGAACAACCCTTCAACTTCTATAGAACGCGAATAAAGACCGCCAGGAGAGCGAGGTCATAGACGAGACTAGCTTTCAAAACTCCAGTGGGCACTGGTACTCGCTGGAAGCATGGAAATCTTATTACCTCCCAACAAGCTTCTCCAAAACCTCCCAACCGCGTTCGTGAAAGCCCAGGATTCGGAGAAAATGATCGTGGACTACTTGTAGGGTATAGAAGGATGGTTCATAGAGAGTTTGAAACCATTGTTGATGCTGATTCCGTATGCAAGCTCTACAGTTGCCGACACCATGGATCTCGGGCGGTGTGAACTTGACTTCTTATGATGTGTGTAGATGTACGTAGACTTGAGCAAGAGTAGTCGTATAGCATCCGGTCTATATCACCATTCGTGGGAGGGGTGTTTTGAAATCTCACCCTCAAACGGCGTGGTCATCTCCATGTCATAATGTCCTCTGCAAGATACTTCATCCAAGTCCAGGCCCGCGAGATCAACATGAGACTCAAGAGCAACAATGAGAACGAGTTCCAAACCCCACATGTCGAAAGCACCCGCGACGACAACATTCAGATATCAACCCCAACCACTGAATCCCTCCCAGGACCATGGTAGACATACCTCTCCAAAGCATTAAACCTATTCATATACCTCGGTATATCAGTGAAATTGCCTTCCTTCCAGGCTCATATGGCATCCCTTCACGTAGACGAACTCTTATATCAAACAAACTCGAGGGGCGAAAACACAGCAGAGGTTACAGGCCAGAACTATATGGGCGATGAAGTCGACGAGAAAAGCTAGACCCTTAAACACGCCAGCCAGACGAGGTAGTTATGGACATCATGTCCAGCGGGAGTTCGGGCGTCATGCGGATAGGCCGACGCCAGAAAACAAGCCATCAGAACCTGACAGGACCGGAGAAAGATGCGGTACCGATATCAACTTGATCTTGATTGAGTAAATAAAATTTCACAGTTCCTACGTAGTTCAAAACCCCCAAACCATGCCAACTTCTCATCTCAGACATAAATACTTCACATCATACTCCTACGACCTCCCGGGCCTCAACCCACGTATATCCAACCATTAAACCACCACGCCAAATCCCATCCCATAGAATCCTCAACCCTCACTCCAACCCCGACCATACCCTCACGCGCATCTGCGCGGCCAAGACAACGAGCCTCAATCTCAGCCTCACTCTCAGCCGACGAGGCAACCAAAACATACAGCATACCCATTCAACAGCCTCACCTCAACCCCCAAATCCGTATGAAGAAGAAGAAGACGTAGATGACAGCTGACGTAAGAACGACCTCTCTCTCTCCCTCACACTCACGGCGAGCCCGAAGAAGAAGACTTGGAGAAAGATACACCGGCTAGCTGGCTGATGTAAGATACATCCCCGACATCTCCCCGACTCTCTGCATACCCATACATCGCTCAAACCCATCAAGTCAGCAATTCACCTCTCATCCTATCCTATCCCCAAGTCCCGTCCTCGCCAGGACAAGTCAGGTCAGATATCGCCTTCCACCACAAACCCTCCAATCGCTCCCCTCGCACTCTGCCTCCGACCAACCAATACCCAAGAACTCCGCACTCATCACACACACACGCTCCCTGGATGCCTAACGCTTCGGCGAGACGGGAGTACAGGTGCCTGGCCCTGGCCGCGCCCGCGCCGCGGACCCGCGTTTCCGATCCTGTACGCCGCGGGCCCCCAGCCAGGGGACCTTTCCGTCGTGGGTGAGATGAGATGAGATGAGGCTGGGTTGTGAGTGAGCGACCGAGCGACCGTTCGCATCCTATGTTGGTTGGAACTCAGCCGTGGTATGAGCAAACAAACAATACCAACGGGTCACCTTCACGGCCGGAGGATCAAGAAAGGTCACCAACAACAAGACCGCATCGCGACCCGACAAACATCTAAGCAGACCTCACGCTCAACCAAGACGAACCGCCCAGGCGCACCCTTCAAGCACCTTCCACACCTCTACAGTATCTAGCCCGCCGTCTGCAAGGCTCTTTTGGCGAACCGTCGGGAAAGGCACATAAACCCCCCGGGACCTCAGACGATCAGCACGCTCGGATAGGCCTTCTGTACAGAGAGATATCCCGTCAGCGGCATAAAACACCCACCCCGGCGGAGAGCCGGTTGGTCGGGCGCGGTTTTGCGATGGAGGTCTGCGCTCCGACCTTAGTGGTTATAAATGCGGCACGACTTCGTCGATTGTTCTCGAAATCTGCCAATGAAGGCCGACTTAGTGAGCCTGCATATGCCGTGCCATCGTCTTAAAGAGGCAGGCTCTGAGGCTGGATTAAGGCAGGAATTTGCACATTTGCGCTCAGCCTGGCGGTGGTTGAGGGCATGCATCCGCGGAGGTGGGTGAGAGACGTGCAGGCGGCGCTTCTGCGCGCGTCCAATGAGCTCATCTGCGGGGCGTGTCTCTGAGCCCAGAAAGGAGGGGGAGGGGCAGGTTGGTTGGAGAGGGAAGGGGGAATGCGGCGGTAATGGTTGTGAGTGCGGTGGGATGATGGCCGGGTGTGATGTGATCGGGATCGCGGGGTTGGATTTGGTGGGGGCGGTCTTGGATGTGAGCACCGGTTTTGCCTATCTTCTGTTTCAAGGTCAGTTCTCGAGGCTTTCGTGAATAGAGACTGTCGAGAGTCCATGGATTTCGAAAGACTCATACGTGAACGTGAGGCGACTGAAAATTCTCAATCGAACAGCGCATGAGATCGCATGGATGGGAGCTTGAGCGAAGCTCTCGAAGCAAAGCCGTCCGGCCAAGCTCGTCAGGAACATTCACCGCCACGGGGTCGACAGCGGTGTCCCAGGCCGAGAGAAATGCTTTTGGTTTCTCTAGTCCATCGCGCTAGCAAACGACGTCCTCACACCATATCTCGAAAATGCCTCTTTTTCTGGAAGCTCTTTCCTTGGAGGATCGCCAGCTATACTTCCGTAGGCGCAGCAGCTCTATCCACCATGGAGCCTGGTAGACTCGCCGGCTGCATAAAGTTCCTGGATCCCGGGTGCGAAGATGGGATGGCATTCCGCGCCGTGAGGGTTTGCGGCCTGGGAAACCGCGGCTTCGATTGGCGACCGACCGCAGTTGACCGGAATGGTCGACCACGGAAAAAAATCCCCATCCAACTGACCTGCATACCCTGAGGAATCTTGTTGATGATAGGCTACCGGCCGCGGTTGCCGACGTGAAGACGTGGAAGATATGCTGGGAAGACCTGGCTTACGTTGCCAGCTTGAGCGGTTTTCTCCCGATGATTTGCACGGATAGAAGGAATTTCCCTGATGAAGATCTGGTAACGGCACTCGTGAAGACGGGATCATCTCTGAAGCACCCGGCCAGCTCAGACACGACATGTCCGTAGCTTCAAACTGTTGGCTACTCAGTTCTCAGTCTCACCACGGTCGTTCAATAATTCACTCCGAGCGAGTCCCGGTGCTCTCATTGACCAAGACAGTGACCAACTGACCTGCGAGAGTGAGCTGCCCGCTGCATCTCAGACGGTCGATCACCGCCCCGCACCAATCCGATCGAGCTGCAACCCATACCAAGAAGGGACGAAACGTTGGTGATCGACCGATAGCTGAGATATCATCAGTGCTAAGACAAGGTTGCGGAAGCGCTGGGCGGGATTGCCATGCTGAGGCCTCGCAAGGCAATGCCTTAACAGAAGTTGTTAACCCGCACGATTGCGGTGCTAGCCAGGTGATCATCCGCGGTGGGGAAAACGGACCTGACCCCCGCCGGTGCACGAGACAAGACGAGACGACTCTTGAACAATTGGCCCAGGAGGCGCTGACCGCTACAAAGTGAAACCCCGTCAGAACCGGCCGGCCGCCAAGCGCCAGTCAGAAACGGTGCCGACGAGAGCTGTAAAAGCCACTGCTGAGGGGTAACGAGGTGCTTGATGATAGCTCCGGGTTGATATGCTCTGAAAGAAGCTCGACGACCGAGCTATCTGTTAAGCTTGCCTCGAGCCAGGATATCTCGGGCGAACATGATTCGAACACTGTATTTTTCAATGCGGCACCGGCTGAGAAAACCTCCCGTTGTCTGCGTCTCCATTCGCTGGGAGCTAGCTGCAGCTGAGCATCTCTGACTGGTCGTCAGGAAGTGCCATGTTTCGTCTGATTTGTTGGCGCGGGAGGCAGTCTTGTCTTCTTGGTGCTGGACGACTGGGTCTCCTGGTCCAATGGCGACGAGATGCGAGGCTCCATCTCCGCGAGTGCGTGTGAGAGATTTCACGTGGAAGGAAAACCGCGAGACGGGTGCCGGTATTTGCACATGTTGATGCCCTGCCACCCACACGGCGGTAGTGGGCGCTTCAGACTTTGGGGGCTGCAATGGCGAGAGAGTTCGTACCTGCTTTCCGATCTTCGTGTGGTCGCCGACACGCGACCCCGTGTGGTGACGGCGATCTCATCACGAGCAAGAGAGAGAGTGGGATGGCGGAGGGATATGGGATGCTGAGGCACATGTCCCAAAGGGTCGAGTGGCCCTCAAAGTCGGACGGTTTGTGATATTGTGTGATGGAGGATGCAGCAGGCCAGTCTGGGAGTGAGTATGGTGTCATGCACGCTCTCTGCCGTGGCCGCCGTCAGTGGTCGATTGCGACCCTGAAAACCCGCCCGTGGATGCCTCTATCGCCGGCCGGCCGCAGACATTGGACGACAGCATTGGCCGGAGGGCGAATTCGGAGCCCCTGGCCCTGCAGATATGGATGCCGGCGACGGGTAGCGGACGAATTTTCCAGCGACAGGAGTCAGACTCCACGTGGAGTCGGTGTCGAAAGACAGGCGGCCTCCATTGGCCAGTGACGAGAGAGCGTCGGCCGCTTGCGAGTAATGTCGATTAGTAGACGGTCTCTAGATGCAGGGCAGAGGCAACGCTTTGGTGGTGGTGGATGGAGATGAACATTCACGAGGCTCGAGAAGCGTTTGGAAGTCCGTGATGGAACCCTCCGAGGCAATGTTCTGAGACAGGGCCGATACACCGAGAGAAAGGGTGTGATGGTGATTCAAGACCGCGCTCCTTCGTAGGGCTCTAGCCGATGACGCTCGTCGTGGGCAGGTGTCGGTTTTGCGACAGTGACGTTGTTCTGGAGCGATGGAGCAAGACAAACAGACGGCCGGACAGGTTTGCGCTGCGGTTCGTCTGCCCCTTCTTGGGTCCTGCAGCTAATGTTGTGTGTGGTGGGTTGGCCGTCGTTTGGTTAGCCCAGGCCAGGCCAGGCCAGAGTGAGGTGACGGCCATGTGTCGAACAGTCGAATGGTTCTCCGTGGGGTGCTGCTTGGTGCTGTGGCATCTTGTTGCGCGTTCCGGGCGGGAAACGACTAAATAATAGGCCGTTGAATGGGCATCGGCTAGCCTCGTAATGGCATATCGATCCGGGATAGCGCACCCATGACTTTGCTGGCGGCGTTTCTTTGGCTGTCGCGGGCGAGACTGATATCATTGTGAAGGCCTGTCCGGCCACGAGCAAGCCGGATGGTCATCTTCGATGCTGGTAGCCATCGGCATTGGGCTTCATCGCAGTATCCATTTGTATCGCTGTGTTCGTGTAGAAGGTGACGACGGGTTGGGCATCGAATTCGAGAATGCCCATATCGTCATATGTTGTTGAAACGGTTTGGGTTGGGTTGGGTTGGTGGTGTTTGGTGCCAGGTGGTGGCTTCAGGTGACGGGTCAGACGGTGACATTTTCGACAGCTGCCGCCGTAAACTCTGGCACTCTTGCCGAACTGGGAGCTTCCTCGTAGCGCGTGGACATCTCCCGCGCCTTACATAAGCTCAGACAGAGAAGTACCCTTGTACCTATCACGGAAAGACTGGAAGGAAGGAAGGAGGCACGGAGTCGGAGGACGGGGCTCCACCTGCCCGCCCGGTCCGCTTTTATCGCAAACGGTTGTCAAACAAGGTCTTCGACACTTCGTTCACCGCCAGATGAATCGTATCTGCGATGCGGTCTGTTGGATTCGAGAAAAAGGCATGGGCATTACCTCAGCAACGGCTGATGGATGCGTTTGAAATCATGTTTATGCAGCCAAATAGGGATTGCTTCTTCGGGGGTAGCGAGTGCTGATGGGCATGACTGAGGATTTGATTTGGACTTGGACACGGAGAGGGTCAGACACTTGCTGATTCAACCATAAATAATTGGCATCCCGAAAGCCTCCGACCTGATCGTCGCTCTCGCCGAGAGATAGGTACACAGAGACAGAGACACAGCCCGCTGTTTGTCAAATGTGAGATGTACTTGGGTTACCTTATTCTTAACTAGACTCTCAGCTAAGACTGCATGCTGAACCTGAACACCTGAAGGAGGTACATACACGGCATGGAAAAGGCGCTTACTCACGAAACGGAACGTTTTGATGCCGGGTTGTTGCTTGCAAGACGAGAAACGTTTCTCAGGGGCTACGGGGCTCTGTGCTGCTGGCAGGAGGCACACTTGCCACTGAAGAAAAGGGACGAACAGGAGGTGGCCGCTAATACGGAGGCAAAACGGTGCTTGGTCCAGCCCTTCCCGAGCCATCCTTGTACACGGTACGTGGCAGTCGCCGTCGCTCGCCTCACCAGGGAAGTACCCACGACATTTACGTACAAGCCGTCCACCGCACCAATTGTCCTCGGCCACCTCACATTCAGAACCAGCTTCTCGCGGGTACAACCACACCACATTTTGCACCACAGCATTGTATCCGGCTCCAATGGTAACCAACAAAGCCATTTTGCCCCTGGGAAAAAAAATTCGATGAAAAATCTCTTTCGTTTTTCCCTATGATACCGGATCCCCGTCGCGCCCGGGAAGACAGCAATGGAGGAGTCAGAGAAGAGCAGAGATTGATTCATGTTGATTCATCTATCGTCATGTTCGCCCCATAGCAGACGATTCCTTTAGCAGACCACCCGAGGCGCAGCAAGTCGTCGTCGTCTTTCCATCTTTGATGGACTGCCGCGAGTCTCTCTGTCCGCCTTTTCAGATACGGAATCTTGGGACCTGAAAGACCCTGGCTGAACGCCCCCGCGGACACGAAAGCTGTACATCTCGTACCGCCCCGGAGCACTTCGATTCGTCCTTTCCAAAGCGACCCCCGGCCGGTCCCTACACCGTACCCGCGACCGCCGCGATGGATTGAACTGGATCTTCGGAGGGAGTCCATGTGCCGTCCCTGTCGCTCATCGCCAGAAGCGTCTCCCCACGCCGCCCTTTCCAGACGAACGAGGACGAAAAGAGTCTCCCCGACAACGCCGGATTTTGTCAGTCGACAGTCACGGCCACGAGAAGGGAGCCACAAAAGACCCCGGGTCCAGGGGTCTCGCATACGTCAGTCGGGGCCTTGCAAGCTTGCGCATCTTGCAGCATTACCTCAGCTCCGCCGGGGTTTAGTCATTCGCTCGCCGTCCTGGTCCGCCCGCCGCCGCCGCTGCAGCAAGCCACAGCAACCTGCTGTACCGGGCTCCTTTGGGCCATGGCCGATGTACTGAAGTAGGTACAGAGCGCTACCTCCTGCGAATGGAGGATATGTCCGAGGCGGTGGAAGCGGAGAGAAGGGCACAGACAAGAGGCCGTTGAGGCGGGACGGACGCTGAGCGAGCAAGACGACGGGACTCGTTGCACGACGGGTGCGACGGTTCCAACACTGCCGACCTGTCGATGATAAGAATAGGACCGTGGACGTCGAACAGACTGGAGGTCAAAAGTCGGGATGGTGTCTGAGGTTTCCCAGGGCTAAACCGTCCGAGCAAGGCACCGACATCTCACTGCAAAAGTCGCTTCTGTCAACCATCATCGACAACTCCACAGAGAAGCTACGATACAAGCTCGAAGCTAGGGCTAGAGCTAGTGTAGCTAAGGCTAAGGCTAAGGCTAAGGCTACCCGCTGGCCATCACATCACGTTCATCAGCCCCTCCAGCCCCCCTCAGAACGAGTCGGCAAGACGTGGGATCCTTATCCAGCGCCCGTCATCATCGGCCAGAGCCAAGAAGACAACCGTCTCACAAGGTTACAAGCCCCATCCGCTCCCGTTGGTGCCGCCAAACAGCGCTCATCAGTGGTTGTTTTTGGCCACGACAGCCCTGGGGAGCAGCTCCGACGGTTGACCACACCTCCTAGAGAGGAAAGACTGGCGGTATCAATCGCCATCAGGTTGTGTTGAGGAAAGGCGAAAAGTACTGCTGTTCAGGCAAGTAACTATCTCGCCTCAACTTGGGCACCAATATGACGGAACTCAGAGTGAGAATGTTAACGGTAGTACATACAGTTACACCTTGAGGAGCCGTCTCCTGCGGCAGAAACAAGCGTTCCACCGCCCATTATCCGTATCCGTTCCGCGAAACGGACGAAAAGCTGTCGACCCACTTCGTACCGTTCAAGTATCTCAAGCGCGCTAGGCCCCATCTGGCTGGCAGCAACCCCAGTGCTGACTGCTGACTGGTCGGCCATCCGCCATTGACCCTGCTTCGTCCAACCAGCAGCAGGTCTGGGCCACCCTCCTTCGACCGTGACGTCTTTCTCTGGTTCCCGTTGTCAATCGGTACGTACCTCGCCTCAGCAGAGACTGGCCCAGCCCACAGCACCGACCACACACTTTTTCCGCTTCCAAGGCGCTCCAGAAAACCCAGAAAGAGTGGCGGTACGTACCATCGGTCCTCATTGACTGCCAAGTCTGGCCGCAGCAACAGCCAGACGCCGTCAGTGCCCTCAGTCTGGAGATCCACCCAAGACGACCCACACCTCGACCACGCCCCCCAGAGGCTCCACGCTGTCTGTCGACGGTCCACTGACCACGCTCACTCACGCTGTTCACACTCACGGGCACTCACTCATAACTGACAGTCTCATTCAACTGGAGGATACCGCATCAATTGTCCCCTCCAAAAACCGAAAAAACGATACGGGAATCGCGCGCTGCATCTGCACCACTTGCTCGCTCATTATTAGTCCAACAATATCAGCTCAAGTGTCACTCCGGTTTCCCCCCTCTCTTCCTCTTGGTTTCCCTTCCGTCGCTTCTCGCGAACATCATCCGTGGACATCAACCCACCAAGAACAACTCCACCTTTTTTCCCTCTCTCCTCTCTGGTTGCTCGTTGTCGAGGGGAACTCGAAAGAGACAGAGCCACGACCCACGATCGTCAAGCTGCAGCTTCCCCAGTACCAGTACCAGCACCAGTACCAGCTTCTCGTTCTGCTTCGTCTTCCTTTTCTTCTTTTCTTCGCCATCTCGCCCTCTTTTCGCCTCTCTCACTTGATCTACACTCCATCGCCTTACCGACCTCAACCACACTCTACTACCACCTTGCTTACAAGCACCACCACACCATAACAACCCAACATCTCGCCTCACCTATCCGCCATTTTGCCTTATCCGACAGTACATTCTTCTCTTTCTGCGCGCACCTTCACTTCAGGCTACATACTACTACCTTACTACCTTTATCTTGCCTTGCTGCTACCTCAAGGCCCTTCCTTCAACTTCCATTCCCTCCAATCCACATTCCATCCCTCGAATTCCTTCCGCCGAACGGATCGCCATCCTGAACGCCGGGCACCGCCGCCCCCAAATTCCAACACACCCACCCGGCAATCTGCAATCTGCAGCAAAACAACCTCAATCCCCCCAGCCTCGAGAGCCTAATCACCACCGCCTCAATGCAGCAATAGCCTCGCCGTGCGCCCAGACACCCAACACTGCGAGCGACACCCGACGCCTCGCCGTTTCCACGTCACCAAGGCCTTCATTTGATCAAACAATCTCCCCCCTGGACGCCGTCGAGCTGGATTCACGAGCCCCCCAAGCACCGCAACAACAACAGACGCCCTGCCCATCATGTCTTCGTCCTTACCTCCTGATCCGTACAAGATTTTAGGCGTCTCCAAAGATGCGCAGCTGCCCGAGATTCGATCCGCCCATCGCAAGCTGGTCCTTAAATGCCATCCCGACAAGGTCCAGGACCCGACCCTCAAGGCCCAGAAGCAGGATGAGTTCCAAAACGTCCAGCAGGCCTACGAGCTGCTGAGCGACGAGAATGAGCGCGCCAAGTACGACGACAACGTCAAGCTGGCCGAGCTCCGCAAGGAGATGGCCTCCAAGGGCATCTCCGTCTCTGCCAACACCTCCGCGACTCGCAGCGCTGCCAGGTCCTACGACATCCGCACCGCCGAGCCCCGACCGGACACCTTCAAGACGTCGTCTTCGCATCGGCCGCCCGCCGGTGCCAAGATGTACTCTCAAAGTAACTCTCGCTCGTACGATGAAGATCTCTACCGATCGGCCCCCATTTTCGAGGAGCCTCGGGCGCGCCGGGCGACCAGCTACGAGAAGACGACCTACCAGAAGTCGAGCCGTTCTGACGAAGAGAGAGAACGCGAACGCGACCGTGAACGCGACCGCGATCGTAGACGCAGGAAGGAAGAGGAGGAGGCCGCCATTCGCAGAGAGAGAGAAAGGGCGATAGCCGAGAAGGAACGCGAGAAGAAGGCGATTGAAAAGGCAGCCAAGAGGGCCGCCGAAGACAAGGAATACCGCCGCCGGCAGCGAAAGCTTGAGAAGGAGGCTCAGGAAAAGGCGGAAAAGGAGCGCGACAGGGAACGAAAACAAGCTTCGGTCGAAAAGGCGCGCAGTAGAAAGGCCGCCTACGTCGAGCCGTACGGCGCCGACGAGACGTACGTCGCCAAGGACAAGAAGGCGAGCAAGAAGACCAAGGAGGAGGAAAAGCGATCCCGCTCCATTCCTCGAGAACCGACGCGAGAGGAGATGCCTCCGCCGCCTCCCATCCCCACCATCCCCGTCGACCGCATCAAGATGAAGACCGACGAGACCATGATGTCTGCTGCCGAGTACATGGACAAAGCTCGCAGAGGAGTCCCCCCGGCTCTGAACCGCGCGCAGACCTTTTCTGGCTTTGAGCCTCCCATAGCTGCTCCGACGCCTCCCGCCGCGTCGTCGCCGTTCTCGGTTCCCCCGCCTCCCATTCCCACAAGCGACGAGGATGTTCGCCGGTCAAAGTCCAGGCGGTCGTCCGACACGAAGCGCGAAAAGTCGAGCCATAAGAAGTCCCCCGCCAAGGATTCGCCGTACGTCGTCGACGCCTCGCCCACCGCTCGTCCTATGCCCCAGTTCGCCTCTACACACTCGTCTCCCATGGGAGGTTCGCCCCCCAAGAATCTCGGCAGGGCTAGCACCTTTGACCAGTACTCCCGCCCGCCCCCGGGTATCGCCAGGGCCCAGACTTACCACTACGGCATCGAGACCGACTCGCGGGGCCGCAACCGCTCGAGACTGCAGTCGCAGCAGCAGACTTACAGCGAGGAATCGGAGTCTGAGGAAGATCCCCGGCCTCGCAGGAGTCGTCACCATGACGGTGCTCCTCTCGACTATGGTCGATCCAAAAAGTACACCGTCAGCAACTCACGGACCGTCCCAGTTGTCGACTCGTACTACCGCGATGAGTCACCGACCCGCAAGTACTACGAGTCTCGTCCCACCGTCACCCGGGAGTCGAGTGCCTACTCCGGCGCTTACCCCAAGGTTAAGACCACGACTCGTTACGCCCCCGAGGACATCCAGTACAGCACTATTCCTCACAGATATCGGGATGGCGAGTACGCCTACTAGTCATCGCGCCTGGCTGGGCTGCCGACCTCTCGTCTGCGCCGGCGTCCTGTGAGGAGAGTCGATCGTCCCGCAGAAATGCGTTGATGGCGATCCTCTCCCGCGTGAGGCCGGGGTCTTTTTCGCTATTTTCTTTGGTTCGGGTTCTTTTTCTCTGGTTTCGTGCTGATATGAGGGGACGACAACAAAGACGTAAAAACATACAGTAACGACTACCGATCTGTCTTATTTTTTGATATCAACTATTGGGAGAGGGCTGTAGAAGAGCCCTATATTTGGCGCTTGGGAAGGGGCATATGAGGGAAACGAAAGAGCCGCATGATATACATCGGCTGTTGATTGGCATTTATGGAGCGAGACGTGCTGGGGCGGCCGGCGGTTGCCTGGAAGACGGGCGTGGTCGGTTTGGGGGCGGGGGAAACTTCCAGAGCCGCGTCGGGTTGTCACGCGGATTCGTGAGGCAGCCCAAGGCTTTGGAGTCCACCGACTTCGGAGCCGCGCCCTCACCTGACGACCGCCGGTCGCAACCCAGCCACGGGGACTATTTCGGGACAGTCCTGGGTTTCTCACAGAGGTTGTTGTACGCTGGAGTCTCATTTTTGGACGATACACACACACACACACATATGCATGCATTGGGAAGGCGAGAAATTTCATATCTTATGATCTCGATTTATTTATCCAGGTTTTTTTTTACAAAACCAACCTAACGAAGCTAAAGATTTTTTTTTTGCTCATTCTTGAACTGGGCCTTTCACTCGTTTGGAGTTGCGGGATTCGGGGAGATACCACGCTCATTTTTTTGAAGGAGAATTGGGAGCGCTGAGTTGTGAGGAAGAGGGGGATATTTATATTGGGTATCATGGGTAGGTTGTTTGGGAAGGGCGGGGGGGTTTTAGGTAGAAGTCAATGGACATTTTCTGCTTATTTCATATTTGGGAATGTGCTGTGAAGTCATGGGTGTGTGATGGTCCGAAACGAGATGCCTGCGGTATGAATGATATCGGTAAGATTTCCCATCCATCTCGTACCCTGGTGTTTTGAAATGTCTGGTATTTAAGGACGGATTCCAGCTGGATGATTCGTACCGCGAGGCGCAAGGGGGATGTCGATCATCCAAAGGATATGTGCCATTGAGGGTATCTTTCAAGTGAACCGGAGACGACGAGGTCGAAACCGAGGCTCGTGAGGCGGAGGATGTCTAGCATTGATGATGAGGTTTGGTCGTTGGTTGGGTATTCGCAGTGGATATACAACTAACGCCGATGACGACCGGTGGATGGGGGATTTGGGATTACGAGGTGATGCCTCGACGTGGGTCGATGGTTTGAAGATTGTACGATGTCGACTTGGGAATAGGGGACTTCGTTCAAACCCGTGCTGGTCTCCGGGCAACAAACCTCTTGGACGATTTGTGTTCTGGAGAGGGGGATTACGTCTTGCTGTGCGTTTTAAGTAGTCCGGCACCCGTGAGTGAGGTTTCCGCGTGTCGGTGTTGACGGTGTTGACGGTGTTGACGGTGCGTGATGCTGGGAGGGCGAGGTCTTTAAATGGGGTGTGATTTTTGGTTTGGTGGGAGTTAGTGGCTTCGTCTGGTGATAGGAATTCTATCTTGAATATTGGCCTGCACGTAGGCTTTGCTTTTGGTGGTTGTCTGGGATGATGAAGTGGGTGGGGTTTGGAATGATTGATCGGTTTGCTGTGCTAGGCGCTGATAGGGGTGAATACTTTGGGAGAGATGGTGGGTGATGGGGATGAGGAACTGGAGATGAAAGTGTGTGTCCTAAGCTGCTGCTGGTGGGTTGGAGGTAGAGGAATGGTGCCAATGTCTTGCTTCGAGAGCTGGTCAGCGCACCATCACACTGAGATATCAATCCAGCTGGAGATCATGATGGACCTGTTGGGGTTGGAAAGGACTTGGTCTTGTGTCTGTTTTATAGCTTCAGGACGGGGGTTCGGGATGTGTTTGTGCTGGTGGTCTCATGTGTGATGAGGGAGAGTTTGTGGTATGAGTTGATTTGGGATGTGGGTGATGTTGTTCTTCTGCACGATTTGATTGTGTGATGGGGTTGGGGTGTGTTGTCTGCTTGAGTTGGTATAAAACGACTAGATCGTGGACGTCTTCAATTTCTTGGGCGACAAGCAGTAGGTCTCGTGGAAGGCAATATCGCACAAGAGATGTGTCATTGCCGACGGTGATTGCGCCGGATAGTGCTTCGACTTCCCTGAAGCCGGTCTACAATGTCTGGTTGTCAATCTCGTTGTCGGTTTGTCGTACGGGACGTGCTGGTATTTGTTCGAGAATAAATCACCGACGGGTAGGCGAGACGACGGAGTTTGAGGATGTGAGGTAGTGAGGAGTGGGTTGGGAGGTTGGTGGTTGTGGCATGGGCTGCTGAGGAAGTGCAAGTGCACCTCAGCAGGACACATTTCTTCGTCCAAATCATGAGCCAAAAGTTCAATGTTGACGAAGCAAATTCACGATCGTTCGGAGGCTGGACATTTATAGCCGTTTGAAACCGGTGATGGTATCAATCCTCAAGAATCCAGTGTGTTAGATGGGTATCGGCAGGAAAGTCTTGCTTTTAGAGATATAAATCGCAACTCTATCGTAGTTTCCTTCCCATGAACCACAGCAACCATGGCGCTGTAGAGTGAGCATTGCTGCTGATGTTTGAGATTGTTCTGGATCCGGCATTCTTCTTCCACGAGGGTCCCGGAAGCATTGGAAGTTGTACCTAGATAGTTCGCGTCCAAGGAGGTGGTGTTTTTTGGATTGGTGAATATATTCCAGACGATGAGGTATGACGACGGAGATTTATGGCAAACTGAAACGGGCGGGTGCGGAAGGCTGGGACGCAGGGTTGTCGTCTCAACGGGCCGAGAACCGCCAACGCTCGAAGAAGCGCACAGGACGAAGAAAAGTCGAAAGCCGCGACGCCCCGGATGATTTCCTTCCGGAGCAGACTCCTTCTCAGCTGAGCTTGTTCATATATACCCATTTAGGGCGAGCGTCGTACACATCCTGTAATGATGTAGGCCGTGGATGAGGCTTTGGTATAAGTAGCTTTCGGCGAGCTGGATCTCGGAGCACGGCAGTATGCTGGTCTCTTAACCTTTTTGAGAAAATCTGACCTTTTTTCGTGGGCATGTGAAAGAATGAAAGTCCAAGGTGTCGGCATCGCGTTCTCGTTTTGTCACGTGCGAATTCAGGGGATGATGCCTGGTAAGGGTGTTTGTGATATGTGATGGGTGGAATATGTGGAAGATGATACGGAGAGATGATGAGTGCTGGAGATTGGGTGGTTCTGTGGGATCACGTTGCTCTTGGAGGCCGTCGATGAAGTCAGCTGGATGCGCAGTTTGGGCATATGTACTAGGTCATACCATAGGGGTAAGTGCCTAGACACATGCGACGAACTTTGACTACATTCGTCTCTGATTGAGAAACGAAGAATAGGGGAAGCTACGAATGGACTTCTACTGGAAAGAGATATAAAGGGGCATGATCTCGACACGTTTTCCTTAAACCCAACAATGACATTAAGGAGATCCATGTTGTCAATTTGTGTCTTTAGGAAAGAGAGAGAGTTAAAGACATTTGGAATAATTCCAGATCTAGCATCTTCTTTCACATGAAATTTAAAATGGTTTAAAGCTATCCTCGGAGGTTTCATTTGCTGTGTTAGATGGCTGGGATATACGCAAGATGATACGGAGAGGCGATGAGCTGGAGATGGGTTGGTTTGATGGGAAAATGTTGCCTTGGTGGTTGTGGATGAATTCAGCAGCCAGACTGTAGTAAGCATTCCTAGCTCGTTACAACGTGTCTTTTCGGCTCTCCCGCTATTTACACCGTTGCAGAAAATAACGGTGTTCGTTTTCTTAAGGATATTTATTGTTGTAACTAAGACGTAATCGCGGCGTCGTCCCTTTTTAGTGGACTATTGAAAGGGACTTAGTAGTGAAAATCACGACGTTAATGAGAGTAAGGATATATCATATTTAAAAATACTTTGATCATGAGAGAAGCTGGAAATCAAACTCTGTGTAGCTTCGTTGTTGAGCCATTACAACTTGAAGGTCGCCCACTTCCTTTCGTGTTCTGAAGCCTCATCTACCTGTAATGAAGTGCAGACTTCGATGTTGAACAATCACATGTTGATCTCCACTGATAGGTAATCTGGCTTGTACGTATTCCGTATGTAATCTCACGAGGAGATGACGGAAAGCTGAGACGACCTTTGATGGTTTCTCTTAGGATATAAGGTATGTGAGATCAGGGAATGACCTTGCCTTGAAGCAGGTGTCGACGTGAATATTACTTGGTGTCGGTTCCTGGCTTTCTTGAACAGCAGACATCAATTTTAAGAAGGTCATAGGCCTCCATAACCACATGAAATTATTGGGTCTATGTACCCTGTTAGATATGTGGAAGTCTTGTCTTTGACGCTGAGACTCGGCGATTATTAGTCCCGAGTGAAAGTTGCGGTTCTGATATCATTTCGGGAATGGCTTGCCCGAGATATACATCCCTACGTGACGTTCAGAACAACGGCGTAAGATATATAACATCTAGTCCGGTATCTTGATTGAAAAGTTGCAAAGAACTGATGTTTACGTGCTCATGAAAGGGGCTGTTGGCCTCCAAAACTTCCCAAGCTCTCAGCAAATTCTACTGTTTTCACAACGTCTGGGCTAAATAACCCTCAACCTCGGAATTTGTCTGATCTGCGCTGACTGACTTCTTTCTCCATCGACATCTCCCTCACAGTCTCTAGCCATTTCTTACCTCAACTTGTGCCAACCCCCTACTTGAGCTTTCGCCATTTCTATTACATTACCCGCCCATTGCCCAACGTCCAACACCGAGCATCTCCAAGATGTTGCTTACGCAGTCAGCTCAGGACACAACAGTTCGACCCCGTGAATGACCAGCTGTTGTCAGCCCCAAGCCCTTCCATTTGACAGACAGCTACTGGGAAGGGTGTGATGTCTCCGAAACGCACACCGCAGACAACCGGTCGACGGACGTGATCACGCAGGTCGTCATGAGGTGTCTGTTCCAACGGTCGCAACTGCACCGCGTGGAACGCGATACACGTTCATTATAGTTCCTTTTCGGCATGGAATCGCACTTCTTCGCTTCTTGGTACGGTGTTCGCGGTGCCCGCGACAGCCATGATGGCTGGGGTTTGAGGATCTAAACTCTTGAAAAGGGGATCTCAGAGCTCTCACGGAGTTTCGTCGGAGTAACGAATTCCTCATCAAGGTATGATTTCTGCCATATTTTGGTCCTGCTTAAGTAAAAGCTCTGAACTTACCACTCAAAGCAGCAGAATGGTTTCGGAGTTCACTCACTTTCTGCCCAAGGTTCAATTCGCCACACGACAACCTGGATGTCAACAATGATATAAATTCAACGCACATCACTTAGATCTTTCTCTCGAGAAGTCTTCACTGTACATGAAAAGTTCTAAACCTCTTATCACATTCCCCAGACGCAATCTCGAATCCACACGCAATGACGCAACATCAACCCGACTCGTTCCCGCAATTTTCGCGACTCCCCAACGAGCTCAAGCACTTAATATGGGATGCCGCACTCGAGCAACGCCCCGCCGTTCATTTTGCGCACGTTCCGCAATCCGACGGTGGCTACAAGACAATTGAGGTAGCCACATCGAGTGGGCTACCACGCCTCAGAAAAGCTGCTCCTCCAGCCGACATACTATCGAACCGGCCATTCACGCCGCAAGAAGCACTGTTTCACACCTGTCAAGATTCTCGAAACTTGGTGCTCAAACGACAAAGAAAATGGGCACCCGAACGCACTATACAGCTCTATGAAGTCACCGAGAACTCCGGGGGCGCTGTCCCAAACGGTGTGCAGGGTGTCAAGGCGGGACCCCTTACACATGGTCAGAGGCAAAATGAACGATACCAGACGCTGGATGGCGAGAACAGTCTGATTATTCTGGGCGACGACTGGAGAGGAACATGGTGCTGTCAGGGTACCTGCCAATTGTCAGTCCCAAAGGTGGGATATTTGGCTTTAATTTGGCCTGGCCATCCATATTCTATCGGCCTGTTTGCCGCAGTCGTATACGATCCTCCTCCTTGCGAGGTATTGTATACGGTATTCGACCCAGATGATCTTGAGCCGGATTCAGTGGTAGGGCCGAGCGAAGCAGAGGCTCCGCAGCAAGAAATGGGGATGGCGTGGTGCGTTGGCACGGGACCCAAATGTCCGGCACCGAAGACACCCGAAAGTTTCTGGTTTGGAAAGCGAGAGTACTATCAAATCAGCTGGGATACGGTGGAGAGGGCAAAACAAGACGAAGTCAAAGTTCTGTGTGAAGTCCTCAGAGACTCGTTGTATTGGAAGGATCGGTATAACTCGGGCTGTCGAACGTGCAGAACTGCATCCTGCGAATCCCCTAATAAGCGCTGGTCTACGGTGCACAAGGCCCTGACATGGAGGGACTGGGACTGATGCGCGTGAGGACGTAGATCGAAGAGGACGTAGTACAAATGTTCAGTAGCTCAAGATGCACTACATGTACTACTAGGACTTCAGGCGTCGTTTCTGAGTTATCATCTTGATCTCAAGTTCAATATGCCAGTTCTTGTATCCTTCCGGAAGGTATCTGCCTTACGCTTTGGTATGGTATTGAAGCCAACAACAAGGCCAGATACTTTTAAGAGGCGTATCCCGTTCTGGTGGTGAATTTCTTCCTTACTCAAATGATGCTAGAGCATGGAATTGACAAGCTTAGAGCTATTCCCAATCATCTTTGAAAAGCACCCAGACCGAGAACAAGAGGTTCTTGAGAAATTGACTTCAACCTCCTCACAGCAGAACATCTAAGCCGAGAATTGCCTACCTTTCTCCATAGCAGTGCATCGTGATAACAAGCCTCGCAAAAACGGAAGCATTGGCCAGGGCTCCCATCTGGTCAACCCCTTGACGAGCCTACCATGCTGCGATATCCAGTCAAATACATTCCATTGAGTCGACGCTTATACTTCCGCTACACGATTGGCAAAAACCTTGACAATGGGACACCAGCACTACTACGCCTACTCGAGTTCTTACACCACCAAATGTGATAACTGCAGCGCAGACGTGCCATATTAGTGATGGGTCCAAGTAAGAATGCAGAGGCGTGCACCAAAACGCATGCATTTTGCGTCGTGTGGGGGATTTACTAGACGACTGATAAGTAGAGGGTACTGAGAAATCTTGAAGAATAGCGGTGTTTTGAGTGTTTCTTTTGGAGAAGTATCCTACTGTAGACAGACTTGCTGTTCTTTAATCTAAATATGTTACTGAGTTTGGTGGCTAAACGCAGACACTCTTTTTTCTCATGGTGAGGACCGTTGTGAATGTCATTGACAAGTGTGAACTTTTGTATTAATTGACTGTCGTTTCGTAACCTCCACAACAGAAAACCAGGCCCCAGGCGAAATGCATGATCTTTTATCAACCTACTGCAAGTTCTTTTAAACTTGTGTTATATTTCTCAATTCTCCCCAGGACTTCAACTTCTCTCAGCTCGCAAACCCCTACCGAGACTTCTTTTCGAGCCGGGGTTGTAGCTAGACGTGCACATGTTTCCTGGTCTGGTTCCAGTAGCGCAGCGGTTGGTCGTATCCAGCGATTCGCAGAAATCCCCCTGGGGACAATCATCGTCGCTGTTGCAAGTTATACTCGAGTCTTCATAAGAAAAGTCGGAGATACAGTATTCCTGCCCTGTGAGGGAGGCTTGACAAACGCAGGCGTCGTTGCAGCCTCCGTTCGTGCTTTCGAGCAGGCTCGAATTGCAGCGCGGTGCAGCTATCGTATGTGCTGGGGGAGCGGCGCTTGAGGTGGATGAAGTTGTGGATGACGTTGCTGACTCTGTGGTGCTGGGCGTTGGGATGATTATTGTTGGACTGGCGGTTGTTGTAGGGATCGTGGTTGTTGATGAGCTGGCCGGTGCTGAAGGACTCATACTCTTCGAGGTGCTTGGAGTTGTTGTAGAGCTTGTCGTCGTCGTAGGCAGTGTCTTGGATGATGCAGCACATGCCTAGTATTGCAGTCAGCATTCCATTCACCATTGCTTCCGCCAAAACCCCGAGCAGCAACGTCGGAAGAAAGTTCAATGGCTGCCTTGTTCTCGCGGAGGCGTCTGACATCCAACCCAGAAATGTGGAGGTATTAACTTACCGTGGGTGCAGGCTGAATGCATGAGCACATCGTGGAGATTACATTGTCAGGTTGTTTCCTGCATTTCGACCAAGCATCGGCAGGTTTCATCGTACCCGACTTAGATGTTGGCGGTGCTGCTCCATTGTTGTTTGAAGTAGTGCATTTGACTGGAAACACGGCCTTGCAGAAGGCTTGCGCAACGGGGAAATCGCGTAGTGCTGGACTGAGCTCGCCGTAGATTCCAGTACAACACACGTTGGAAGCTGGAGCTTGAGCAGGACTTGTGATGGCGGTGGTTGACAACATCGATACCACCATGGAGATGGCGATTGAGAATCTTGACCTCATCTTGAGTACGTAAGATATACTAACATAGAGACAGATGAACATAAGAGACGTAGGAGATTGTCTCCTCAAGCTCAAGAGCAGAAAACGACGCTGTATATGTAAAACACATACTCGTACCACAGATGAGATACAAGGTGCCCCTTTCCAACAGACTGAGTTGAAGGCTGATGTTGCTCGCTAGATGTGTCTAGCTTCATGTGGAATACTGTTGGGAAATGACATCAATCGCCACAGTGGTTGATATAAGTCTATGCAGTGGCTTAAATGCGGCTGAATTTTACCTACCTGATGATCCCAGTGACGTTGTGAAATAGGACCATGTTGAGAAAATACAAGGGCACGAACGGGCACGAACGGGCACGAATAAGTCATCTACTGTTAGCGTCCCTTCGTTCAGTCCAGGTCTAGTTCGACCCACGAAGCCAAAACCGAGATCGACACATTAGGGAACCGCACTTGTTACGGCAGATCATTGTTACCAATTAAATGGAAGGCGGTCGCTGGTAGGGCATACGCTAAAGCAGCCCTCGTGGCCTAGCTCTTTACACAGCTGAGCAGCTAAACATAAGGTGCGGTCCGTCTAGAGAGTTCAAGTACTAGCAGTCAGGATGGCTTGTTTTCCTTGCGTTGGAACGCGGTAAGCTCTAGACTCCGAAAGCCTTGCATGAGAAGCGCTGTAGATCGATATCCCAATATGACAGTAACGATGGTAATGATCTTGTTGTTCAATGCTAGTACATGAAGATCTCAGCTTTGATGAGAAAACCTTCAAGATGCTCGAAGTTCGAAAGTTGTGCAATTGCATAACATGAATACCAGTTCGATAGCAGCCTATCGCTTGTCGGAACTCGGAACACGATCAAACTACTGAATCTCCTACTTGGTCACTCTATACTGTACGGTTTCCTTCATGGTCTTTCATGAGTGATAATTTTATCTGGACTTCCACTTTTGTGCATCTTTTGTCATGCCTCGGAGATCACACCAGTCCCAAGCAGGAGGGCTTGTCAAACTGGCGAGTCAAGGCCTCTGTGTGCCGCGATGCTATGCTGAAAGCTTCGACTTGGTTTGAGCGGTGGCGCTGCCCCTAGTGAGACCTAGATAGCAGCCTTAACATTTACTGGGGAGACAGTAAGTGACCACCTACAATCCGCTCTAGAATGGTTTGGATCCTAAAGCGTGTTGAGGTCTGGATTGACTGCGTTGCCCATGATTTTGTTTGGACCCAGGTGACCGCAACCTTGTGTAGGAAGTGAGACTGATAGAGCTCGGCGAGCATGTACTCAAGATTGAAACACTATCTATTTAGCTTAGCGACTATCAGATGACAGTTAGCGACTACATGATATCGGACCATCGCTGCGAGGCTTGGGACGAACGAGGTCGGCGCTCGCAAGTGGCGACAACAGCAATCGCAGACTTGGGATACGCACGCTGGTCGTCTGTAGTTCCGGTGTGTGGATTCGTGGCTTGAACGTGAAGCGGAATGAGCCTAAATGAAAGCCTTGAGTTCTCCCACGTGCCGGGCAGTGCAATGCCGGCAACATCTCCAGCCACGCTTCCCTTTCCTCGGCAGACGAGGAGGCAACGGGGCATCTTGAGGCCACACATGCGAAAGTCGGAAACAAGCGACGTGGCAATGCTCAATGAGGATGGAACCGTTATTACTGGGAGATCGAATTTGGATGCTGACGTTGGCGCTAAGACGCACCGCCAGTGCCGATCACATCTTCGTCCAGTCAGAGATGGGACCGCAATAGGCACCGACTTTAAAAGCAGTGATATTGCAGGTCGGACGTCAACGCCATCCAACAATACTCCAACGCATATGAGTTGCACGCGTAGGGCTGTCGCGGCTGTGCATATGCATTCCAAGCCTTGCATGCTCGAGATATCACCCGGAGCCGCTCCTCCGGATCCACACGGCCCTCGGATTCCTTTCGCGTCAGACTGCAATTCAGAAATGGGTCAGCTGGATAACTGAAGACTGGACTTCGATACTCACTTGAGCAAGATTCCCTGATCAAGAGGTAAAGATGACGTTGGCAAGTTCCTCCTCCTTCAACCTTCACGGAGCCGAACTGCGGAATCCGGGCGTCTCCACCCCTGTCGAGATCGCCGGGAGCGGCCCCCCGGGATGATTTTATGTGTCCGTGATTGGCCAAAACACGCCGTGGACCCCACTCCGGCCCGGGATCCACTTGGAATGCATCACGTGGGGGGTGACGTAAAGGTGGCCGCAAGTTCTCAACGCGGGAAAGTGCGTGCAGGCTGGCGTAATTTGCAGGTAGGCAGGTGCGACCCGAAAGCCGAACCCCCAACAAGTCACCAAAACGACTGACCTGACGTGCAGAAGCCGAAGTGGGCATCCTGAGCTCCTTGCTTTCGCCCAGGAAATACAAACTGGAGATTCGGAAACGTCGCCTCAGATACGCGGACACTACCCGAGGAAATGGCGACCCCTGAAATGCGACCCTGAGACCGTCTCCGTCTCTCCTTTTCCCGACGAACCTAAAAAGTTCCCATCTTCCCCCGTCAGGTCGCTGTCGCGTTTTGCCGGATGCGATCCCGTTGAACGACGCCCGCCGCTTGCATCATCCATTCGTACCACAACCCCTCCTCCGATTGCCGCCACGGCCGCGTACTACGCATCCGACCAACGGAGTATTGTACTACTGCCAGATCTCACTTGCTAGACTTTCTCCTTGCAAGATACCGCACCGACTGCGACAAGCTTCACGACACTCAAGCCTCCCGACTAACGACCGGCGTCAGCTCCGACTCTACCCCGAACAATCCGGACACCATGGCATCAACAGCGGCCGAGCCCAACGGCGGTACCCACGATCATGTCCTCCGACCGAGGCCGAAGAAGCCTCAACACTCACAACTCGCGAGAACTGTCAGCAATAGCTCCGTCGGCGAGCTCAATGGCATGACCCCGTTGTCGGAAACCGGCCAGACGAGCGGCACAACAAGGTAAGCCTCCCCTCTAGCTGGAGCCTCTGCCAACACAAAGCTGATTATCATCGTCGCAGTGGCCGCTCGACACCCGTTCCCGCCGATGCCCTTCCCTCCGTCAAGTCCTTGTCCTCGGCGCGAAAGCAAGCTCGCGCTGAGCAACGTCGACGAATCTTCCCCACCATCGAGTTCGCCAGCCGCGTCTCCCACTTCGATCCAAGCTCCGACTACCGCGATTTCCATGGCTTCTTCAACCTCTTCTGGATCGGTCTCGCCATCATGGCCATCACTACCATGCTGCGAAACATTAAGGATACGGGATACCCCATGCGCGTCCAGATCTGGACGCTCTTCACCATTAAGATCTGGCACTTGGCCATTGCCGACTTCCTCATGGTCGCGAGCACCTTGGTGTCCTTGCCGCTGCACCGAGTGTGGCGCGCCGCCCCGGCCAACAGCGCCTTCACGTGGAAGAACGGCGGCATGGCCGTCCAGAGCATTTACCAGGTCGTCTGGCTTGTCTTCTGGATCGCCGTGCCCTTCGTGCTTGAGTGGACCTGGACCGCGCAGGTGTTCTTGCTCTTGCACACCATGGTTCTGCTCATGAAGACGCACAGCTGGGCTTTCTACAACGGACACTTGAGCGAGACGGAGAAGCGCCTGCGCGATCTCGACGACCCCTCCACCGCGTCCAAGGACCCGGTCTACCTCTACCCGACCCCCGACAACCCGATGGGAACCGTCAGCAGTCCCAAGAATCGTGATGCGAAGGCCACCAGCTCTGACTCCGACTCCACGTCCACGTCCGACGAAATCGAACAGCTCCGCGAGGACCTTGCCCAAGAGCTCACCTCTCCCATGGGCAACACTGCCTATCCCCGAAACCTGACGTGGTCCAACTACTTCGATTACCTCCTCTGCCCGACCCTCTGCTACGAGCTCGAGTACCCTCGCACAGCCCGCATTGACTGGCAAAACCTCATCTCCAAGATCGTTGCCGTCTTCGGCTGCATTTCCCTCCTGACCGTCATCTCAGAGGAGTTTATCCTCCCAATTCTGACAGACGCCTCTTTGCGCCTCAATACGACCCCGGCCCCTCCCGTTTCCGAAGCGCTGCTCATCCTGGCAGAGAGCATCTCCTGGCTCCTCTTCCCGTTCATGCTCACCTTCCTCCTGGTCTTCCTCGTCATCTTCGAGTACGCCCTGGGCGCCTTCGCCGAGCTCACCCACTTCGCCGACCGCCACTTCTACTCCGACTGGTGGAACTCGACCGACTGGATGGAGTTCTCGCGCGAGTGGAACATCCCGGTGTACAGCTTCCTGCGCCGCCACGTTTACAGCGCGAGTCGCCCGCACATCGGCCGCTTCCCCGCCACCGTCATCACCTTCCTCATTTCCGCTATCGGCCACGAGATCGTGATGGCGTGTATTACGAAGAAGCTGCGCGGCTACGGATTCGTGGCCCAGATGTTGCAGTTGCCCATCGTCGTTCTGCAGCGCACCAAGTGGGTGCGCGGGAAGAAGACTCTTAACAACGTCTGCTTTTGGTGTTCCATGGTCATGGGACTTAGCATGGTAAGTAATTTCCCCCTCGCGAGGACTGTCCGTTTCAGAGCTAACCCCTGCCCAGATTTGTGCCCTCTACGTCTTGGTTTGAGAGTACCAGCATAGCACAGCATCGTCTTCTTAAGCACTTACTTGCATTGTTCCGCCAGACGTCTAGATCCGACGTCGGGGCCGGCTCGGGCCGTGTACATATATATCCACCACTCTGTATCATTATTGCTTTTGTCCGGGGGGACGGCGATCTCCCGGTCGGGTTTCTATTTCCGGCGTTTCTTAGATAGGTCTTATACCCCACAATATCTGATGTCTTTGGACATTTTTTCACTCATCTCTCCCTGGTCTTGGTGACGTGGTTCCGTCGTCTGTCCTGCCTTCTTGTAGATGTGTGAGCGGTCTAGTGGCGAGGAAGAGGCCGTAAAGACCCTCTTGCTGGCCAACTTGTTGCAGTGTTCTTCGCTGAAGTGAGAGAAGCGGGCTTCTAGGGACCTGCAGAGAGACTCAGGCAGTACTTGACGTCTGATCATGTGTCTCTATATCTATTTGGACCAAGTCAGACGGGTATAGAAAGTTCTGTTGAGGAGCGACGTCTCCAGATTGTGGTGTTATGTACACAGTCGACATGTGCTTCACACGAGTGACTAGATATCCCCGGCACACCCTGACCGTAGCATAGGTAGTTCATGGACATTTCGATTGAGCACACAGCAGCATCTTCCTACATTCAGGGGTCTCGCTTGGTCTTTCTAGACAGGTGTTCTACTCGTACTATGGAAACAGTCGTAAGAAGAAGGCTGTAGCTACATTTGGTGTTTGGGCACAGGCTTCCGCGCCAGATCCATACTCCGAGGGGCTCTCAGCTCTATGCTTACATGTTCTCTCTAACTGATGCCATAGGTGGCTTTTCTCGTAGACCGTATGCCACCTCAAACTCTGATAGCTCTTGTAGATGCGAAACAAGACTCGGACTTGATGCGTTGACGGTCCCTCCGAGGTAAATATCTTGTCCTGGCTTCGTGACCATGTCCATGACCTGAGCGGTAAATCGTAAAGTACAGGAGGTATTGGTAACATTTAAAAGAATATCAGGCTTTACATTCAAAGAACTCAGGAGTGATATTCCGTGTAATGCTGGCCAGGCCAGACGGACTTCACGATACCTATGGGTAATTGGTCTCGTGGTGAATGAATATGTATCTATCTATGTGGCATAACTGACTTATGCAAAACGAAGGAGTTATGTCTTTAAGGTGGCTTTGAGCAGCTGCCATATCGTCTTCGAAAGTTTTGACTTCGAGGAAGGAGCGACTTGACTTCCGCTTTGGTAAGGCAGTCTTGAAGGGCACCTTCCCTTCGAGCAGTCACGACTTCCAGCAGACGAAAGGCCTTGCTCCTGAAAGTTTCTCTTCCTGTGGTCCTTTCTAGAATCACCATCGACTTCATACATTCTTCCACTTGCCCTGCCAGCGAAACCAGCAAAGCTGCAGCTCGACACCCCTTTCGACGATACCTCCCCTATGTGGCCTCTCGTGTGATCTCGTCGACGATCGGGTGCCCGAGACCTTGAGAAGCTGATCTGATCTTCACGCGTGGCCTGGATGGAACGGTACTGGAACGCTTGATAAGCATGCGGGTGTCCATCAACAACGACCTAAGGATGGGTTACGCTACCCAACACGGACCCTACTAAGACGACAGACCAGGGAGCCTAGACGACATGTCTGCGGAATCTACAACACTCTCAACACGACATTCCAAATACCTATGAGCATGTCTGCAAGCCTCCTCGAAGTACATAGGCCCCCACGCTCTAGGCAATCGTCATCATTTGGGCCCGCTCCTGTGCTGGTCAAGCTCTCGCTGCCTTTGCCTGCAGCAGGGCACCGGGCCTCACGAGCAAAAGACCAACGAAGACTTGGTAGATTGAACACAGACCAGATTCTTGCCGAAGGAAGCTTCAACAGTTACCGCCATCGAGTGTCGAGGGTGGTCTCGCATCACCAGTTACTACCCTATCACCATCAGCTAGCCATAGGCCCTTGGCCTTTGGCCTGATAGACATACGTTCAGACCCAATGGGAGAATGGCCTGTACGTTCACCACAGTTCGCAACCCTCCTGAAGCTATGGTACACGAGTGAAGCTAACATTGTCGTCTGCCAGTCCACACCCGTCTGCAAGATACGGAAGTCGAGATTCCAAACCTAGACGCTACCAACATCCATCGCGTTTTCTACGACGATTTCGAGGTGACATCGGACTTGCAGGCGAACCATAACCCCGGATTGCATTTGAGGATGGAGCAGGTTAGGATCGGCAGTCCAGCAACTTCCGTGCATAGCCGGTGTCAAACGAACGAACTGTTTACTGGAATGGTTGCCAAGAGGCATCATCTGCGAGGTCGACAACGATTCTGTGTCACTTTCGGCCAGGCCATACCTCTTGCATTCTGCATTGACACACACGTCCGCAACTCCATCTACTCTGGGGTAACATCCCCCCTGGAGGGCTCCGGCAAACATCGCTCTCCGACTTGTCACCGGTAGAAGCCACCGGCAGCCTCGGTGAAGCTGGAACAACCGTCGTCGTCGCGGTTAGCATAGGTCTTTGGCGTGACGGGGACTTTGCGAAAGTACCCTATCTACCTTCCCAAAGGAACGAGGTGGGACTCTGTCGTCTTATCTTCCGGACCACTTCGATCCACGTATTTCAAAGACGGAACGCGCGCCGCAGTCAACAATGATCCGACTTGTCACAGTACGGCGAAGATATCCTCGTTCAGCTCGCGGCGTGGTCTGAGCTGATTTGGCACCTGTTGGGCAGATAAACGGGCGCCTCTTATCGCTTCGTGGCTGCCACACCTCAATTCTGACGTCCATCCCCAAATCGACGAAGCGGACATCATCGACAATCTGTAGCACAACTCAACGATGGGAAAAACTTTGCATTGGATGCATTCGAGAAGTTCCATGTTCCATGGAAAGCACTCTTTCACATCCGAAGAGTGGATAAGCCCCAGGCGATCACAAACGCCCAGAGCCACTCGGCTCGCGTGCCCTGAATGATGGATCCCGGGGACGACATCTACAGGCTGGTCTTGGTGGGATGGCGACATCAGCACGTCTTCGTGTCCTCAAGTCGTGCTTCAGGCACATCCCCGATGAAAATTGCGTTCATTGCTGGCAAATGTTTGACGGCATCGTCGTTCTCGCCGTGGATCTCACGGGGTTTGGTCGCCGGGAGGCAGTACCCACGTTGATATGGAGAGCAATTGCCGCATCGATTGCGGTCTCATTCGGCCGGGCATTTTCTACCGCTGTCCGGCTCAACGCCCTTGATTTCCCCGGTCCCCGACTGCAATCTGTCTTGGGAACACTCTGACAGTCAGACTGTTGTCAGCTGAAATTCATTTTAGGTTGACATGGAGCCCGCCGCCGGTTATCGTGCTCGCGAGACGCTCCGCAGGGGTTTCCTTGGCTGCACGGATTATGGGGTCGAAAATTCGAGAAGCGTGGTTGACACCCGGCACTTAACTGCAATGGGAGGCTTCGGCAACCTGCGTTGCATCCTCCGAGGACATGCAGCTGTATGCTAAGACGCAGACATACCGCTGTTTTCAGCAGCCTTCGGTGGCCTGCAGAGGCTGAAGAGTCGAAACGCTCTCTGTTGATGAGAGAAAGAGAGGCCTTTGGAGCAAGAGATCCCGTTGTTTGAGGTCGTCGATGCTTTGGCCACACCTCGGCCTTGACAGGAGAGCAAGGATATTATGGGCTGTGGTCCACCGGCCGAAAACATGTTGGCCAGCGGCCCCGCGTCCGCCAAAACCGCCCAATACTTCAGTTCAATGCCAATTTCACATAGCGGCTGGCATTTGAGTCTGAATCGTGGCGCTCCTAGACAGAGATCTCCTTTGTCTTGCGGCCAGTCCGTGGGAAATCGCCCCCAAGCCGCCTTCTTGGCCAGGTCCGCCGCCGGCTATTGGAAGTGGCTTAATGGCACATCCGTGATGGCAGCCTTCAACTTACTCAACGGGTTAGCCTTGAGCGGCGTTCGTTCGGATGTCTCTGACAGCATCACGGCCATTGGCCGTGCCCCCGGGGAGGCTTATCGGATGACACCAGTACGGCTTGGTGGAAGGCCGTTGGAACATGTACCAAGCTTCTACGGCGTTAGTCTTCCGCCCGCAGCACCTCCCCCAGCTTTTGTCGGACGGCTGGCCAAGCTGGCGTTGGTTGCTTGGCTAACCAAGGCCGAACAGCGAGAGGTACCCATCACTCATCCGCGACGGCGAGCGACGCCTTTCATCTGAGAAGCGATGTGGACCGAGGACCATGTCGGAAGGCTGCCCGGCCGGAAACCAGAGGACTCGACAGAGTTGATAAAAACACAACCCACGACTCCCACCGCGGCTTTTCCGAAAAGGGGGAGGGCCTAGTCGATAGGATACTGGCGAAGAAGGATGATGATTGGTGGTCTGAGTCAGGACTCAGTCATTGGCGTCTTTTAGGCCGGCCAGGTCACTTTCACACCTTCTTAATCCAGAACTGTGGTGGCACCATTGTCACGATTCCCCGCCTCCTAGCCACCCTGGAAATTGGAATTGCTGGTCCGCCTGTGTCTTTCGCGGTGCGCTCCAACCACTTTCTCACAGCCCTACCGCAGCATGTCGACATGCTACCCATCACCCATTGGATACACTTGGGACGAAATCCTGGGGGTCTCCTGGACCAGCGCCGGAGACCAGAGGCTGGACGCAGTAGGGCGAACTGGGAGCGGCGCCGGCGCTGGTACGCGATGCGATGCTTACCCACTGAACCAACCACACAGGATGAACCAACCGACTTCCACCCCCCAGCTTGTTCCTCGTTCTCGATAGGAACCCGTCCCTCCAGGCTCTCCCATCCGAACTGTTCAGGGCCCCCCAAATCTCCTCTCGGTCAAATTGGCCGCCAGCGCCCGCTCCGAAGCAGCGAGAGCGGTCGTGAATGGTTCCCCATTCGTTTAGCAGACGCCCGGACTGGGAGACTACCAGAACTTCATTGGCCATGTAACGCTTCTTCCCCCCCTTCGCGCAGCTCCACGGACCCAGCTGCTGCTCTGCTGCTAGAGAGGCCCTCTTATCATTGAGAGGAAGAGCTGCCCCCCAAGGGGACGGGATACGGGCTTGTTCTACCCATGTGCCACGCTCGCTTTCCTTGTTAAGGAAATTAGGCGAAGGAACTTTTGCCTGCAGCTTTCACCACACGGAGGAACTTGGCGACCGCCGACCAATACCAGCTCAACAGCGGAAAGTGGTCTTCGTCGTCGAGACAAGTAGAGAGAGAGAGTGAGAGCGCGAGAGAGCCCTACCATAACGGCGAGACGTGCTGCTTTTGCATCTGGAGTCATGGTGACGGCTCCCCCATCCTTCTTCTTTACAGGAGACAACATTGCCTGCCGTCTGTCTGTCAGTCCAATTCTGACCCGTCCGATCCAGCCCAGTCCAGGTCCTTTCGCCTTTCTTCCAGCGGTTTTGTTCCTGTCCTTGTCCTAATCCGACCTGTCAAGCCAGACAGAGCCTGACCTTTCCCGACCAGTGCCAGTCCAACCGTCTCAGGCTCTCGCTCAGTCTTTAATCTTTTCGAATCGGTTACCACACTGGACCATGACGCTTTCTCCTCTGCCGCTCTATTTTTAACTTGGCAGCCAGAGAGACAGAGAGGCTTTCTCTTTTATGTGGCGACGATCATGGGCACTTTTGTTCGGTCTCCTCCCACGCTCTCGTCTTTCATTTGAAGGCCCAGTGGCAGCCCCCTCCATCTGACGGCAATTGATGCTTGCCTTGCCACCAGGGCAGCGCGCTGGGCTTCTTGGATGAATCGCATTCGACGACACGAGGCACCTGTCCTACCGAGGAGCTTTGACTCGTCCGAGTCTTGAACTCAACAGCCAGCGGTCCGAACCTCTGCTCCATCGGGGGACGGACGCGGCCGCGATGTTCAATCATTCTGGGGACAAGCCCCGCGGTGCTCCCTCTGGTTCAGGATACGGAGGCAGTCAGCATGGCCTCACTCTCAACACATCAGGTCAACCATATCCCAGGTTTGGCATGCCGCAAGGCATCGGCGGCTCTTCAACATGCCCGCCGCAACAGCAACAGCAGCAGCAGAGGGATTTCTCCTCGTCAATGGAATGGACCACGCCTGGCGCGCAACAGGCGCGCTTCAACGCCGGCCCCTCGATGAGCCATGTACCACAACAGCAACAGAACGACGGGATGGAGCTCGACGAACTTAGCCCTGCTGGGCCCGGAGTATCAAATTTGATCGCTCGGTTTGAAGGGAAACGTGCTGCACCGCCGAGCAGTAGCAGGGTCATGAGTCCGATGAGTTCTGTCGCAAGCCCGACAATCGCGAGCCCGTCATCGGCGCATTTTGGCAGCATGCACGGCAGCATGCATAGCGCAACGAGCATGAGTGCTTCTGCTTCAGGGATGAGTAGAATAACAAGTCCTGTCGCCAACAGCCCAGCAACGCCCAATTACTTTCGTGCCCCGGAGTCATATCGTCCACCAGTGCCTAGGAGTACCAAGCCCGTGTTAGATCGGGCGCCGTCTAACATCCCGTTATTCACACCGGATCAAAGATTTGGTGACGGAAACAATCGTTCTGGTCCTTCGAACCCCGCCCCGCCAACGCAACCTCAGCAGCCTCAACAACCTACCCAACCTCAGCCTGTCGCTTTCAGTTCACAACCGAATACATTCAGCTCATCACAACAGAACACGTTCAACTCATCACAGCAGAATACGTTCAACTCATCACAACAGAACACGTTCAACTCATCGCAACGGAACACGTTCAACTCATCACAGCAAACTAACTTCAACAATTCATCGCAACCTGATCCTTTTGCTTCATTACTACAGGGCTTCGGTTCGTCGCAACAGAGTCCATTCGGTTCGTCGCAACAGAACACCTTCAACTCTTCATCGAATACATTCAGCCCGCCACAGACTACTTTCAGTCCTCCTCCAAATGCCTTCAGCCCGCCTCCTCAGCCATTCAGCCCGGGTCCGTTCAGTCCCGCACCCACGCCGTTCAGCCCGGCAACGTCGTCATTCAGCCCGGCACCAACACCTGCCCCAACTCTTGTGCGTCCGACCCCAAGTGGGATGCAAACGCCGTTTGGCCCTCCACCATCAACATCATTCCCGGTACGTGCCAACACAGCGTAGAAAGCTTATCTTCTGACTCCTTGCAGGGCCAAGCCAGACAGCCCAGCGTCGCACCACCACCACCCACGCCCAAGCCAGCAACAGGCAGTCGGCCGTCGCGAGAGCAGGTCCCCGCCGAGGCATGGGAGTCGTTCAAGCTAACCATCAAAACATTGTATTTGGAGGAGAGGAGACCCCTCAAAGAAGTCATGCAGATCATGGCTGATCAATATGGCTTCCAAGCAACGTAGGTCTAACAATCAATGTAACACAGACACACCATCTCACCATCGCAGGCCCAAGATGTACAAGACACGGTTCTCTCAGTGGGGATTTGTCAAGAATAACACCGAAGACGAGGTGAAGAGGTTGCTCTCGATGAAGTTTCAACGCGACGCCGAGGGCAAGGTCTCCGAATTCGTTCGAAACGGCAGGGTCGTCAACTTGGGCACGTATCTCAAGAGGAAAGGAGTTACCGAATACGATCTCGTCGACTTCGAAACGCCAGCTCAGCTTCCGGCGTATGTGCGATGCCGTACCCCGACACCGCCCCCCGCTCCGGGCTATCTGCAGTCACCAGACTTGATCCGAGCGCAGGAAGCCATCGTCGGGAACATGAGGAAGGCGTTCTTGCATTGTCGCCAGTTCGAGGTCGAGACGGACCGCCAGATTGGATGGACATCGATTATGCTATGGGGCGCCGGCTCCAGCGACATGTTTGCCGATGCCAACAAGAAGTTCGAGAAGGGTGAGCACGATGCAGGCGGCCACTTGTTGATGAGGGCTTTCAAACGTTTGGAGATGGACCTGAAGCAGCTTTCACCCCAAGGTATCCAGGAGCTGCTCTTGGGAATGGTACACCGCGACGCCGGCATGATGACTGCGCTATGCAAGTACCTGGCCGCTTACTCGACGACCAACTTCGAACGATCGCATCCTCTTCGACAGACTTTCTCGACATTATACGAAGTGCAACAGAAGCACGGCCCGATCACGCTTTCCGAGCTGGTCTGGGGCTGCATTCCGACTATTGCCGAAGAACTCGAGGCCATCTACGGACGACGACACCCCTATGTTGCGAGGACATGGATCGATCTGGCCATATTCTATAATCACGCCAACCCCGAGAGGCTAGAGAAACTGCTGACGGAACTTCAACCAATGAGGAGACAGATTGCAGGTCGCCATGGACAGGGCAGCGCGGAAGACCTGTCGCTTCGCTACGCTGTCGTGCAGCTACTGCAAGCAGCGTGGCCAAACGGCGAGTCGACCCGGCTGGAAGCGTTGGATTTATGGAATACGATGAAGGACGCCGGCCTCGTCTTCCCGGTTCGCGGCGCAGAACACCACACATTTTGCTTCCACAGCCCTTTGAAGATCGATCCCTGGGACAGACGATGCAGAGACCGTTACAGCGTTGGCGTTCAGTTCTTCCAGCAGCACTGCGGTATCAAGGTGCTGCCGTACTTCGAGGAGGACATGCATTACACGGAACACGCCCCCGACTCGCACTCGGCGTTGGCAGCGGCTTTGGGCCACATGGCGCCTTCCAAGTTCTCACTCATCTAGTTGGACCCGCGTGTTACGCCCAGCTGCGACGAGACGAAACGACGATATCGTTTACCTACGACGAGCCACGGACAAGTGGCATTTCATATACTCAAAATATTAATTCGACAAAAGATGCTACGATGCGACGGCCGCAAAACGCCAGTTCGAGCAGGCAAACGAAGGCGATTACCCGGGTTGTCAGGATGGGATCAATGATACCTCAATCAAGGAGACGAGAGGGCGAATGGAATTTTCGGAGTATTGGGTTCAGGGCATAACGTCACGAATACATCGTGGCCGGCGTCAAGGGTTTCCGATTCCAACACTACAGCGAGCACACGTATTTTCTTTTTCTTCTACCCTGGAATGACACTGTACAATAGCACTTATCAATTGCGGAGGAGAGGATGACCCGATACCACGATACCAGAGGGGATGGGGACGAGGTTGGGGACAGAGATCAATGGAAAGAGATGAAACGACCAACCCGAGACACACGAACGGTTTTCGGTTTTCCGACATGAAGGACGTCGACGACGATGAGCGTCTGGCGATGGAAGTGAGATGAAGGACGAGAAATTGTGGGGGAGATTGGCAGCGCCAAACCGAATCTGACGGATAAGAAACCAACCAACCGAGCCGAATGCCCTGATCAGGCCGATCTGCGCATCTTGGGCGAGTCCCCAGACACGACGAATACGGAGACGAGGGGAGGCTTCCCGAGGCCCTGGGCATGACGCGATAAGAGATTCCCACTTAGTCCGGCGACTCTGTCAGCTGTCTCGTCGACGGGCTACTCCGAACGGTCGCTGGCGCCCTGCTGCAGCTGTATGCATGCAGAAAGCAGCAACGTGCAGATGGGTGCAGCGGCGGTGTGGGTTTTCCAGCAGTTGATGCCAGATGCGCACGACTGATGGCCCACGTACGAAGCAATGCACCACGTTCAGCCGTCAGCCTGTCTCTTGGCTCTGGAAGTCAGGTCGCTCTCGGTTTTGGGCTCTTTCGGATCAGGTTCCGAATTGCTCGCCACGCAGATCGATCTTGGGCATCCCGTCTCTGGGAATCATCAAAGTTGAAATCTACAAAGATATCTATCTATCCGGCTATCTTGATGCCTCACCCGCACTTTGATGCCTTTTCCGCCAACCTGGTCGACGAGGCGGGGAACGGGAACGCCGCCGGCCGAGTGATGAAGCGCACCCTACGAATAATTACGGATTACTCTCAATCCCGTGTTGCTGACGGGGTTCAGCTCCGGCGCGACTCGACTCCACTGAGGGGGTCTTGGAAAACCTCCGTTGAGTGTACAAACAAACAAACAAACCAAACAATGGAAACTTCACCAGTTGAACAGACAAGAACCTGTCCATATCATCTTGCCCACTTACCCAATGTCTCGACATGTGCTTTACTGACTTCTGCCCGTCGCCGTCCCCACGCCAGTCGGGGAACCCCCAATTCCTCTTACACATCACTGAGCCCTGATTCGCGACTGGACACAAGGGTTTTTAGAGCCACAGATGACGAGCTAAGGCGCCGTCCTGTCGCGAGCGCGAAAGTTTGGGTAGCGAGCCGTCCAACCTCATCTCGTCATTTCCGGTCTTGATGCTGTTTTTTCCCGCCCTTGTTATTGAGAATTGACATCTTAAGGCGAAATTTATTGCACTGCAAATTTTCCCACCTTACATCGAACAGCCCAGGCCTCGGTCCGTGTTGTCCCCCCCTGAAGCCGGTATTGACGTGGGGCCGTTGCGAGGTTCATCCTTTCATTGTTGGGATGAGGGCATGAAGTCCGAAAAAGAGCGCCGGGACTTTGTTTAGTTCGCCTGACTGCCGCGAGAACCTGATACGGAGTGAATGGAATACCTCGAGGAGCAACCATTTCCGCGGCCACTTGTTTCGAGGATGGGCATTGTTTTGTCCCTTCGGCTGCATCCGGAGACTGGGCGGTTCGGGGGGCTTGAGCTTGGCGCTGGCTAGTGCTGGCGTCCCGGGAGGAAAAAAGAAGGGTCTTTGATCTGGATTTTGTTCGAGTTGGGGGGATGATCTGCGTTGTTTTTGGGGGTTGGTTCGTGGGTGTGATCGAGATTTGGAGATGTTGCCGAGCCCAGTGGAACGGCCTCTTCCTCTTTGAAGCGGTTGGATTGATTTGATCACGTTCAAGTTTAGCTGCTACCGATGCGCGGTTGGTATCTCGCCGCGTATGGAGACTCAGTCCCGGACCGTTGATCCACGGCCAGTGCCGACGCCATCGAGCATCACCGACTACATCGCGAAGTCACTACACACTCTCGACTCAACTGCAGTATTTCGCGGGGAGTTTCTACATGGCTCTGAACCAAGGGATGTTCAATGCCGTCGAGCTTAGCAGCCTAAGCCCGTCGTTACAGAATGCGCCCTCGCATCCCGAACCGGAACCTCGGCGCCGCATTATGGTTAGTTGCGACAGCTGTCATGGGAAGCCGCTGTATCAGGGTATCGTCTCGAGTCCGATCGAGTGAAAGAAGAGATGTTATTTCGGGCTGCTGCGCGCCGGGTCTGGATGTCTTTCCCACGTGCGTGGCTTTTTGATGTGAAGACGCTGTCGCGGCTGTGTCGGTTTGTTCCTTTGAATGCCACCCGACGTCTCTTGGAGGCTTACGGATTTCCTGTTTGGATTGAATCCCGACAACAGGGTGAGGCGGGCTGGCATGGTCGTTTTTATTGTTTCTTTCCGTCCAAAGTGAGTATGGAGGCGGTGACGGTTGGGAGTTTCGTCTTTGACGTTGCAGATGGCTGGAGACGGCGTCGTCGAGGCTTCTCTCTGGCCGGTGGATGGGTCTGGTATATAGATGCCCTGAGGCTATTCAGGCCTGACGCCGAGGGGATTCTGACCTGTTTCTGTGTGCGTGTGGATTTGTCCCAGGTGTCCGTGAAGAGCTTCCTGTGCTCTCAGTACTCTCTCTTTTTGATTATTGCCATTCTTTTGGGGAATCCGAGCTGATGCATCGGTGACCACACACACTCTCTCTCCCATCATGAGGTTGACCAAGAAAGAGCCGGCGCAGGCGCAGGCGCAGGTTTACCAGTCCATCGACCCAACAAGTAAGTAAACCACGCCAGAGGTGCCTCTCAGTATCTCGTGAACTGACCCCCCGGCACAGGAGCCACCAACGCAAAGAAGAAACCCTTCTACGTAAACCTCACCTCCCTCATCGCCCTCCTCATCGTCTCCCTCGGCCTCATCGCGCTCGTGGCCTGCATGAACCGCGCCCTCCCCGACGGCTCCAAGTCGACGTACCAGGTTCCCGGGGAGGGGAGGATCGATAGGAGGCAGGAGGCATTGTGGAATGCGATGAACGTCCGCGGGGAGGTTCGAGGGAGGAAGAGGGAGGAGGTGGAGGTGGAGAGGAGGCAGGTTTGTTATTACTCGTTCGATCCGACGGGGACGGGGGCGACGTTGGTCTGTCCGCCTACGCCGACGGGGGGGCTGGTGCCGCCTGTTACGACGCCGGTTACGGATTCGGGGCCGGGGAGTTCGACGCTGACGCCGGTGTTGACGTCGCCGACGTTGACGCCGACGTTGACGCCGACGACGTCTTCGGTGATTACGACGGTGGTTACGACGTCAACGACGAGTTCGTTCAGTTCGTCCAGTTCGTCGGTGTATGTGACTCCTTCGTCTTCCTCGTCCACGCTGGTGGTATCATCGTCAACGAGCTCGTCTTTGAGCTCTTCGCCGATTTCCACGGTATATGTCGCTCCTTCGTCATCTTCCAGCTCTTCGTCGAGTTCTTCGTCAAGTTCCTCAGTATATGTCGCTCCTTCGTCATCTTCGAGTTCACTGCCACCTTTACAGCCTTCATCGTCGTCATCTCCTTCTTTCTCGTCATCGAGTTCGGTTGTTTTACCGCCGACGACTTCGACGTCTAGCACGTCTATTTATGTTTCGACGTCGAGTAGTATTCCGATACCGCCCAACACCTCGACATCCATCAGCACGTCTTCGACAACGAGCATTTCATCGATAAGCAACGCTTCTTCGACTACAGTCTTTTCCGCGAGCAGTTCTTCGTCGAGCAGTTCTGCATCGAGCAGTTTTTCATCGAGAAGTTTTTCATCCAGCAGTTCTTCGTCGAGCAGTTCTTCTACCAGCAGTCTTTCGTCCAGCAGCTCTTCATCTAGCAGCTCTTCATCAACAAGCAACACTCCTTTGATCAGCAGTTCTCCATTATCGACAAGCAGTATCACATCCGACTCAACCATTTCATCATCCCCCACGAGTACGGTTTCAACGAGTGAAAGCTCAACGACCACCGACACGTTTTATGATCCCACAACGACGATTATTTTGACGAGCACTGCTACGACAAGCGTGACGTTGACGAGTACTTCGTTGAGTAGTAGTTCTTCCAGTACTTCTCTATCGGACACGACGTCGAGTGGTACTTCCAGTGCCTCCTCGTCCTCTGATACGTCAGCGAGCGAGACTTTGACGACGACCACGCCGAATATACTTACGTCGTCGAGCAGAACTTCATCCAGCATTTCTTTGGCGGAAACGACATCCAATACGCCTACGAGCGAAAGTTTGACGACGAGCTTGGATACTAGCTCTGCGTCGTCAAGCACTGGCTCAGAGACGAGCCCAGGGACGAGCTCAGAGACGAGCTTAGAGCCAAGCTCGATCACGACTTCGGACGTTACTACGAGCACCGATTTGGAGGCGAGTTCAACCACGGCGTCACAGATCTCGGAGACTAGTTTGGATACGACCTTGGAGACGATTTCGACGACGATATCAGAGATGAGCTTGACTATGACGCCGTTGAGCAGCTCTGCCACCACGTTAGAGACGAGCAGTTCGGTAATCACGTCAGAGACTGGGTCGATCACCACTTCAGATGCGACTTTCGCCCCGACTTCCGTCGTTGTGACTTCGCAGGGAATTCTGACCACGACTCCAGAGAGTAATTCTACGACAAGCCTGGGAGTTAATTCAAGCTCAGTTTCAGAGACGAGTCTAGTTTCCACCAGTTTCATCTCAAGCCAGTCGGGAACGTCGGGGACTGTTGCTTCGACTGAATTGGGTACTGCGACTCCCAGTACCACGCGCCCCATCACCTCGAGTTCCACCATCACGACATCCATCACCAGGAATCCCACAACTACGATATCCATCATCAAGACACCTATTGCCACAACTAAACCTACAACGACGCCTGCCTCTAGCATCGCAACTGAATCCAGCGCTACGTCTGCCCCAAGAGTTACATCCGTTGAAAGCATCACCGCCACTGGAGTTCCAAGTACTGTGGCGACTTCTCAATCTATCAGCATCAATTCGCAAAGCAACACACCCACCCCCCTCGGGCCCGGCTCGCAAAGTGGAAGTCAAGTAGCATCCGGTTCCGTAACGCCCATCTCACCGGTGTCACCCACGACGCCGAACATCAATACCTCGCCCGGAACGCCACAACCATCGAGCCCGACAGAGGCTTTTCCCGTTTCAATTCTGGGATCGCAACAGAGTTCACCTATTGCCAGCGTCAGCTCAGGGCTTCAGAGCATTCAACCCGCGGGCTCTGTTACGTTTCCAAGTGGAGTTGAGATTGGCGCCTCTACCATTACTTCGCCATCCCAGTCAGGAAGCTTGCAGACGAACTTGCCTACGGATTCGCCTCTGGTAGACGATCCAAGCCTCACCCCGCTACCACAATCGGGAAGTCTGCCCATGACGGCTTCCACGGGCGGGTCTTTGGTAGACAACCCAAGCATCACTCTGGTCCCACAGCCGGGAAGTCTACCAGCAACACTCCCAGAAGGACCAACTCCAGCAAACGATCCAAGCATCATTCCAATCCCACTGTCTGGAAGTTTCTCAACAACACTCCTGGCAGTATCACCTTCAGCAGAGGGCCCAAGCAGCAACACCTCGAGGAACTCGCTGCTGCTGTCGACGAGACCAGTTCAGGATGACTCAATACCAACGACAGCGATTCCCAGCATCCTGAACTCAGCACCCCTTCGAGGAGAATCATCTCCAATTAACGCAGCTCCCTTTACAGCCGGATCCGAACTAACGTCATCTCTCAGAGAAGGACCATCTCCAATCAACACAGCCTCCTTCACAACCGGATCAGCACCAACATTATCAGTTGGGAGCCAGGACCAGGCAACAGCCGTCTCTGAGCCTTCACCAGGTGCCCCCGAGAGTCTTCTCATAAGCCAACCAGTAGACTCGATCCAGCCAACTGCTACCGACCTAGTTCCCTCGGCCACAGATCCGAGCTTTATTGCTCTTGGGTTTCAGTCTAACTCCCCTTCGTCCGTCAAAGATGCACCATCTGATAGTGTTCTGCAACCATCAGACGCCTCACCACTTGCTGGCAGTCCAGTAGGGACCGAGGCTGCCTCGAACCCAAGCCTGGTGTCTGGAAGTCCAACAGCGCCATCTGCAACATTTGACAGCCCTTTTCTGGCGGTTTCAGGAGCTGAGACTGCACTCTCAGGATCGGATGGGGCTACTACTCCGGTAATCGTAGCTATTGAGAGTTCAGCACCGTCTGTCACCGCTTCCGCTTTATCTGGTGATGATATCACAGTGTCGTCGCCGCCTGGGAGTCAAGAATCCGTGCCAAATTCTGTTGTCCTCTCTGATGTCGACCCGTCTGTCACCGCCGTTCCGTTATCCGGTGGCGATACCACACTATCGTCGCCGTCTGGGGGCCTGGGATCCGTGCCGAATTCTGTTGTCCCCTCTGATGTCGACCCATCTAACCCCGATATATCTCCGGCAACTCAGAGTAATATTCAGCCCCAAGCAACTCCAGATACCCTCTCTTCTTCCTCAAACCTGAGGAGGCCTGACCTGAGCGATGAGTTGGCCACGCCCAACGCACCTCTGTTGGTGAGTCCAACGGCATCCGACGCCACGGCCGATGACCAGCCGACGGCTCACAGTCCCCCTTCGCCGACAATGGCAGAGACTGCCGCAGAACGGAAATCAAGACCGATGTCAGCGTCGGACAGACAGTCAGCGTCGACAAAAGAGTCCGCATCAGATCAGAGGTCCGCCACACAAAGTGCTCCGACGTCGGACGCCCCTGAGCAGACTCCCACCAACTCAGTCCCAACGGTATCTCAATCAGACACAGCTTCAGTGATCTCTGATACAAAGACCATCGAGACTCCTGCTCGTCTGACTCTGAATCCAACAGAGACAGCTAAGGATGCCAAGTCACAAGACACATCGACCGCTCGCGTTCCCAAACCCGAGTCGAAAGACAACTCCTTTAGCGTTCGACAGGTGGTTGTTGGTAATTACGTCCCTATCATCACAGCTCGTGCCTTCGTCATGGCCCTCAACGTAGCATACCCCCGGATCGCAGCCCTTGAACCTCTGCGTCAACTTATGACCAACGCCGGAGCCTCAGGCGCCGCACTCGCCGGCTCTGCCATCACACTCGCTCCCATCGCCGGTAGCTTGTTCCTCGTAGACTTCGGCAGCGCGGTGGCTGTGGAGGCCGTGACGCCGGATGCATGGTGGTGTGGTATACCCGCTACATCGACCGACCTCACGCCCTGCCCGCCCCGGTTGAGCAGGAATCCGTGGGCCATGAACACGTTGACGGCGGGTTTGGCACTTATCTCTGTGGCTTTGGCTTACGCGATCGGTCTATGGTTCAAGACGCCGTCTCGGATCAACGTCGATGCAACAACCATCTCCGGCGTCGCCGCGGTCATGGGCCATCCCCAGATCGAGAGCGATTTCGGAATGATCCCGAAGGACATGACGCAGACTGAGCTCGCGCTTTACCTGAAAGATAAGAAGTTCAACCTCGGCACTTTCCCATCCCGGAACGGCGAGAAGTATGGTCTCGTGCCGGCAGCGGTCTCTGCAGATAGTCCAGGTCTCATGCACCGTCTCGAGTCCACCGCAGTCGAGAGAAAAGCCAGCCTCACGCTCGATACCCCATGGACGCATATCCGTTTCCTCACCGACCTCATCTTCGTCGTGTTCCACCTCGCCTTACTAGGCTTCTCCGTCGCGGCCCTGACACATGTTGACAGCCCTCGTCGGATCTTCGGCTATACCACCCGTTCACAAATCACAGGAGTTCGCATCGGCATCACCCTGGCGGGTATCCTGATAGTTCGATACTGGACTATGGTATTCGCCGATGCCCAGAACTTCGCGCCCTACGCACGAATGCACGCCAAACCCTCCGACGCGAGGGACACGATCCTCAAGAAGGGCAACAGCGTGCCTCTCTTCGGCATCTACCCCCTCGCAAAACTGCGCTACACCATCCCCGCAATCATAGCACTCACCGCCCTAGTTGCCGAATTCTTTGTCGTCGCTATCAGCGGTCTGCCCTGGCGGCCGGGCCAGCTCCGCGGGGAGTACATCTTCTGCGGCGTGGCCTGTGTCGTGATAGCCACGATAATGCTCGTCGTGCAGGGGCTGGTGTTCTACTGGCGCTCGAGCCTGCCTTACCTGCCTCGTAGACCTGACTCCGTGGCGGCGGTGATGACGTATGTCGCAGGGACGACGATGGTGGCAGAGTTTGACGTCGTTTCCGGGATGGGGAAGAGGAGCTCGCGTAGGGCTATCAAGAGTATGGGGAGGAAGTATGCGTATGGGTTGAAGATGGGGGAGGATGGGAGGCAGAGGTGGGTTGTTGATGAGATTGGGAATGGGTATGAGGGCTCTAGCGAGCAGGTTCGTGAGAAGTTGGCGTAAAAGTTGTGTTTCTTGTAAATTCTGATGCATGGGAATTGAGTTTGTTCAGCGTCAATGACCTATTTACTTCGTGTTCACGTGCTTTTTGATCAGATTTCTCGGAGGGGAGTTAACATAGATAATGGATGCTTAAGACCGTGACCGAAACGAACATGTAGTCCTATGTGACCACGATATGCATATTTCGCATTCGATGAGTATTCAGGAATTCCAGCTGGCCGTCTGTTCTAACAGTGTATATTCATTCACCAGAATCATTCACGGAAGTACTTTTCCTCCCAGTTCGATAGCTGTGGAGCTATCGGCCGCCGCCATGGACTTGAGAAGGAATTCAGTATGTATTCAAAACCCCCGAAAATAGTAAATATTGCTGTTAGTCGCTTTCAACGTATGCGGACTTCTTCTCTGCTTTTTGGTCAGCATTGCTTCATGAAAAGTATCAATAGCATTCGAGCCAGTAAAGTGACCTACTCTTTGTGGACTTTGATGTAGACGACTGAGGCTCAGGTGACTTGCTTTTAACCGGAGCTTCCGAAGAGGAAAGCTTCGCTAGAAGGCCAGGGGGCGGTCGTAGAGGTCCTGCGGGGGAAAGCACCGGTACTTTCATGCCACCAGGAGGCAGTCTTGGAGATGCAGCTCCCGGAGGAGGCGGACCCGGTTGAAAACGTACTGGTGGGAACGGTCCTCGTGGGTGCATACCAGGTGGCCCTCCCGTAAACGGCGCCATCTTAGCTTTCAGGTCAGCGATTGGCCACATGCGCATTTCGAATGTTTCTCCAGGCTTGACTAGGTCGGCCCAGAGGCTGGGGAGCATGATGACGTTCGATTCCGATGATACAATGTCATAATGTTCTTCTTGAACATGTGGCCCAAGTATGTCTACGTGTAAAAAAGCCTCTTTCATGAGCTTTGAAAACCCCTGACTTCAACTAAGCAAAGATATCCACGGAGAAGAGAGTATGCACTCATGATAACAACTTACCTCCCAGGTCTTCGCCTTGTGGAATGGAAATATGAACTTTCTCCCCACCGCGTCTGTGATGTTCAGTGGCTCCTCGATCTTAGGTTCAGCTGCGGAATCGGCCTCCGGGGTCTTGGGAATCGTTTCTACCCCATCAATCTCCTCGTTTGTCAGGACAGTCCACTCAGCGAGAAGCTCGTTCACGATGTTCTGGGATCCGTTGGGTTTCTTAAACGCAGATCCGAGTCCGGTAAGTTGAAGGCTCAGTGCGGATGACTGCAAACGTGTTTCTTCTTCGTCCGAATCGCCATTCGAGTCGGACTTGGTTTCATCGCCGTCACTTTCCTCCAGCAAATCCGCATAGGAGGAGAACACGGTTCGGTAGAGCCAGGCTGCTGTGTCGTCCGGCCCGCCGTTCCACAAAACCAGTTGGTTCTGGGTGTTGTTGCTGGCATCACTGGGGTTTGCGTGATCATCTTCCGAGTCCGTGTCCTGTTGAGGAGGAGTGCTGGCGGCGGTGAGTTGTTGAAGAGATTGGAATGATGACTCGACCATGTTCTCCGCCTGTTGACGGCTGAGGTCTCGTTCAAGTTCAAGTTCCGGCTTAGAAGCAATCTCGTCCTTTTTCTCCGAAAAGCTGGCACAATATCAGGACTCCTCGTCTCACTGGCTTTCTAGACGTGGGCGAGATCAACTCACCTAGACAACACTCGAATCTGAACAGCGAGCGTCATAGTATGCAAAATCATGTTGATTGCACCCTTGTGCGCCTCAATCTGATAGAGCAGTTGCGTACTGGTCGACCGTCGGAAAGCCCATTTGAGACGCCCTACCCCGCCTCCTACATCCATCAATCTGCCGATAGCAAGCTGAATCTTCCCGATCCGCCTCATCGCTGAGCATATTTTCCTGAGCAACTTTCGCCGATAAAGTGATTTTCCATCCCGGAGTACACGTCGCAGCTCGCTCAGAATGACTGAAAGCTCGGAAATGCCGCGCGCAATGTCGGCGATCTCCCTGGGTGCTCCGCGCGTGGAAGAGATAAGCTTGTAGATGGCTTTGGAGAGCGAAGCCCCGGCCTGGGAGATGCCAGCCACGCTGGCGATGATCGATAAAGGATCCATACAGACCGTGTAGGATGTGGTGGTTGTGAACTTCGAGATGGCGTCTTTCCTAGAAACCCAGCCTTTGAAGACGAAGATGGTGGTGACCTTTCGTAGGTGAGGGGGGAAGATTTCAGAGTGGGAACACCAGTGAGCCTTGCAGTAAGCCTGTATGTAGGCTTCCTGAGTCTGCATGACCTGCATGTTCTATCACTACCTGGGCCCAATGGTGTGAAGCTGCGGGCAAGAGGCGCAGCGTTGCTGCAGGCTGTCTCCCAATACAAGCAAAGCGAGTTGATCCTTTAGTCTGTACGTATCAGCTAAAAAGTTTGTCTAAGTCAAATTCTTCCTCGAAGTCAAAACTAGAGCGAAAGGCATGCTTCAATGTTAGTATAATGAGTTGCGTATCGTTTCAAGACGATGTTTTAGGACTGAAAAGCAAAAGGTTGCGCCGAGGGGGAATCGAACCCCCGGCTCCCCGACGCTGCTGGATGGCAACGGAGAATTTTACCACTAAACCATCGGCGCTGACGATGATACCCATCTGCTGATGCAGGTGGATGGTTGGTGGCGATGGCCATGGAGTTGTTCTTCATCTAGGGCTCGCTTGTTGTGTGTGGGCCGTTGTGGAGGGTCAGGGTTCAGAGTCTCTGCCAGCGCATTTCTAACTACAACTTGGAGTCTCTGTCAAGTCCGTGATGAAACAAGTTAATGTCACTGACTGCTTCTGAGTAGTGTTCTCTCAGACGGATAGATCTTTCCCCGTTCGCCGGGGTGTATCGCTGGTTTTGACCCATCTGTTTAGCCATTCGGAAGATGTTCTTGAAAAGAACGGGTTTTGAACGAGATGGACGAATCAACTTCTTGCATGGTGCGGAGTAACAAGGTCAGTCGGCCTGTTATTGGCGCTGTGAGATTGACGTGACCATTTCTCGTCGTATCGTGTTTTAAGGCAACCAATAGAGCTAGAATAGTGAGGGTTTCTGCATGCGCCTGCAGAATTGGCGAAGCAGGCTGTGTTCCAGGCAAAGGCACACTGATCGGCTGACATGGAGTACGGCAACCTATTTATCTGTTCCCATCCTGGCGGAGCCACGGGGCCAACTGAGGCCATCCTATCTCTAGTCAGACTCGGCTCAGCTCAGTCTCAGACTTCACATTCCCAGTCCGGCTTTCCCACCCCGCTTCCGAAGCGAGTTTAGAGCTGGGGAACAACAAATGGCTTTGATCGAGACAACTTCTTCAACTTTATTCTCCATGGCAGCATGAGCACTCATTCCATGCAGTTCAGCTCACGTTATTATTCGAGCCATGGACCCCTTCTCGGCAGCAAGCGGCGTTGCTGGCCTCATATCCCTGGGTATTGAAGTCTGCAAGGGCCTGAACATCTATTGCCAGGATTTCCGATCACGCGACGTCGACATCCTTCTTTTGGACCAGCATGCACAAAGATTGGAAGCTTTCCTCCATCTGTTGAACAACAGGGTGACAGTTGGCGGAAAGATCGACTCGACTCTCTCAAGCACACTGGACGAGTGCTACAGCGCTTGCAATGTATGCCTGGCGGATTTCAAGGCTCTTAGCTCGAAATACTGTCGGCCTACAGCGGTCCGTGGCGTCAAGGAGCAAGGAAAAGAGGTTCTGAGGCATCTTCAATTCCCATTCCAAAAGCATAGGTTCGATGATCTCAGAACCCAGATGCGGGAGTTTCATGCCGCGCTCTCCAGCTGTCTTCTATTGTTGAACCGGTGAGATCCCCCAAAAGGCACTGGAGACATGGACAACTGGCTCATTAAAAATTAGTGATCTTACCAACCAGGTTCTTGATACAACTATCTCCGAGTCCGCAAAACTGAGTTCTGCGATTCTCTTGGAAGGCCAGAAAACAACAGCACAACTGGCCGTTTTACTACCGCAAATCGACAAAATAATTGAGAACAGACTGACACAATTCGAAACTGCGGTGAGACTGCGTCTCGAGAGAGTTGAGGAAACAATTCAAAGCCCCAAAAAGCCAGTATCCGGTCTTGGCAAAGACAGCACTGTTCCGATATCCAGATACGACCAAGTCAGGCAAAATCCTAAGCTCCTGACGGTCCAAGGTGTTGAACCAACTAGGTTGAAGAGATATCAACCACCAAAGACGCGGGAAAACGAGCCCGCTGAGTCACCTCGGTTGTTGATGTTTGGCTGCAGTTGTGACTCTGTGTCCCGGAGACATCAAACGAAGTACCCAGGGTCACAAGGTATGACCCATAGGAAACATTGCCAGCTTTCTTATCTCAATCCAAACATCCGAACAATCTCCGGCGAGATGAGACTTTTCAACACACTGTTTCGTTGGAGAATTGGTATTTCTTATTCCCATTCTGTGTTCATGAGAGACTTGAAAGTTCAACCCAACTTTACACTTCGTGCAGTTGTTGACCACAATGCTGGTGCGTTTCAACTGGTTCAAAGGTTAGACCACGTGGACAAAGGAGACAAACAAGTTCTCGAGCACGAAATGGCGCATATTTTGCAAAGCTTGCAAAAGTTATTTGTTGATCGTCGAGCATGGCCAACCGATGTCAATGAGGCTTACGAGTACAATATTCTTCACGTAAGTCTACCCAGGTTAGTTTCAATTCTAGCAGCTTATGGAACTTCCCTAGTGGACGTGTTTTACGTATCGCAATTATTGGCCTCAAGAGACAAGGCACCTGTTCATTCGATTCTGCAAGTCGTTGATATCCATGGGCGTGCCCCTCAATGAGACTGGAGCTTCAGGGTAAGTATATTCATAGACAGACTACTTCAGTTTGATTTCAAGTACTGAGACCTGTTACAGTAGCCCTCTGCAAGTTCTACTTCTGGATTCAGAGCAGGCACGAGCATACCAGCCTGAAATTATGCAGCGCTGTTCACTTGAGACCATGGAATATTTCGCCAAAGAGTTCGTCAGAATGGATGTCTACTGTCCAGGAAACCCATTTGGAGAGGCAAAACGACTGAAAAACAATCTGGCCTCGATTGTGCCAGGTATCTACCGATGGCTCGCTGATTCCCTTCACTGTGAGTACATACACTTTCATTTTCCAAGTAGCATAGTCCGAACAAGAATAGGGCTGAAGTGACTTTTTGTAAGGTTTCGATTACGGAGTTTTAATCTCCGCACTATTTCAGAAATCGGAAGCAGATCTTCGCCGGTTATTAGCTGTGTCACCAGATCTCATTCTCGAAACTGGCGCGTATGACCAAACGGCCCTTCATATCGCCGCGTTCTGGCCGCGAGGCTTAGAGCTACTGTTCGATCTAGCGGGAGCAGAGAGTCAGTCACTCATTGAAGTGCCAGATCCCGGCGGACATACCCCAATTCACTACGCCATCACATTCCAAGAAACGAAGTCCATCGCCTTACTACTCAAGAAAGGCGCTCGAATCAATCTCGAGGAAACAAGTAATTTCTTTCCAACTGACGTACGCACTCCTCCCCAAAGTCTCGAGGTTTGCAGTCTTTTGAGCAACGAACTTGCACACCGTAGGAAAGCAATGCTACGATATGCTGTTGAACAGCTCCCCACTATGGAGGTTGAACGGCTCAACTTATCGAACACGTCGATGATACAAAATAACGCCTACGATGTTTCCAAGTCTTTGAAGGCCCATGGCATAACAGTTCCGCAGGAATACGAGCAAACACGATTGGGATCCATATATCATTCTTTTCATCTCAGCGCGACCCTAGCGGAAGCTCTATTTCAATCCGGCTTTGACGGGTTTGACTTTGTCGTTCGTGGTTACACACCTTTAATGCTTTTTCGATGGTCCGCATGGATCTTTGAAAGAGGTACACTGAATGGGGTGACGAGGCTTCTTGAATGGTTTCATCAGAAGGAAGCTGACTTCCAAGCAATCATTCCCCACAAATCTCACATCCAGTCATCATCGTCACCATCATCGTCGTATGACCTACAACCTTTCAGATTTCGGGCAATTCACCGCGTTATATATGTGATGGGAGAGATCATGGTTGCAAAAGAAGTTTCAGAATGGACTGATGAAGATTGGGCCAGTCATGGAGCACAATATGTCTCGCTGACAAGGAAGCTTCTGACGGCCTGTCCACAGGACCCGTGTTCATGCTATTGTACGAGAAAAGGCTGTAGCCCAGGGTCAATTTACAACAAGGGATGGTCACGAGCAGCCCGGCCCCTGCGACCTCAACATTTCTTGGGCTCGCAGACAAGCGCAAATGGCGAATATGGGCAGAACCTTCGAAGGACACTGGGGGTGGTTTCTGGCACAAGCCGTGAAATTCTATCCGACTTTGTTCGTGCCTGCACTTTTGATCGTCTTGGTATGCGTCACACTTGTTGTGAGCATACAAATGCCTTTCCGAATGATGGCCACTCTATTTCGGATTTTATCGATGGCAAGGAGGAGCTGATACATACCATGGACCCAACCGACGTTACTGAGATAAGAGATGAGGAACGTTATTTACCAGAAGCTCTGGAGGAGCTGATGGAAGAGTTCGAGATCAAGTTACAAGACAGTAGTGAAACCGTAGAGAAGTTTTGGGGATTTTGGATGGAGAGGATGGCTGCGTTTGACCAGGAGAAAGACGAAATATCTGAAGAGGAGCTTCAGGCTTTTGCAAACATTGGAGTTCATTTGAAGGAAGCATAGACTTTTGCGCAATTGACCTGCTGGATTTTGAAGCACAAATATTTTTAAGGACAAGTCAACTGAGTAACTGAAACCGAGTTGAAACTGAACAGTGAGCGATGAGTGAAGTTCTCTTGGGCTTGCCGTGGAAGACCATACGCTTCATCCCACCGGTTTAAAAGACGAACTCTACTCAAGCAGTCGCAGCGTGTTTAATGGCAGACCCATGGCGAAAGTTTCCTCATAGAGACGCGTCGCGAATTAGAGTTCAGCCCGTCGTGCTATGCATGGAACGATCCAATGAGTTCATCTTTATGCTCATGAACTCCTCTTCCACGGAGCGTCCGGACAACTCTTCATTCTCACCTCTTCACACACGGCCGTGCTCACGATGATTGCTCTCAACATCGTCTTGCTATTACTTTCAATCCTCCGTTTCACAGCCGCAGATCGCCTGGGGATCGTCGTCGCCCGCTTCAAAGAACCCCTCGAACCGTGGTCTGCGGTCGCAAACAGCACCTATGTCTACGCCAAAGGCAACGTCCCGCAAACAAACGATACGGTCAAGCACTCCGAATTCCGTTCCTACATCCCTCTTCGCAATATCGGACGTGAAGGGCATACCCACCTCTACCACATCGCCAATAACTACGACACGCTCGACGAAGTCATGATCTTCTCACAAGGAGACCCGTTCGACCTCATTTCACCCGCTGTCAACACTACCTCGCAGATGGTCGACAAGGCGATGAAACTACCAATCGACGACGTCACGCCGTTCAACCCGACGCTCTTTCACGACCTCGCCGACTGGAGAAAGATTGACTGGAATAGCTCGAAGCAGTCGCTGTGGATTACGCCGAATCAAATCAAGACGTTGACGCCAGCTCGGTACACGCCGGCGCAGTTCTGGACGAGGGTTCTAGGCGGACGGCACCCGCCTGCAATACGCGCGATGCACGGCGGGACTTTTGCTGTGAGGCGCGAGACGATATGGAGTCTACCGAGGACGGTGTACACCAACGCTCTGAACGAGTTCGACAGGGCGAATTCGACCAACCCTGAAATTGGGTTCTTCATGGAGAGGATGTGGGCGCCGATGCTGTCTCGGAAGTACCGGTTGAGATCTGTGCAGATTCCATGACCGCAGGTTGGCGCTGTTGGTATTAGCGTTGCGCCAACCTACGAGGAGGCGAATGGACGACTGAGATTAAGGGCAGTGAAACTCAGCCACCTTGTTCTTGTCACGGGTGATTGCGAAGAGTCGATGTCTGGAAGGAGTTACAAGTTTTCAGTTTGTCAGGATCTATCAAGTAGACAGATCTAAGAACAAATAGTTAGAGAGAAAAGAAGATCCTCAAATTCATCCCCTGATCTCAGAGCTTTCGTGACTAGCTCATGACTAATTATGCAGCAAGACAGGGATGTTTATGCACGCAAAGATCCGAAGAGCCCCATTAAATGCCTATTTGAGGCAAATTTGCCAGTCCAGCTGCGCCGCGGACGCTTCCGGGTCGCGCGGCCTCCGATACGCCGCTCTGAAAAGAAATAAAACTAAAATAACGACACATTGACAGATGCTTCCTAGAACGGTAGAAGACATCAAGGCTGCCTGTTCACTCATATTTCGGGTCCCGACCACTCCTCCCCCGAAGAAAAAAGATATCTTGCTCCCAATTCCAACGGGCAACGGTCGGCTCCCGCAGTCCGCTTCCTTCATATCGACTGGCCATCCTCCGATTGGCGACCCCCACTGAAGTACCACGATCTTAGCCAACCCCGGCGCGCCAGAGACATACACGGTCAATCATACGATGGATGACGGCCAGCTGGATGCCAGCGGCCATGAGGACGCTCCAGATGACGGTCCCGATGAGGCGCCTGAGCAGTCTTCGGCCAACACACAAACGACTATTCGCAGAGCTGTAGGTGATCGTCGTCTTGTGGCTTTTCTGAGAAATCCCAACTGATTTGATGTTAGTGCGATGCGTGTAGAGCTCGAAAGGTGAGTTGACGTCTTGACAAAGTCATGTCTTGAACCCACATGCCTAGGTCCCACGATGCACGTCATTACTTGGCATCAATTCAAACTTGACCACGTTAAACATTCTGCGAGGGGGACAAGACACTCACATGACTTTAGATCCGATGCAATAGAGAATCTCCCTGCTCTTATTGCACGCACGCCAAGATCGAGTGCACACATGCGGACAATAAACCGAAAGAGAAGAGGACGAGAATCCTCATCACCCCACAATAGTAAGCCAGCCTGACGGACTTGTCTTCTTTCTCGTATAAGGTGTTACACAATACCATTCATCGTATCAATTTCGTGTTATGATAACTTTGTGAGTACAGTGAGAGAAAAATCGACCAGATTGACCGTCGCCTCGAGACGGTCATCCGCCTTCTTCACGACATGAAGGTGAATCCCTCATCTGCAGGCACGAGTATTGAAAAGGTCAATGCCATCATGGGAACACCTCAAACCGAAGCCACACCATTGTTCCCACAAGAGGGACCGTCAACATCAACAACAACACCCTCAAGTCACGCCTTCCAGGGAGATGATGAGCCGAGTGCGCTCGTGGAAGGAGAGTCTTCTTTGGCAGCACATTCCGTCTTCGCCACGGAGTTCCTGCAAAAGGTTGTCAGCACAAAGTCGCTACAGGACTCAAGCCTCGACCTGAGCGATACTCTCGACGCACTTTCTCAGATCGTCACAGCTCTTAAGCAGCCATCAGTTGCGGGAGAGATGACCTATCCCTTTGCAAAACCGATTCAAAGACCGCGCATCCAGGGTCTTGAATTACCTCCAATCCAGAAAGCTGTCAGCACCATTCGAGTTGCGAAGAGTAAGTCGGTTTTACCGCCTACTTTAAACAGTAGCTAACTCGTGAGAGGTCTAGCCCGCACGGGCATGGCATGGGTTTACGACTTCCTGCCCACACGCCGCTTTCCAGATCTGTGTTTGAACGTCTACTTCTCGGAAAACCATTCGGAATTTGACTTCATCACCGTAAACGGAGGACTCTACTCGCTCTTCACCGACTACGCTGCACAACTCTCATCGGAAGAGAAAAAAGAGTATCTTGAGTATGCCAAAATGTGCAGAATCAATTTGGAGACCAGCCTGTCAAACTTGCCTCTACACCTACCCGCATCAGCCGACGTCATCATTGCGCTCCTCTTTGGTGTAAGTTTTGCAACGCTCCTATCTTAAATACGGTTTGCTAAGAGACAAGACTTTCCATGCCGTTGAAATCTCGAAACCTTCACTCGCTTGGACTCTCTCTTCAAAAGCAGCGGAGCTATGTCAGACTTTGGGCTATCACCGAAAGGAAGCCCTCATAAACACAAAAGACGACATGAAGCCCAGAGTACATGGGATACATTGGTACCAGTTTATCTTCTGGAATGTCTATTACATCGACAAAACCCTTTCACTCCGTCTAGGCCGTGCGTCAACCATTCCTGACTGGCATATCACGATGCCGGAGCCGTTGTTGGAGGAGCCCATCGATAATCCTCTTGTGCCATACTACGTTCTGTGGATTCACACAGCAAAGTGCCAAGGAAAGATTTACGAAATGCTTTACAGCCCCGAGTCCGTGGTCCAGCCGTACCACGTTCGTCAGACTCGTGTCCATGAGTTGGTGTCCATGCTTCAAGATATCGAAACCAGGACGCAGCAAGCCAATGTAAGTGACCCAATTCTTCCCCAGGCCACGCGTGAGAAGCATCGTGATATCCCGTACTTACTCATTCCACAGGCGAGATGGGGCGAGAAGTCAAAAGAATTGGCCGACGAGTCTTTCATCGACTTTTATCTAACTTCGGATTCCGTACTTCGTCTGTCGCTATTGACCATGGTTTACCGAGCCGCGCCGCGAGTTGAGGGCTCCCCCACCACTTTCAGCCCCGAGTGCATAAAGGCTGCCAGAGCAGCTCTTGAAAAGCACCAAGAATGCGTGACAATCATGCAAAAGTCGCATGGAGTCTACTTCGTGACCTACATTCACTGGTGAGCCCTTCGAACTCAAGTATTCAGCGCGAGAAACAAATACTAACACAGAGTCCAGGATCGTCATGTTCGCCCCATTCATCCCGTTCATCGTTCTCTTCTGCCAAGTAATAGAGACCCACGACACTCAAGATTTGGCACGTCTCCACAGCTTCATCATCTTCCTCCAGGAGGCCAACACACTTTCCGACGCAGCACACAAGATGCACCGCCTCTTCCAGGTTCTCTATAGTGTGGCTCTACGACTCATTGAGATCCGAACGTCCACATCGCAAGAGAAACAGACACAGGCAAGCGCAGAGATGGACGCGTACTTGGCGGCATTGGGCTTCCCGGCGAAGACAGGAAACGGTGCAGGCCAGCAGATGCAACAAGCGCAACAGCATCAACAGCAAAACCAACAACAGCATTCGATTGGGTATAATCAGAATGCGAACAATGGGTCTGAGATGGCAGGAAACGCTGTCATGTCTGGTATGGGTGTGGATGCTATGGAAGAGGGTCTCATGAAGCCAGGGAATCCGATGATGTGGATGACAAACGCTGCTCAGCTGGAAGATTTCTTTTATAGTAATCCGGCCATGATGGATCTTCTGCAAGATTCGACCTTTGAATCCACTCAACAAACATAGAAATCAATAGACGGGGAAATGGAAAAGTCTTGATGAGTCGATCATGTAAAATATCGGTGACCACGTCTCCAGATAGACAACTCTTCTAGGGTTAACTCTGAGATACAGTAAACAAATTCAACAAAAGGCTATGAGATAGCTATGATAGTTGAAGGCAAAGCCAACTGTTCCCAATAACTCTCAAACCAATCCTCCCGATCTTCCCGATTGTCACTGATGATCTCGAGCATACCAACTCGCACATAGCTGTCCGTTGAGCTTTCCGGATCTTTGGTAACAACCAAGAAGAAGTCCCGAAGCCTACTCGAAAGCGCGCCCTTGTCGGTCTTCATGCCTCTGATGTACAGAATTTCAGCAGAGAGGAAGGCGCAATGCTTACACAGGCCGACCTTGTAATCCTTGTCCGCGCCCTCCTTGCGGATGTACTGCTTTCCCATTCTCTCAACCGTCGGGTCAACCCAAAGTGAAGACTTGACAGGCCCAAGCTCGAGAGGCTCTTGTCCAGTCCAAGGTCGACAGTCCTCCTGCCACTCGCGATCATTTTCACGAGCGTACAGAAGAAATCTTCCATACACGCGGTCGGTCCACCGCCGCTTCACATCCCATCGCGAACACGGCCTCTGAATCAAAACTGGCAACCGTCTAGATTCCACCTCTAGACGGCCGAACGAAACAGATCCCGTCGGGTCAGTCCCGGACGGATGGCAACTTATCTTTACAGACTCCACGATGCCCGGTGTCTTCTTCTCAAGAACCTCAGCTCCGGAGAAAATCGGAAAGCCAACCTTGCAACCGCTACCCGTCGACGCCCAAGACCAAGACGGTGCAATCCAACCCCGTTTGAGTATTTTCTCACGCTGATTGCGCCAGTCAGCCACGGACACGACATGCCACATCAGATCTTGCTCGAGGTTATTCTTCCAGAGTCCCGCGAGGTACGTATCTCCCGTGATCTCCGCCATCTCGTGTGCGAGTCCCGAGAATGCGGGGAGCATGTCCGTCGTGACAGTGAGATTGAGGCAGGTATACTCGCTCACGAGGCGATGCCATCTCACGTAGGGATCAAGCTTTCCCTGATCGGTCATGATGGCATTCGATGACACAGTCGTCGAGTTGTTGAGTAGGGCGAGGTACTTGGACCGCGAGCGCAGAGGTGTGTATGTTCCGGAGAGATCGACCACATTGTGCCAGTTGTAATGCTGCTTTCCTCCACATTCGCAAGAGTAGCCCTTCCCACAGTCAAACGCAAGCTCTCCAAAGTTGAAATGAATGATGCGGCGGGAGAGCAGACGCTCTTGGAGACACCAAGCCCTGTTGAAGAGTGGGAAGTATTCCTGCACCCGTTCATATTCCGATAGGTCGTCTCGCTTGGCACCTAGTGCGAGTGCGATCGTGAATTCATCGCCCTCTTCAGTCGTTATTTTGGAGTATACTGGCGGGATCGTCTTCGAGTAGCATCCGCCTTGGGAATCGTGAGACCAGCTGATGGCTATGGTGGCATAAGCATTGCGGTAGACGTTGACCATCTGTGCAGCTTCTCTCTCCCAGTCGTCGGCGTCGTCTTGGATGATGCATAGTGAGTCGATCCAAAGATATCGAATGCCGAGTTTTCGTGTGACTTCGATTGCCTGTTGAAAGCTCGGGGGCAGTAGTGACCAAGGGATGAAATCCAGTCTCTCCCGGAGAGAAGCATTTTCCGTCTTGGATTTGATGAGGATCTTTCCCCAGCAATGACTGAGGCACATGTAGGTTCCCGTATTCCCCTGAGTTTCCGCAAGTCGCACGCCCTCTGCATCTCCCCGAAAAATTTCGGTGACGTCGATGAGTCGTGTTGGCAAATTCATGTCGACGCCTCGGCCACATTGCTGATGGTTCGATTCGCAGTCCATGACCCAGCTACGAACACGCTGCAAACTCAACGGGGAAGACGTGTCTCCAGCGAGACCGTTGGTCATTTGAAGACGTCGAAAGATATTTTTAGAACCTGCGACGTTGAGGATTCTCAAGTAATAACCCTTCCCATCTGATGCCGTGATCTCCAAAGTCCCGCTGTGTCTGGTGATCCATCTCACAGTAGTTGAAGATGCCGTGAACTTTAGATCTTCGTTTGAAAGCATATGAAGCACGGCTTTGAGGGCTATGCATGTTCCACAGCCACTCAGCGCCGAAGACGCCAGGTCATCGTATGTGAACTCTTTTCCTTGAACAACTCGATGTCTGCCTCGTTTGGTGAATTCCTCATGAGATGCGTGTGATGTCCTGATAGCTTCAGCGGATAACTTGTGTCGAGAGGCATATGCGGCGCAGTCAAGAGTACAGCCCGATGTGCCGAACGTGTCGAAGAAATCAGATGATGTCTGCTTCGCCACGCTCTTTTGGCGTTGATTGATGGCGTCTTCTAAGGGAATTATCTCAATACGAGGTGCCAAGTTACAAGAACCGCGCGATCCAGACGTCGCTGCGACAACCATTCGGATTGCAGAAAGGAGAGAAATAGTCAGCAGCGTCACCGGGATATGGTCCTTTTGTGGCGACCTGCATATGTATCACAATATAAGCGCCCTCCAGCCTCCGGCTGAACTGTTACCCTATGAGGTATCGGCAAAGACTCGTCAGGGATTATGGGGACCAATTGAAATATGGAATCGTACCGAATTTAATTGACTTAGGTAGAAAAAGGAAGTCGTCAGAGCTCTACTTCGCGTCTTGGAGGAACAACCGACCCTGACTTGGGTGACTCCAGATTACCATTGAATGCCGATACGGAGAACTCAAAGTTCCATGCGCCTGGAATCAGAAACGTGACTCCGTATTCCGTATCCTCCGTCTCCCCATCGACGTCGAACTCGAATTCCTCCCCATATTTACGTACCCATACACGATAACTTGATGCGTACTGTGACGGCTTCCAGGTGAGTTTCGCCGTGACTGAGTCTGTGGTTTCAGCCTGTAGATTCATTGGCTCAATGGGCCTTCCGTGGCCTGCGATGAAGTTGCGACCCGTTGCAAAACTTCCGGGACCTTCTTGAGTCCAGGCTCGGATGAGCACTGCATAGCGATGTCCCGATATCAGCTCATCGTTGGAAATGGTATCGCGATTACCCCTGACGCCCCGTACAAGCGGGAAAGTCAAGAAAGCGGATGCATCGAAGACTTGAACCTCATAACGATCCATGATCCACTGCCCGTATGGCTGTTGCCATTCAAGAACAAGTTCCGAGACGCCAGGGGTCACGATGATATCAGTCGGGCCTGGGGCTGCCTTTGGACTTGCAACGGCTGCCGCAACGGGCGACCATTCTGATGTAACTTCTTCGCCGCTGCTTTCGCCGTTGTACGTCCGAATCTGGTATTCATATTTGACACCGTCTTGGACGTTCATAGTGTCATGCCGATTGCTGGTTTTCCGCCAGTAGTCCCACTCCGAGTCATCGCTATTGCGACTCCTCACGTCGTAACCAATAGCGCCATAAACGTGGTCCCATGTGACTGCAATTCCGTAAGACACGGCTTTTGCAGCAACGTACTTCGGCACTGGAGTTGGTCTCTTGGGAATTTGTGGCGGAACGGAAAGCTCTTTTGCTCCAATACCAAACTCAGATACCAAGACCTGAGAGAAGGCTTTGGCAATCTGGAACTCTCCCAGGGCATTGGGATGTATACCGTCGTAGCTGCCAGCGAAACAATCGTAGGCTTCTCGAACTTTGACCAGCCTTGCAGAGGACTCTTTGCTATCCCAGGCCGAGATTGATGCAGGGATCTGTTTGTTGTAGGTGTCGACCATTTCTGCCAAGTGTTCCGTCCCGTCTATCGGAGTGCGTTGCGGTATGTTGGCAATGGCGAGTTTGAGTGACGGCTTCGCATCGCGGGCGTTGTGCACCAGTCTCTTCATCACATCGATCAAAGTCTCTGGTCCAGAAACGCCCCATCCCAAATCATTGAATCCGAGGAAGACGAGAAGATAGTCCGGTTCGAATCGTGCTATCTGCTGATTCACCTCGTCAACACATTGGGCAGCCTGTTTTCCCCAGCGTGAGAGGTGACAGGAGCCAAATTGGACGCCGTCTGCATAGCCGCCGCCGTCGAATGCACAGGGATCTGGCGCTTCTTTTGGGGGTGGCTCATCTGCGAATGGAGGTGGACTCGGAGGTTGCGATTTGTCCCGCTTCTTGGTACCGCTGCAGGGACCGACGAATTCGAAGTTGACTTGTTCTTGGCGAAGCCATTGCCACAACCTGTACCGCCAGGTGAAATCTCCCTCTTGGCCGTGGCTCATGGAATCGCCGGCGATCATGATTCTGATCGGCTGCGCCGAGTCTGTCAATCTTTCGGGCATAAGGAAGGCATACTGTCCTGCTGATGTCAGTGTTGGGGAGCAACTTTTGGCCAAAGAGCCTACCAGGAATGTCTCTAGGGATTTCGAGGGGTCGAATGTCTTGAATCGTCGTCTCTGGACCCAGTAGTGACCGACATGTGGTAAGGCTCGATTGAAGTAAGAAACAATGAGCAAGAACCGTCAATTGGTTGAGAAACATTGCTCACAAACAAGCGAATGATGCAGTGCTAAGGGTTAGTAGACCTGTAGTAGGGCAATGTTGATGTCGTCATTGCGCGTCGGGAGATGAATTGAGTTGGGGTTCTGAAGGGGAAGTCCCGAGCGTCACCGCACTTGCGACACCGGAGACATTTTGGTTTGGTAGACTGCCATTTTGAAGGCAGGCGGCGCTGACGATTGCACAATCAACGTCCAAACAAGATCGAATAATTGGAAAGTGCACTTGCTTGATATTATATGCACATGTTTCCTGGAATTTCTCTGAAGTGAAAATCTGTCAATTCGACGCTGGAGTTTCATCATGGTCGACAAGGCCGGCGTATCCAGCATCACTTGGTCTGAAGGGAGACACTTGCGAGTAAGAAACTGAAGATCAGTAAAGCCTTGACAATGATTTTTATAGTTATACTACGGGGAAAATTTACTGATGCATGTCTTCAGAGAGCGTACTGCCAATATACTGTCACAATTTAGGGGTGAGTGAATGATATGATCCAGGGAAACATTCGGACAATTGGAAATCGGCCCTGAGAGGAGTTCGAGAGGCACATCACAACTTATCCGGGTTTGGCAAGTTTGCTTACCATAGAATAAGCTTCCGACCTGGGACGTGGTAAGATTCCTTTAGGATTCTACCCCTGCAGGGACTTTCTAGGCAACCAGCTGTCGTGGAGGCTGTGTATCGACAAAAGACCATTTTCGAAGAGGATCGCCTGCAAGCTTACAAGAATGGGCGGAGTGGTTCTGATCATCGTGGCAGAGAAAAAGGCCGCTGCTATCTAATGTTATGACAGCAGACGGCACAGCTTAATTCGACTTCCAAATTGCCTGAACTGTTCGGCTCGCCCGAGTTCCCCTGTCATCACCACCCATTCTGGTTATAACAAAGCTGCTGATGTCATGGGTTGAGACGAGGATCTTGCCAAGACCTGCTGTGCCTCCAGCGATGCATCAGGGTGGCCCCAAAGTCCCTTCCAGTCCCTGGATTTTGCGAACAAAGGTCTCAGGCACTTTTCTTAAAGGGCTTTTCTTCCTGCCAAGGTTCAAAGCTCTGGGTTTTGATCTCGCTCCATCAAATTCTCAAGTCAAGGTCATTTTATCGCAAACACTTGTCAAGTTCTCTACCTATTCCGCATCATGCCCGCCATTCAGGTTCGAACCGTTGCCGATGCCGCTCTCAATTTCTTAACGCCCCGCGATCAGAACGACGTGGTCGACGATTACATGGACAACTACGCCAACGGAAACTCCGGCAGCAGCAGCAGGTCCACGAAATCGGAGTACGAGAGTCAAAAAAGCACCGCTCAGGCTATTGGCGGTGGCATCATTGCCGTTATTGTCATCGTCGTGGTCCTCATCATCGCCTCCCTTGTGTCTGCTTGCATTATTCGGAGCAAACGCAAGGAACGGCAACGTCAGCATCAGCTGGAGATGAAGAAATACATGGGCGATAACCGGACGAGCGTCGGATCGAATCAGGGGTCGTCCTCAGTCAACAATACAACATCAGGTTATGGCCAGGGAACCTACCCGGGCTACTCTTACAACAACGAGACCGGATATCAATACGGCAAAGGTTACGGCATGGTCAGCAATACGAACAACGACGGGCCTACCTCATCACAGTCATCACCGCCTGCATACACCGCGAGAAACGAGGGGTCAACGTCCTAGACGTCGGCGTGCCATGGGATACCCACTGGGGGACGGACCAAAGAACCTGACGTAAAATTGATGGAAATGGAGGAAGTTGGATACCTGCTTTTGTTTCTATACCCTGACGCGAGTGTTATACTATTCTTATGTCATCATGAATGATCAAACACGCTGTCGATTAAGAACCAAAAGCCAAAGATCGGACTTGATTTTCGACCTCGGTGAGAACCAAGAGCGAGTCAATCACAGACGAGCACGTCGCCGGCGATAAAACTATGTCTTGAACATCCGTATCAAATATGACGCATTGTCAATGATTGATCTCAGATTATCACGTTCATGAATCAAGTGCTTCGAACTTTGTGTGTCTCGGCAACTGAGATTGCATTGTAATAGTAAACTAAACCGACTTTTCATTCTGCCTTTTTGATTTTCCGTTACACCGCCAACTTTTTCCCAAGCCAAGCGATCCAACCTTTTCTTTTTCCAGACTCAGAAAACCCGAGTCGACACCCCGCAAGTTAAAGCAGATGGAAAGACAGTGTGCAAGACCATACTCCAAATCGCAGTTGCCATTAACGATAGCACATTCCCTGGCGAACCAAATGACCGGTCACTTGCTTCGTGGTGCTTACTTGGCAACACCAATGTGGGAGAAGCACTTCTTGAAGGAGTCGGCCTCAAGAGCGAACAGACCTCCGTGGTCAAGGAGGGTGGCGGGGTTCCAAATCTCGGGGTCGAGGCGGCCGAGAAGACCGGTGTAGGAGGTGAGGCCCTGGGGCTCGGTGACACCCCACGGGTTGCGGAGGACGATGTACTGCTTGTCGCCGAGGACGCAGTATCCGAGGACGGAATAGGCGTGGTTGGCAACGATGTTGGCACCGTGGAACTCCCGGCCGGTGGCGTAGGTGAAGGCAGTCATGGGGTTGATGGTCTTGTTGTTGACGCTGTTGGCGCGAACCAAGCCCAGGAGGGTGTGGGAAGAGTGGTTGTTGCACTCATAGTAGTGGGGGGTGCGGCCGTTGATCTGGGCCATGGCCTTGATAGGGTCACCGCAGTGAGTCTGGGTGATATCGGGCTGCTCGGAGCTGGTACCAGTGATCCACTTGGCGAAGGCCTTCTCGTAGAGCGAGGGCCAGATGTCGGCACCATCGCTGGAGCGGCAGTACAGGGGCTCGTTGTCCGAGTTGTTGATGGGGATCTCGTAGTTGACCTCAACAGTCTCGGTGCGGTTATTCTGCTTCCCGCCCTTGTCGTGGAACTTGATGCTCAAGAAGCGCTTCTTCTCGTTGCCGTGGGTGTGGACGCGGGTAGCGCGGTTAATGGCGCAGGGGTCGGCCCAGAAGACGGAGAACAGGGCAGAGACGAACCAAGAGTTGCTGGAGCAGCCCTGGGTGGGGTCGTCGAAGTTGCGGACGGTCTCGCGGCGGTCACCAATGCGGAACATGGTGATGTCGGAGATGAGGCGCTTGTTCACCTGCTGGAAGAAGTAGTCGTACATGTCGCGCCATGAGGCGTTGGGGGGTTGCCAGCGGCCCTTCTGCATTCTGAAGGGGGTGACGAGCTCGTTGATGGACATGGTGACCTCCCGGTTGGAGACGGTCTTGCCGAGCTCATGGGCGTGGAGAACCAGGCGAAGCTTGCCGTTCTGCATGCGGGCGACCTTGACCTTGGCATCCTTGATGTCCTTGAGGCCGACCTTCTCGAGGTCGTCCAGGCGGCGAACGCCGGAGAAGTCGGGGGTCTGGAGGTCCCGCTCGTTAAGGATCTTCATGTCCTTCTCATCGTACATCTCGGCCTTGCGCTCCTTCTCGTTGAGCTTCATGCCGGCGAAGAGGACGGACTTGTGGCGCATGTCGAAGAGCTCATCGTAGTCGGTCTGGAGCACGTTCTGGAGAATCTGGGCAGCGGCCATGGAGTTACGGTCGATCTTGCGGCCAATGAGAGCCTCGGCGAGGGCGTACGGGTTGACGGCACCGACGCAGGGGTTCTTGGGGGGAGAGTCGGGGCGGGGACCGTCCTTGCTGAACTCGTGGTCCTTGCTCATGTCGACGAGGTCCTCGTACTCATCAAGAGTGCTCTGGGAGGAGGAGCCGGGCTGATCGACCTTGTGTCCAAGGATAGCCTCGACGAGGGCGAGGACGTTGCTGTCTCTCTCGGTGTTGCGAATGTCACCCATTTTGAAGTTAAAAGTTACGTAGAGTATGTTGTAATAAGTTGAAAGGATGTTGTGCTAGATGCTGTACTTTTATGTGGATATATTGAGCTGAAATCCTGATGATGCTGCTGAAGAAGAATTCCCAGGTTGGAGAGATTTCTCGAAGACTTTATACCCTTTTTGAAGCTTTGACAGGCCACACTTCCCCCTTCAAGGTATTCTCAAACTTCGGCCTTGCAAGGTGAATCATGGAATGCGTAAACCCCAACTCAAACCAGGTCGTGAATGCTATGCACCATCGCTATCGATGCGAAGGTTTTCGCATCGTATGCTGCGGAGAAGAACAAGGAGATGTTCGGAAAACAAGCGTCGGTACTTCCCAGCCTCGGACTTCTCGTACTGTAGAAACATGTATGGAAAGACTCTGACGGTTGTATTCCACCTCGTAACATCGAAAACCTGCTGGTCTGAGAGTTAGACAGTACTTGCCAATGAGACGTCCAAGATCAGAATTTGTGCACTTACATGTGAACATTGCGCCGTAAGCAGAGCTCTTGCGGACGCTGAAGCAGACTTGGCGCTAGATGAAGTCAAAGGCTTACGACGATTCGTACCTGAACGTCCGTGAGGGGTTGTCTGGGTTTCTTTCAGCGAAGGCTACACGGCAGGCTGTGGTCGCCTTGTGATGTAGGTTTTGATGAAACCTGATGAGGAGACATTCTCGCAGCACGGCGACGAAGCGGGGCTCTCAGATGTTGAGGACGAATCTCGGGAAGATGCTTGGATGCAGCTTCCCCGCGCTGAATTCAAGGTGACGAAAGGAGGACGTGTGGAGTTTTCATGAGGCTGAGATACAGTCCCAACAAACTCAACTCTGCAGCTCGAAAGGCTGATCTACGATGCAGGGATCTCTCAGATGCGGCAACATCGGAAGAAAGCATGGGGAGCTGGTCCGGTTTGAGGTGACAACCGAGCTAGCCTCAAAGTGTCAGCCCGTGTCAAGTCTATGACATTGGAGCCGTGTGCCATGGATGCTACCGATGAAAAGCAAACTTCGCGCCACGTGGCTGCCCGGGCCTTGGTGGCGTCAAGCTCCGTCTCCCCATGTTCCCCGCCATGTATAACAACACTATCAAAATATATGGGCACCGTCTCTGTTTGACTTTGCTTAACCCCTCAACGTGCATTGGATCTCCAAATGTCCAAATGAGCATTGGGTTTTCACTTGCTGCAGCTCCAACGTAGCAAATGCAAGTTGGTGTTACAGCCGTGCTTTTCCTTTTCTCTATCTAGGTTGCCAGCTTACGAACTTCTCAAACAACCGACGATAAGCGGAAACTGAGGATGAAGCGGAGAGAGATTCTAGACTTGCAGTTGAGACCAAGGCTTTCTTGAAGGTTGCGGGGTACTGGCGTGATGCGCGGGGTAAGTGAAGTCTAAGACCATGAGGCGATGCGTGGCACTTTGATACTCCCGCCATATCGTGGAGACCACGCCGCGTGAAGCCAAAGATCGGGGGCTGCGGGATCAAGATTGGGGTTGCGAATGATGACGGAGGCGGCCGCCATTCCCCGCAATTTGTCCGGCAGCCGGCAATCTTGTCCTTTTCGGGCACCGCAATCAAGTTCTTGGCTTACGGCAAGATGTTGTAGTTCCTCGGTAGTAACCTCGAGGCAGCTTACGAAGTCGTCGGAACGATGGTTGATCCCATGCGGCAGATACATGTACGCACCAACACGAACCCGAACCCAAGCGTAGAAAAGCCCGTGGCCCAGAAATGGGAATGGGGCATTGATGGCCGTTCGCCGAACACAAGATTGGAATGTAGCACGGTCTGGATGGAGGTCCATGTCAGAATCCTCCCCCGCGGAGGGAGACAAGACGATGTCTCAAGAGGCTGTCGGGCCGGGCGGGGAGAGCGGCCCGAGCCCGATAGGGCGGACCCCGCCCGGTCTGAAGTGGAGATTTGAGTGGATCACCTCCGCCCAGCCGGTCGGCGCCAACCGACAGCCACAGAGCAGTCCATGTTCGAAATTCAAAGATGGATTTGGATTTGCTTTGTCTTGAAGCGAAAAGTAATTGTACGAACTTGAAGATTTTCTCTCTATTTCAATCTGCATCTCGTATCAGCTGAAACAATGTCCATGCTGCAAGATTTCTTGGCTTGTGAGCGGCTTGCTGTGCATTCCAAGAATACCGAAAGCGAGGACCACAACACGGCCCAGAGCTTTGATTATTGGAACTTTTACCTTCTGAGCACTTCAAATCTTGGACGGACAAGGTCACGATTCTGAGGACTGAGAACTTGGAATAGTCTGCGGACTTGGAGTATGTGCTTGATCCACCATTGTTTGATAGATGTACCCGAAATTCTCAAGGCAAGATGAGCTATGTACCATTTCCTTCACCTTTTATGTGGAAATCGCCGCCCTGCGAGTACCATGATCATTTCCAATAACATTCTGTTGTTGATAACAGTGATAAGCTCATACGGGGCGTTCCAGCTCGAATTCCGTCTGCCCGTCTGCCCCGTTGTTTTTTCATTTCAACCAACACCATCTTTACTGTTCATTTTCGCGCAGGTTATTTTTGAACATCTGATTTGTTTTCATATCCTACTTCCTTCAATACGAAAAACGCCAAGTCTTCCTGTTCGCCTTCTAAGTCAATGAGTGCTCCAATCGACTGGCGTTTCCGTGCACTGCCGTTGAGCAGTCTCATGCGGGATTCAATGCAGAGTACTACGAGAAAGTCTCAATGACCTCCAGTACGAAAGAAGCTCGAGGTGGGTGTCAGAATGGCTTAGAAACTTAGAAAAAAATATGGCAAAGTGACCTACTTTGATTTCTTACCCAAGCGGAAATTTGATAAGTTCAAGTCAGCAAGAAGACTCTCGGTGACATGTCACTTTTGGATCCAAAGTACGTGTGGGCTCAAGCCTTGCCTTATACGAAGGCAACAAACTAGTAGAATCATCTTCGATAATATTCAGTACTGCATTCTCGATGGTAATTATAATTTTCATCTGAAGCTCACATGAGAAAATTCCAGCACTAGTAAACATCCGTTCACATTGTTTGATATCCTTCAAAAATCTCGAATGTAACCGACTCAACTCTCTATGGCTCAGCAACCTCTTTTCAACGAGGCAAATAGCTGCTGTGTTTGCATTGGATAGCGCCGTAACGTTCATATGCGAAGAATATGCGTTCTTCTACAAGCTGATCATAACAAATGTTACATTCATAGACCTTGAAAGAGAAATAATCAAAAAACTCCAGCCATGAGAAACCACATCTCATCATTGAGCAATAGCCTAATTAAATTCGAACCCAAACCAGTAGTTTCCCCATCTCAGAGCAAACGCACCTAACACTCCAAGTAAAGCTGCAAAGATCCACCACAGCCCATGAACGCTGAGATATCCTTTGCCGTTTGATGCGCCTGGAGACTGCAAACTCCTTATCCTGTCCGACAATTTCTTGTGACGAGGGTTTTGCGGTCCAAAGCCATACCGTGCTCGCTCGTAGTAGGAGATCGCTTTGTCCGTTTGGCCTAGCTTTGCAAGTAGCGAACCATAGTTCTGCAATGAGACAAAGTACCTTGTCAACCGATCTGAGTCTGGGCGTGCCTCGAGAGCTTCAATCTCCCGTAGGTGCATCACCTCTGCTTCTTGCAAACGTCCCTGGTCCTGATATAATACCGCCAGATTGCCGACAGCTAGAAGAGTGTCGTAGTGCTCCGGTCCAAGGTTTTTTTCAAGCCCTTCAACAGCACGTTTATACATCAACTCCGCCTTTTCGGGTTGATTCAAACTACTGTAGACGTTGCCTAGCAGAATTGCTGATTTTAGTGTCGAAGTGTGCTTCGGCCCTATACGAGGAGAATTCTCTTTGCCTTTGAGGGCACTCTCATGCATGGCCTTTGCCTCTTCCAATCGGTTTTGTTCGTGGTAGACCGTAGCAAGGTTGTCGATTGTCTCCAAGGTAGTGATGTCGTCAGGTCCGCGTGCCGATTCAAATCCTTCTACAGCCCGCTTGTACATGGCCACGGCTTTCTCGAAGTGACCTGACTCGGCGTAGAGACCTGCCAAATTTTGGACTAAGTCAAAGTCTGGCGAATCATTGGGGCCATTTGCTTTTTCATTGGCTTGAAGAACTTTCTCGCAGATGTTTTGGGCGTCCTCGAAACGTTCTTGGTGCGTATACATTTCGGCCAGGTTGTTCTGCACGTCAAGTATGAACTTGGAATCCGGACCGAAAAGTCTCGATCCAGCTTGGACTGCCCGTCGATACAAAGTCTCTGCGTCCTCAAATCGGCCCTGTGCCTTATAGAACAGTGCCAAATTATAGTAAGATCACGCTTCTTTGGTCTCTGCGTCAGCTTCTGCTTCGTTCTTCCTGACTGCTGTTCTGAAACATCTGTCGGCGTGTCGAACAAGACGTCGTTGTAAGACCCAGTACTCAGGCTCCTCGTCAGTTGGGGCGTGCCATGAGACACATTTGATAGCCTGGTAGGCCATCTCCGTGTCCACCTCCACGTTCAACACATGTGTTATCCAGGCGTGAACACATTCATGCACGCTGTAACCTCGGGAATCTGGTCCAGGCTCTTTCGTGGGAGGGCTTGCTTCCGCTAATCCGTATTCGCAAAGAGTTCTCATGGTCTTGTGGAAGTCAAACTTGGCTGCTGTGATACGCTGTAGCCAGACTGGTGCGTCTGACTGTTTCTCACATGCACTGAGAAGCTCATACCACAGATATTCGTTATCGAGGTACGCCCATAGTCGAAGGAGCACGGCGGCATCGTCGTTCTTCCGCTGAATATATTGGTACGAAATGTTCCAAGTCGAGTACAATGCTTTTTGCTCGTAAGTTCTTGGTCGCGGTGTATTTTCTTGCAGTTGCAGCCACGACTTGTCCCAGTCCTCGAGGTATTCGGTGCAAGTCACTGACACTTGGCGGAGGTAAGCCCCAGCGGTCGCGAGAGCAAGTGGAAGGCCATCGAGCTTGCGTGCAAGAGAAAGAGCATCAGGTTCTGCTCCATTTTAGTGAGTGATTCCGACTGCTTCGCTAACTTTGCCAACTTACCCTGGCTAAACCTTTCTCTCTGGGACGTTGATGCTAGGATCGCCAAACTGTCGTTGACGTCTTCTAACTTTGGAAGTCGGATGAGATGGCCCAGATCCACTGTTGACGAACGCGTCGTGATGATAGCGCCGTGAAAAGCTTCAGGGATGTATGGGCGGATATCGTAAGAGTTCGAGTCGGTTTCGTTGGCATCAGGACCCGTTCTAGTTTCGTCTTTCACAGTCATCTGGCTTGAGGAGTCGTCCCCGTCAAACTTGACAGCGTCGTAATTATCATAGACGATTAACCAACGATCATTTCCCTTCTCATTCAACCACTTGAGAACGGCCTCCACTGAACGATTGAGATCTTGATTACTTGTAGCGGTCTGCAGATATGCCACGCTTGGGTGCTCGCTCAAAATTCTCCGGGCAGCTCTGTGAAAGGTTTGTTGGAGAGACGTGACATCTTTTGCATTGAGCCAAATGACAGCAGAGTATTCTTCGCGATGCCGTTTCGCATACTGTACCGCTTTCTGGGTCTTGCCCATGCCGCCTAATCCGTGCAGAACAACGATGCGGCGGTCTCGGGGTCCCTTCAGAAGTTCGTGCATGCGCATCAGCTCCGTTTCTCTGGAGATGAAGGTCTCCACACTATGAACTCCCGATAATTGGAAAGCAAGTGTGAATGAGGTTGGTCTAGTTATCATCAGCTAAGATACATGATTTTATGAGGTTGTACTCGTAATAAAAAGAACTCTTACAGCTGCACCCGTTGCACCTCTTCAACGGGCATGTGAAAGAAAAGCTGCCTGGTATATCCAGCAGCAACGGCTGCTGCGTAGCCACGCCACCGATCATTTTTGTGAGAATCGCAATAGTCAGAAATACCGCGAATAGTCAAACAGGGGAAGTTAAAAGAAACTCCAGCTGCCTCCATCTCAAAGCACAATAGTCCGTACTGCTTTGCAAGCCCATCTCTAAGTGTTGCGTCTTTGATCACGCGCTCTCCTGAAGCAATATTGCCCATATGTACCGTCACGAAGGTCCTATCTGTGTCCTCCAACCTCAGAACACGCGTGGAAAGATCGCATCCACCAGCTTCACAGGAAATTCCTTGTTGTTGGTGGCGGTGACCCGATGGAAACAGAAAGTCGTTCTCCTCGCCGGGGTACTCAAAACCGAACTGTCGAAAAGGAGGGTGTTTTGGATCGATTCGACTGACGTTTTCTAAGATCGGATCTCGTTTGCCTTTAGCCCTTTTGCGCTGTACTCCCATCTGTCGTGCCGCATTCAGAAGCACAGCTGGTGGCGGTGCGAGAGACCCAGTCCGCTCGAACAGACCTTCGCTGATGGCTTTCCCGTGGTCGTACTGAACGACACCGGAATGCGCGCCAGCGGGCTTGCTAACCACAACATGGCCTAGACGAATCATCCCGCAGTCTGTGGCAACTGGAACGCCGCCACCAATGCCGACAAGCAATCCGAACTTGAGCTTTCGAAATGTCATTCGCATCTGCGTTACGACGGCGGCTGCAGAGCAATTGCCCGTCTCATGCAGACCAGCGATGACGATGTTGTGCCCGTTTATGCTCCCGAGCTTATAAACGTTGTGATCTGCTTCTGATTGTGGCAGGTCGTCGTGCTCCTCATCCAGCATCTCCTCCGCAGCAATTTGCTCAACCTCCATAGGACATATCCATGCCACCCTGTAGTCGCCATGCTGCAGTCGGTTCGTCATCTTGACTAAGGATCTGAATCATCAAATGGTTCGATGGAGAGTCGGTTGAGATGATATAATCGATGTCGGCCCACGAAAGAATAGAGAACTGTCATACAAACGACCCCAATCGGCTTGGAACAAACACCGACTCTCAGCATTTGCCATTTGGCCTCGAAAGTGGAAGAGAGAAAGCGAAGTGCGTTCTGGCGCTCGACCGTCAGTCAAGAAGAAAAAGGAGCAAGTATTCATGATTCTGTAGCCGCCAGCCTGATGCGGAGCGCATCACTGGCGAATCAGCGAAAGTGAGCTGCCGAGACCGTATCATGTCAGCATGACATGGGTCTCTCACCGATCTAGGCCACCTTTAGATATTAATAGGCCTAAAGAGTGTCCTCATAGTCTCTTGGCAGATCAAAACCCCATTTGCCGCCGTTATTGTGGCTTCGCCGCTTCAACAAGGAATCACAACACATCAAAGACAGGTCCACCTGCCCATGGCTAGGAACCCAAAAATATTCTTAACGACTTCATTTCTCGTATTGGAAGGTTCTGCGTCAATTAGAGTCTCCAGGATCACAAGGCTGTATATTCACGGAGCACGACGGGCACGAAGACCGCCTATAAAAAGACATGAACCTCGAGAAGTTGACGCAGCTAGTTGTGGGTTGGAATGCTAAGAAGAAGAGGATCGAGAAGAAAATCGAGAAATAAAATATTCAGCGCAATAAGATTCTGGAAAATGAAACAGCAACTTACGAGAAGCTGGAAAAGGTGCAGGAAACTAGAACAGCAAATGAAGAAATCAAGTCACTCGGCAAAGATGTGTTAACAGCTATGGCTGAGAATAAGAAGCATAAGGGGACTGCTGTGAAACTTTCTAGTATCAATAAGACATAAAGAGACAAATTAGAAGAGGTTAAAAAGTCGATTGCCAAGCTAAAGGACAGATTAAAACCCACTCGCAACGAACTAAGCATCCTGTTAAAGGATCTAACGACAGCTTGAGATAGCCTCGTAGAGATTTAATCTGTAGTATTGACGGACTATGAGAATTTGAGAGCGGATATATATGTGCTAAGCGAGTCTATTGATCGTTGTATGATGGAGGCCAACATTAGACGTCAGATCCAACATACTTGTATTGTCATTTAAAGCTGGCTTGGCCATATTTAAGGAGTTCCTGGGCCATAACATCGGCCGAGCTACTCGAAGAAACGAACTTTCGGAACGGTCATGCGGCCATCCAGCGCTCAATGCTACCTCCAGCCTCAAGTTCAGTTCCCAGGAAGCGAATCAGAATGATTGCAGGCCTAATGATCTGTTTAACAGCACTCAATACACGCGAATTCTAATTAATAAATTTCTCTATAGGCACTGACGTTGAAAGGCTGCTAGGCGCGCTAGCTGTGGTGAACCCCTCACAGGAAATGTTTGTTTGCGCTGTGCTATGTAAAATATCTCTTGAGCGATAGAGAACGCATGGGGATAGATTTACTAAACTTGTGATCAATGAAATATTTGTAGAAGTGGCTTACTAGGTGCTGGCTGACTATTGTATGATGTTGAAGTCTCAACTTAGCTAACTGGTAAGTTTGTTGCTTGATTGCTGGCAGCATATCCAGAGGCTGTACTAAAGAGTTAAACCAGCTTTGTCTTTGCTATGTGTTCTTTGTCTATGTTTGAGACGCCGAACTACTGGATGCTCTTATCGATTTGGATACACATGGTCATTAAACAATCCAACTAACATGAAATGATCCCCATGGAGCAAATACCACGTGGCCGTTAGATAGCTGCTTTATTGTGACGGCACTGCCTCCGGCAGACAAGGAATCTCAGCTGCAGCAGAAGGAGCTGAAAGTAGTAAAGCTGTTGTCGGGCGAAGTTAAGAGTATATGGCTAGCCTTTCTCGTCCTAGCGGATGATGAAGGAGGCACACCACGGGATCTGGTCTGCAATGGATACGTAGCTACGCGTACTGAAATGCCAGGCGCCGAGGACGAGGAAATTTCAAGCGCAAAGATGCCCGCGCGACCGCAACGGCGGGACTGAACGGGGAAGACGAGAGTCTGCTGTGTTTTCATCCCATGGTGATTTCAATGGATTGGAGATCAGGCAACTCATCGTCGTTGGCTGGCTGACCAATGATACGTGCTGCGAAGTTCGCGACGCGTCATGGTTGATCACTAGCAAATAGGAATCGAGAATGGATCATGACTACAGATTGAGTTGTAGCCTTCCCGGAGGCCACAGGCTGTGATTGCTGTCGGTTGAGACTGTACAGTATGTGAGAAGATGCTCCAGGCTTGGTACGAGACCTCGCGTTAGACTGATATCGAAAGCATCGCATTCACTCCCTTCTCCTACAATGCTTTCGCTTTCCTATCCATCAGTCTAGTCTTGTACCTAGAATTATTGTGGCTGGGAAAGCACCCATATCGTAGCCTGATATCCCACTGAGTCACATCGAACACAGTAAGCAAGCCACAGAAACCGCGCTGCGCGGTGGGAGGATGGCTGTTTCTTTGGCCTCCTGAACCCTTTATCGCCAACCACGCACTGTGTGTGGCGAGAAACTCTTGTGTAGCAGGATGGGGTGCAAAACTATGTTGGTGTGAGGGTTTCCCACGGAGCAACATCGGACAATGATGAACGGCTCATGCTTTTTGCACGCCAGTCTGCGAATAACCTTCCTCATAGCTAATGGAGAGTCGGCGCAGCTCGGAGCCCGCGGATCGTCTCCGATGGTGGTGGTGGTGGATCGTTTCCGAGAGTCAGCGCAGGGCGGAAGCGGCGGTTCGTCTCCGAGAGTCAGTTTGGTCGTACTCGTGTTCCAGCCAATAATGATAACAGTAACTCGTGTGAAACTATCAAGTTTTTTCTTGTCACATCTTTGGCATGTTCATTTCCCGCTTACCCATGATCGCCCAAATGGATGATGGCCTATAATAAGAAATCCAGTCGCCTGGGCTTGGGTATATAAGCAGAAATCTAGTCTTGAAAAGGTATGTGATCCGGACGGGTTTCTTGAGAGTGAGGGGGGTGCTATGAAGGAGGTCGAAGAGGATGGAGGAGGAGGAGTGAAAAGGTCGTGGTACTTCTGTGTTAGGTTTGGCGCTTCTAGGCTATGAATTCCCACGAAGTTCCGGTATCCCACGATCGCCGCAACTCAATTCCCAAGGGCGTGTTCACCGTGGCTACGGTTCTATTTCGTTCCAGAAGAATTCGAATAAATGTGTTAAGTTGCCAGCGAGAACGTCAGCCCCAAGAGCTACCGAGGATACTGTTTTCTCGGGCTGTCTATATGAAGCCGTTCGAGGGCCTCATGAGGTTTGAGCCATTAAGTTGGTAATGTATCGACGTCAACTTCAGGAACGGAGCCCTCCGGCTATTAGGGTTTGGCTAGTACGGATGGAATGCATCCCGCTCGGTGTATGTTGATTGGTTCTACTCCGCATCAGGAGCTTCTCGCAGGGTATCTCAGACTTTTAGTCCAAACTAATCAGCCCGGCTTAGGATGGGACGAAGAACGGTGTGGTAAGATGCCATTGTGTATTTCAGTTTCACATGTGGCAAACAACCATGTTATCTTGACTCTCAGGGCCTTGATGTTGATTAGTATGGCTTGTGCGCACCAAGGTCTGGGCCCGTACCTAATTTCTAATTGCTTTCCGAAAGAACTTTGCTTCTAGAGAGTTAAGTTTCTGACGAATCAATTTCTTTCGCTGTCGACCAATTCCGAGTCCTTCTGGAACAGGCAACTAGTCGCGAGATCTCCGGCTTCGCCGGCATACAATCCACGAACAACCGTCTAGCATAACACAACCTTCGGCAAAACTAGTAAATGCTCAAAGAGACGAGATGATCATTTAAAAGTAAATAAGCACCGCAAACTGTGCTGCTACCGGGCTGTTTGAGGTACTATTGTGCTCGTCAACAACCCTCAACATGGCGGAAACATACCAGTCTAGCATTGTCCACGATTCCAATAGTGCCACGAAGAATATTCACAACGTCTACAGCAGAGTCGATCACTCCTTTGCCATTAAAGAAAGCTCCCAAGGGAAATCCCTCGTCTCATCATGGCTTCCAACCGTCGACAGAACTCTCTCCTCGCTCCTCCGCTGGACGGGTTGCTACTCAGATAAGTTGCAGGAGTACTACCTCAACTTTGCGCGTGAGGTCGTGGTCCCTCGCCTCAACCCGCCGCGCGCGGCCGACTGGCCTCATTATATTGGGACGCACGATCATGCGCCTTACGAGCTCAGCATCGCCTTTGCACCTCATAAGAAGGCCAAAGTGCGGTTTTCAGTGCAGCCACTGGCGAATAGCTCTGCGGGCAACGACCCCCTAGGGCAGGTGGATCTACGCAAGAAGCTCGAGGGTCTGGCAGACGCATGCCATGCAGACCGCAAGCGTGTGGATACCTTTATCGACGCAGTCTTCCTGACTGATGACGAGCAGGCCAGCCTAGCTGAGAAGCACGCTAGTAGTGGTAAACCGGCTGGTGAGCTGCCGCAGCAAAATGCTTTCGTTGCGTTCGACCTGGAACCCGTCAACGACGGTAGCCCGTCCATCAATATGAAGTTGTATCTATTCCCGCAGTTGAAGGCTCTCGCCACAGGTCAGGACATGATGGATCTCACCGAATCCATTCTGACAAGACTTGCCGATGGTGATAAGGCGCTGCTTGCGGCCTGGACAATGCTCCGAAAGTTCCTAACGACCGACGGCAAGGATAACCTCATACATTTCCTCGCAATCGACTGCTCGGGGCCTCAAATGAAGCCTCGCTTCAAGGTCTACGCCCACACACACATCAACTCTCTCGCCTCAGCCCGTCACATCGCCACCCTAGGCGGCCGCATTCCCTCACCCAAGTTTCTGCCGTCTCTCTGGCCTTTGCTTATGGATATGGAAGACGTTCCTCTGGCCGAGAGGGAGACCTTGCGAAAGCCGCTTCGGGAGCCGGATAGCAAGTACTGCGGAATCAACCCTACCTTTGAGCTGGTGCCAGGCAATGAGGTCCCGATCGTTAAGATGTACGTGCCCGTGTGGCAATACGCGCGCGACGAGCCCGGGATCGTACGGCGCTACCAGCGGTTGTTAGAGTCGCAGGGGATGGGGGACTACGATATGGAAGCTGCGGTTCAAAGCGTGTTGTAAGTATTATTCCTGCAGCGGAAGCTCTTTCAGAAGTTCCACTGAGAGAGCCTCCATTACTCCATGTGACGGTAACTGACTGGTCCAAAACAGTGGTGACAAGAGAGATCCAGGTATCCACAACATGGCATCAATTGTTTCTGCTGGAGACGGAGATGATGCAGCGTTTACCGCCTACCTGGGACCAAAGTTTTGGGAGTAAGCATTTGTGATCTATCTGCTAGGGCTTGGTCAACTGTTTAAATTGGTAACTGTAAGGTAGCTGTTGAATTGAGCAGTATGAGCAAACAATTGGGGTGAAGATTTGTGTACTTTTCGTGGTTTACCATCATCACTCAAGTTGTCGTGGACCGTATTGATGCCGTTCGCGGTCATGAACGGCCGTTAGCAGTGATAGGAGTCAACTCCCAAGAGACTCCCTCAGCTTCCTCGGGGCGAGTCCCGTTTCTCCTTGTCTGTCCAGCGTCGTACCCACTGCTTCTTCCTTCCGCCGAATGTCCTTGGCTTTCTAGCATCTCTTCTCCCTTCATGTCTCCCTTGCTGCCCAGAAACACGAAGTCTTCGTCTCCCAGAACACCAACAGTGAAATATCTGCTTGCCTCTGGGCCCTTCCTGCTCTCGAACCAGCCCATGCGAAAACCCAACCCAGAAAGCGCAACGTGAAGCTCCGTTGAGGTCATTGAATTGGCATCCTGAGGTAAGAAAGAAGGGATGTTCGAAGCGCGTGTCAAACTGGTAGTGGCTGCAAGACTTTCAAACCTTTGCGGTACGAGATTTTCAACATTCATATCCAGAAGGAGGCTCTTTTCCACTCTTCCAAAGTGCCGGACGAGTGTTGAAATGAGGCTCCACAAGCTGACCAGCAGGACCGCACTGAGGATGCCAGTGATGGTGTATGTGACCGGCGTACTCTGGGTAATCCAGTAACGGGATTTGTACGTTATTGTTGCTGTAACTTCTGGGAGTTCCATTTGTGCGACGCTTTCGGAGGTTTCGTTGATGTATGTTCGGCTGTAAAGGCTTGCAACCTGTGCAGCGGCAATGCCGATGTTCCGGTTCAGGCCTCGAAGTACCCTCTGCTGTTGTCCTGGATCGCCCAAAGCCTCCAAAGAAACCTCTCCAAAAGGCTGCAGCAAAACGCCAAATTCTTCACCTACATCGGAACCCGCTGATGGTAAATCAGTGGGCTCGATCGAAGGATAAAGATCCCAATATATGAGTTGATGTACGTGGAGTAACGAGGACCAAGGTTTCGACGTCCCAGGGTCGGGAACTGGCGGTCTCGTCGAATCTATCGTCCATTTGCCGTCACTAAGCAACAGGGACGCTTGAGCGTTTATCTCGGCCCAGGCGTAATCGCATTGCCATACGAACAAAGACTCGAGGCTGCTTCGAGCCCACGAATATGCTCCCCAGACGTAGTAAGTTCGCATTGAAGTCTGATTTGAATTTTCGGAGAATTCAGCAAAGTACTGCGTGTAGTTAATGTCATGAAGCGGTTCCGTGATGCATTTAGCCAAGAGTAATGGAGATCTCGTCCCAATGTAGGCGTATTCCGCCGAATCATTCAGTCGCGCAAAACGCTGGCCCACGACTATGTCCTCTGGACGAATTTGAGTTCCGTTCGGGCAGGTAAATGGTTGCTTGTAGAGGTTATAAATCATGAGGTCCTTTTCCTCGCGGTAATTCTTTGCACCTGGCAGCTCATCTGGCAGCACATCAGTGGTTGCAGACAGGTTGAATTCGACGTCGTAGATTCTATGACAGACAGGCTCTAGTCTTGCTGCTGGTATCAGGGCTTCTGCCGAAACTATTGCCGACTCATTGGAACTGCCTCCATGGCTTAAGACTGGCAACACAAGATCTTCATAAGTGTTGTCAGGGTATGTGAAGTTATCGTCGTCTCGGAGCGTCAGGAGGACACGGACAGTCGTCTGCAAACTGACCAGATCATCTCTGGTCCAATTGTTCGTTTTGGGAATGAGGTTGGTTAACTGGTGCAGTCGTTGAGGCTGAGTTTCTGGCGAGACGTCTACGCGCAAGAGAATAGAAGCTAAGGTCGGCAAAAGAGCACAGGCAAAGGCGAGCAACTGTGATACACTGACGCTATAAGCCCTTGAAAGAATGGACCTGTATAATGCGCGTATCCCTAGCACATCGAGAAATGACTGTTCGATCTCTCGAAAGTTGCAGGTCCTTGAGGAGAGAAGCCAGAGGGTACAATGAGACCGATGCACCGTACTGCGGGCACTTGCGTACAGAGATATACTTAGCACAGTCAACGTAATCATAGATGTCCACAAAAGAAGAATGCGGTCCTCGTTGCCGTTGCGGATTGGAGTCAGCCGATCAATCACATCATAGTGTCTCTCGTTGAATATGAGCCAATACATGGCATTGACGACCCAGACTGCTACCAAAGCTTGAACCCAGTACCGCATTACGATGGGCGAAGATTTTCCCTTGGTCCAAGAAGTTGCTGAGTCGGTGCCAATGGAACTGCAAGCTTCACCGCAACTTGGTTTCTGTCCATGAAGAAGCAAGAAATTTCCCAAAATAGTCGTTGGATTGCGGATCCAGGCGCTGTTTTGACAATTACGCTTGTGGAAGATGTACGTGACGTAAGCTGTCAAAATTGACGTTGTTGCTGATATTGCTGTGATGTAGAAAGAAACTCCAGGAGTGACCTTAAGCTTACTGAGGGGTACGAACTTCGAGGCCTCTATCGTGTAGTTCGCTTGTTGTCTCAAAAAGTAGTGCCCTACTAGAGAGCTCATGTTGGATGCGTAGCTTTCAATCGTGTCGGAAAGGGCGTTGCTGTCATAAAACACAGGTTCCACCAAATTGGTGTCATTATTCTCCCATCCAATGGTACGTACGCCACCGAAAGGGTTCAAAAACCCCATGGGCTCGCTAGGGACCACATCCGTGATCATTTCCCAGATATCCGCACCTACGAACTGTCTTGGCTGCCCAGGCAGCGGGGTGACAGTTGGGCTGGTTCCGTCATCCACAACTTCTACGATGGATACTCATGAGCTTAGCGAACAGATGACGCCAGCAGCCGATGTAAGCTTCGCGGAGGAGCTATCCTCGGACCGCTCTGCGATCCCCGTGATGATCATGAATTGCTTGTCTTGTTGCGGTAGTTCTGGGCATGCTTGGGACTTCGTTCTTACGTTTTTTTGATCCATGAATCTGGTCCTGACAAGCCCTTCCTCAAACATCGTTGCTGCGTAACCGCGCAGAACGCTTCCACACCCGCCGAAATGAAGATCCATGTCGATCGTGGCGAAGACCAGGCCGTCGTCGTCGTCAACGTCCATGCTTAGCGTCCCCGAGTAATTCTCCAACTTGAGGCATTGGAATTCCGATTGGAAGCCGTCCACAAGAAGCTTCAAAGGAGCGTCGATACTGCCCCTGAGACGACCGGCACGGCCGTCTTCCAATTCGAAAGTCTGATATGCAATCGACTCAGTGACTCCGAAGGGGTAGTTCAAATCATAGTGCTGAATCCCTTGTGCGATGTAAAACACGTTCCCATGCGGCGTTGCCGGGACATTGGCGCTTGAGTTGAACGAATCTAGGACTCTAACGTCTACTTTGCTGTGGGGATTGTCGGCGAGGCTGAGCAGACCAGATATAAGTGCGATTTGGGCCTTGAGAAGGAGCGAGACAATAGCGGTGAGATATACGAGATGATGCTTTCGCCGTATTGAATGGATAATAACGTTTGGAAACGACATCGACATATAGTCTAGGGTGTAGTCCTTCTCGCTGAGCGATTCCCGGTGGGCATTCAGGATGATGTAGGGTGTGTATCTCATGGCTTGGAGCTCTACTCTTCCCCAAAAGGCCGCAATTAGCGTCAGGACTGCCTCAAATGTTAGCGACCACGCATCAGCTGAGGCTCTTCATGAGACGCACCTGCCGTTGGACCAAACCGCCAGACATACACAAATGTCTCTCGAGATTCCGTAATACCATTGTTCCGTTCGGAATACCAAAGAAGAATAGGCACAGCAATGGTAATGGCAAGGAATATGCCGGTGAAGGTCACAAGGGCTTCAACTCGCAGCCAGGTCGGTCGCCAGGTTGGAGCCTCGGTACTCCCGGGGTCGAGATGAGCCGCAGGCTCGTTCTTATCACCGGGAGGCGCCGTATCCTCCACCGAGCTCTCGGGGACGGTCTCGTCAACCTCATGACGCTCGTAGGTAAAGTCCTCGCAGATGGCATCCCCGTGGACGACATCGCCGCGTGCACCCTGTTCGTTGAGTGAAACTTCGTGGAAGATCTCTCCCTGTGACCCTGTTTCGGAGCAAGTGTCAAAGTTTGCATCGCGGTCGATATCAGTCACGCCGTCATCGTCGCCACTAACGTCGACTTCGTCTTGATAGGAGTTGCGGTTTCTGACGAGACCTTCCGTCTCGGAGAGACGACAAGCGAGCGTCGAATCGTGACAAGGGCTGCGGGTGGAAGATCCGGGGCTCCTCAAAGTCTGCAGTTCCGTATACGAGTCTGTAGAATTAGCCGACATGGTGGAGGCTTGTGGGATCGTTGGTTCGTGTGTGCACGTGAAAGGTAACATACATGCTCGTACAATTCTAGGAGGGGTGAGATAATGAGGGGAGTTGGATGCAGAAAGATTACTCGCCAGAAAAGCTTGCCTGGCATATCTATCCCTTTGATCGCTAGAGTATGTGTCCATCTTGGCACCAGCTGCTCATTCTCATAGGCAGATATGCCTGCGGTGAATTTGGTTGGATTCAACGGCATCCATCTGGAAACGTCTCAGCCTGTCTGTGAGTGACTTGCGTTGTCCTCTTTTGGAATAAGATAGACATTCTGGTTGGACATTTGATCGCTAAAAATAACTACTGGCAGGGTTAGAGATACGGTGCCTTTTGAGACCCTAAGCATCTCACACCAAGACAAATCGCCTTCATGTCATCCTGCCCCGTGCAGTTGATCTGGTTCTGCTGAAAATGCCCGACAAACTCGCCAAAAACAGAGCACGCAATATAACATATATCGAGATACTTGATCCAACGAAAACGCCTAATAGGCTTCCTTCAGTGACCTAAAGAGTACAGCCACCTACGTAGGCTCAATGAGAGTACTAGTACGAGATAAACCGTGTGAGACAGGCTCGGCCGCCAAGGTGTACATGGTACGATGTTGTCGGTCTCAGCACAATCCAACTTCCGCTATACTACACGATTCCAATCTGAAAAATACGTAGACTAGAGATCCTGGTGAAAAGAGTTATTTTTCTCTACAAAACCAATGTCCGTGGTCTTCATCTCAGCCGTAGAATGACATCCAACTTGAAACGAAGAGAGCTTAAAAGACGCTCAGTTTAAAATGAACTGTGCAATCATCATGTCCAGAACACCAATTATGATGCCCCAAGATGTGTAGAGAACAAGCAGTAAACCAGCGAGAGATAAAACCAGAAGAACTAGATCTTCCCTCCACTCCTCAACCCCAAACCACCCCATCAAGCTCCCCCATCAGCGAACTTCACACGAGTCACGACGCAAACCCATGCCCCCAAACCAACAAACGTCACAGCCCCACACCCCGCGATCGCCGCCCCCCTCCCCTGCATACACCCGACCCCAACCCACCCAATCACATCCCGTCCCTTGAAAGCGGTGACCCAATCACACCCGCAAACGCCCCCACATGACACGGCAGAATCCCTAGGTCTTCCCCAGACATAGCTCCGCCTCGTTCTCAACCTCCAAGCTCCCATCACCACTCCTCCTCAATCAACCTCTTCTCCTCAACCACCTCTCCTACATCCATATCCATCATCACAATACCATCCTCATTTTCACCAGATCGAACACAACGGAGAAAAAGATGGCACCATCCTTCAAATCCCTCCTCCGCCTCCTCCCCTTCACCCAGACACCCCTCTCCACCTCCACCTCTCCCTCGACAACAACAATCTCCGTAACACCCTACGAACCCCTCTCCGGCGCGCCGACCTGCCCGATCGACGGCCCCACGAGCTGCCACACCCCCGGCGGCGCCGTCGACTCGTGCTGCTTCGTCGCGCCTTCCGGCCGGATCCTGCTCACGCAGTTCTGGGACGACGCGGTGCACGCGGGCGGGGCGGAGGAGGATTGGACTGTTCACGGATTATGGTATGTCCTCTTTCTCCCTCTCTCTCTTTTTATTTCCCCTTTGTGGATGGCCTCGATGTTTTGCGGCTGGGAGTTGAGGGGCTGCTCGATGATGGGAATTGGCTTTTTGCGAGCGGACGGGGGTCTCGTCATGCGTTTGTGGATGGGATGGAATGCACTGACGACATGGACACATCAATCAACAGGCCCGATTTGTGTGATGGGAGCTACAAGGCTTTCTGCGGCATGACGCCGCATTTCAACAACATCACGGATATCCTGAAGCACTACGGCCAGGACGATTTGCTGGCCTCGATGGAGAGGTACTGGGTCGCGGCGTAGTATGTCCACCCCTGGTCTTTTAGCGATGGCGATGAACTAACACGACGCTCTCCCATCACAGCGGCGGGAACAACCATCTCTGGGCGCACGAATACAACAAGCACGCCTCGTGCATCAACACCCTGGCGACGTCGTGCTACGGCGACTCGTACGACGCGGGCGTCGAGGTCGTGGACTACTTCACCCGCGCCTTCGCCCTGTTCAAGCAGCTCGACACCTTCACGGCGCTCGAGAAGGCCGGCATCGTGCCCTCGCGCGAGAAGAAGTACGCCCTCGCCGACGTGACCAAGACGCTCGAGAGGCTGAGCGGGGGGAGGGTGGTGCTCCGGTGTTCGGGGCGCGGGAGGGATGTGCTCCACGAGGCGTGGTACAGCTACTACCTCAAGGGCAGTCTGCAGACTGGACAGTTCGTTCCTGCGAGCGAGCTTGGGGAGCACGGGGATGCGAACAACTGCGCGGCGACTGTGAGATATGTCCCGAAGAGGTGCAAGGGCAACTGCCAGGCCTCGTATGGGTCGGTTGAGGACTTGTAAGGCTGGAAGGCCGTGACGTTGTACGAGGACTCTTGGGTTAGGATCATGGGTACTTGGCGTTTTCGGGAACATGGAGTTTGGATCGGGACCTTGCTTCCTCCTGTCCGGTGTGGTTAGTCGGCAGTTGGGCTGTAACAATCAAGTTATTCGAAATGTTCGCAGCCTGCTTGGTGCTTGCTCCCTGGACAGTGCGTGATGTGTGATGGTAACCGACTTGGTGTTTCATCTCTGGATAGCCGGATTGCCGGCGGAGAGTCGGGTATGCAGTTCTAAACGCCGACGAGGCCTGCAAACACCGAAGACGCTGCTGTCTGGTGAAACCGCATCAGAGATGAGATGGAAGCAAAAGTCTAACCACGCGCTCGGGCACGTCAAACTCCGAACTCTGTCGACCTCAGCAGCGGAATCCTCCGTACGAAAAACGTTGGAACAGAACAAAACGCCATGAACCAAACCATTTCCAGCCGTGTTTGCGAACAATAAAACAATGACCGCTGTGTAGTTTCCCCCGTCCGCGCCTTGCGGATGACGGCGGTGAAGGATTTGGTGGGAAACGTCGGAGGCGTTCCGCTAGAAGTGAATGAAGCAGCTGTCCGTCAGCCTTGCATGCAGCTGCTGCCCCCCGGAGTGCTGGCGATGTGCTGAAGAAAAAGAGGCAGGGTGCAGCAGGGCCAAGTGCCTTATCGGACCGACCTGACGGCGCTAGTCCCGGAGAAGCGAAGCCCATGTGGAGGTGGAAAGTGGGCTGAGACGGACGCCGACGCACAGAATCGTTCCATCGGACGCGGTGCCGTTCCGCCTGGTTTATTGAGAGGCGCCTCCGCAACCCCGGGCTGCTCGAGCGCTGGTTTGCTGGGCGGCGTCTGAATTTGGGCATGGGGAAAACGGCGGTGGAGAAGTTGGACGGACTGAGGTGTCTCTCGACGCAGGACCTTGGCTGGGCGCTGTCATCGACAAGTGATCAGAGCCAGGGCTCGAGTCGCCAGACACCAGGAAGCTGGCGAAGAAATGGGGGAACTTGATCTTTTTGCGGCGGCTGTCGTGACCTCCGGTACCACGAAGAGGATGACCGGGGCAGTGAACAGGCTTCCTCAGCCCTGTTGTGCATCTTGGTCGAAACGTAGCATTCCCAGATGCTGGGACCGAGAAGATTGTTTCTGACTTCAGCTGTGTACGATCCCGGGGGACCTTTTGCCGCTGACATAAGAGCAGTCGCCCTACAGGTACATAGTATTCCACGGCAGCCCGGGCGTGCCGGCAGGACGGCATTTGCAGATGGAGGCGGTGTTGATGCACGTTAGCGGCGTTGGGGATAGGAGACGACAGACGCTAACAGTTGGGCTTGTCTTCGTAGCTGTTGCGTTGGTTCGGTGGCCTCCGCCACAACGGGCAGGTTACCAAGACGAGGCAGGTGTCTGACTTTTCTGTCATTTTCAAAGTTGAGTCCTGAAGTGGTTGTCAAGGCCGGCGCCAGAGACAATGGAAGTCGACATATGTTCGTCATCATTGACATGAGGGCTGCCGACGAGAAATGCCTCTCGACCGTCCTGACAAACACCATCTGAGCGGACACAAGCACACAGGCTACTCAAGCGGACATGTCGGAGTGTCGACGGGCTGCAAACGGCGAGGTGCGTCGAGCAAGGAGGGCGGTCGACTGCGGGCGGCGGTTTGATAGGTCGGCTGGAGCGAATGGAAGCGCGGTGGAAGACGATTTGGAAGGTTCCCTGCCGTGTCGCCTGAGGGCGATCTGGGGGATGACAGGTCCAGGGGTCATTGATGGAGGGTAGGGGTGACTTGTGTTGCCTGTGTTGCGTGGTGAGATTGCTTGCGGATTGCCAGATTGCCAAGGCCCTACTGTCTGTGTTGCTTGTGTTGCGGACATTGTGTCGACGAGATTGAAGCAGCCACTGTTTTGTGTGGACGAAGTACTGGATGTTCTTCATGATGAGGCCTGAGGATGTGAATTATCGACACTTGTTTGCTGTTGACTGAGCCCAGCCCCGCCAGTAGTCGGTTGAGAAGCGTTCTGTTGTGTCGTTGGGTTAGAGACGGAGGTGCTCGGTCGGTGGGAACAGACATTCTGCACGTTGCCGGCGCAAGACGGCGTCTTCAGCCATCCCAAGTGTCGGACGATCAAGAGGTTGTCCAAGTCAACAGAGTTCATGCTTTGTTGGACTACTGGCTAGTAGTGGCCCTCGAACAATGGGCGGCATTGATCCGAGCCCCGTCGAAATGGAGACGGCCAGTGTTGAAAGCTGGACAGCCGTGTAGAGAAGTTGGCAATGTCCACAGTCCGGCAGTACGGAGGAAGACGACAAGACATGATATCCCGGGTCATCAGTGCGTCTGTTTGTGGCTGCTGGCGTGGCTGTCGAGGTGCGGCGAAGGATGTTCCTCGCACAGGCGTTTCGTCTGCCTCAAATTTTAGAACATCGAGGAGAGGGCGAGACGATTGGCGAGGTTTGAGTGAGCAGTGAACAGGAGATTTGAGTGGGCTTGTGGAATCGATGTTGGCGGTCGAGGAGGCCAGATCAGATCAGACAATGGTCGGCGGAGTGCCATGGCCGGGCTCCAGAATAAAAACAAAGGGACGGCGTGGCGCACTGAGGCATTCGTAAGGCGGTTCGTGTTCTGGTCTTGGGGGTTCTTGGTGTCCGTAATTAACGAGTGCCGGTGCCGGTGGGCGGACTGGTGGTGATGACGGCTGACTGCGGCAATAGTGGAGGAGCATCACGAGACCGGCCGGCGATGTGGCATTCCAATCAGGCGTGGTTTCTCTGCTGCGGATGCCGATGAAAAATGTAGCCCGAGTCGACAAAGAGGTATCGAAGATGAGGCGAGGATCTCGGTCAAGTTGCGACTGAAACATCGAAGTTGCCGTCGGGTACTGCGAGAAGAGGCGAACAGCAGCCACAGCACTGCAGCTGGCCCGGCCTGGCAAGCTGACAAGGCAAGCAGAAAGCAGAAATAGCAACTGGATTCGTACAGGCTGAGGTGAGGTGTTTTGTCGATGAGATGTAGCTTTTTGCGGCTGCGTTGGTGAAAAAGATACATCGAGGGCAATTGCAGGCGCAGTCTCTCAATGTACCTAGGTAGCACTTGCCTCGGCCTGCGGCACCGTCGTCATCGGCTCTCATTGGCCCGTTCGTTACGGAATGCCAGACTCAGGCAGCAGCTCCAGCCTTCGTACGACGTTACAGGCGGCACCGTATTATGCCTGACGGGATGCTTCTTGAAGGCTCTGCCACTGTCTACGGGATCTCATCTGCTATTCGTGATTCAGCAGTATGAAGAGGTAGAAGCCATCCATCGTCTTGAATATCTGGCTGATTACCAAGGACCCCAAGGACTCCTCTGCATTGACTGTGGAAATTTGAAGCATTTTCACAACGAACAGCACACATTGGGCGACGGTGACAGTGCTGGGATGACAGGTACGTACCATCGCGTTGTTGTTGGACGGTGACCCACTCCATACAGTCAATATTGTAGTTTGTGACTGTCCAGGAGGAGGTGCTCCTACGCCGTGTTACCCGCCATTCTCTACCACCAACCACCGTGTGCTGTCACAGTGTGTTCAATATTTTCTTCCCTCCTCAGACCATCTTAGCGCCCTTTTTCTGCCCAGTCGTCCCAAACCTCAGTCCAATTCAGGATTAGCGCCACGGCCAAGCCCACTAATCCAAAAGTCCAACTGGCAACTGCGAACTGCCAACAGCAAGTCCAGTGTCGCTCCTCCCTTCTTTTCTTTCCCGTTTTCCCACCGGGTATCCACTCCTTCTCCACTCTTACAAGCTCTTTCCTGCCCGTTCTTTTCCTCCTGCACTTGCACTTTCCCTCACTCTCATCTCCCGAGTCCCAGTTGCCAGGCGCTCTTTCCTCAAGTCTCAGCTCAGCCCACACTGGACTGCCTATTGACGGGTTCCATTCATCCTTTCCACAGCCCGCTGTCCGAACTCCTCTTTCCCTCCTTCACTCACACCACCTACCGACCCTCACCGAGAACTCCATCCAGTCTTTCATTCAACATCGCCAGTTTTGGACTCGCCCTCTGAGCAGACGACTTTCAACAAAACATCCACGTCGACGTCCGGTACTCGATCATATCCGCCTTAGAAACCTTCCAAAATTGCACAGACAGACCGAAAGGGTTGTGACGGGCGTTGCAGCCCCGGATTTTGGCACCATCCCCCGCGTTTCGCTCCCAGCGTCTGCATACAGAAAGGGCCGAATACTCTCTCCATCCTCACAAACTCCTCCACGAATCGCCCATTCGACTAGAAGTACCACCGCCTACATCCCTTATCAGTCGCCTTCCCCGCAAAACTCAATCGTCCTTGCGCCCGCTGGATCTCTCGCTGTCGCCGTTGCCGTCGCTGTGGCTTCGCTGTCGATGCCATCGCCCACGTTGGTCCGCCGCATCGCCACGGAATAACCGCAAGCCACTCGACTCTAATTTTCCCCCGTTAACCACGACAATACCGCCATCACGTCTTCATCACACGTCGCCGCCATGACACAGGCCGTCAAGCGGGCCTGCGACGCCTGCCATCGTCGCAAGGTCAAGTGCGACGGCGTCAACCCGTGCCGCAACTGCCACACGGCTCAACTATCCTGCACGTACAATGCCATCCCCCAGAAGAAGGGCCCCAAGGGCTCGCGCGCCAAAGTCATCAGCGAGTTGAGGGAAACGCAGCGACAGACCAGCTTGGCCGCCAAGGTCCAGAACCGCATGAACGGAATCCCCAACCCTCCAGGTCCCATCAACCTCGCCCCGACGCCCGGCCTGCTCTCCCCCGAGTTCGTCAAGGAATGCGTCGATTTCTACTTCGCCAATCTCTACGAAAAGATGCCAATCCTCGATCGACGCCAAATCGACCAGCAGATGCCCTTCATGGAGCAGAACCGCGACACCTACTGCCTCATGACCTCGCTCTGCGCCTTCATGATGCTCCAGCCCGGAATGTCCATGCCGACCGGCGACCCCTACAACTTCGATGTTATGCCCGGCGCCACCCTCGTCGCCAGCCAGTTGCTTTTGGAGGAGACGCTGCAGGTTCGCAAGGGCTACGACTACCTCGACAACACCACCTTCAACATGCTCGCCACCAACTTCTTCATCTACGGCTGCTACCACGGCCTCGAGCTGCACGACAAGGCCTGGTACTACCTCCGCGAGGCCTCGACCATGATGCACATGAGCGGCATGAACAAGGAGGAGACATATCACGGCCCTCAATGGGACAATGCCGAGTCGTCTCGGAGGAAGCGGCTTTACTGGCTGTTCTTCATTATGGAAAGGTAACAATTTTCTCGCACTCCCGACGCAATGTTTCATCTGCTCACTGTCGATCCTCACCCAGGGCCCACGCCATCCAACGCCAGCGACCTTTGACCCTCCAGGCGACCATCAGCCCGCCTAACTCCGCCGACGATCCGAGCGACCCACTCAGCCACCAGCTCAATAGCTTCATCATGATGGTGAACCTGTTCCGTCCCTTCGACGACGCCTTTACTGCTGTCTGGAACAAGACACGCAGCAACCTATACGTTTCCAACCTGCAGAAGCAACTGACCGAGGTCCAGCCCGGCTACCTCTGCCAAGATGGCCAGCTGACCGATCTGCGCACAAACCAGCAGTGGCTCAAGACCACCGTCTGGCAATTGACCCACGGCAGCATGAACTCCCAGAACCAGGAGAACCTGGACTACTCCTACCCCGTTGATATGGCCCGCGAGCTTCTGATGAACCTCGCTTCTCATTTCCCTGGCCAGGGCATGGAACTGATGGGTTCTGGACTGGTAAGATTGTAGCTTGATCCGGGTAAACCGCAGCGAGCTGACCACAACACAGATTGAAAAGCTTTTCGAAATCACCTGCAACATGACCGACTTCCTTGCTGTCCAGCCCGACCTGCGCGATCCCTTCACTGTCGGCCCCCGCGAGCAGCTCAACCACACACTCAACATTGTCGCCGTTCTCCGACACAACAACTACCGTTTCCTGCCTCTTCTCCTCAGCAAGGTCGCCGACATTCTGCCTCGCCTGACCAACCCGATGCTGCAAAACGCCCCCGAGAACTCCAACCTGGGCAACATCGATATCTTTGATGGCTTCGGCAATGCGGGCATGGCCCAGCCGGCCCCGCAGATGCAGATGCAGATGGACACCGAATACGAACGCAAGTTTTCTGTCGCCGACTACAACAAGAACTACGGCATGTCGGACATGAACAGCAACGTAAGCGAAACCAACGTGTCCACCGGGGCCCCGTCCGTCACCGTCGCCGCCTCGACCGCCGCAGACATGAACTCGCCCTTCGCTAGTTCGCCAGCAATCATGTCTCCGCCGATGGAGTACACACCCCACGGCCTCAACGATTACGGATGCGCACCGATGCCAGACATGGTCATGAGTCCGATGGGCCAGAACGGATCGTCTTTGGGTGGTTCGAACCAGCATCAACAACACCAGTCGCATCACATGATGCAGAATCAAGGCATGAGCCAGCAACAGCTGCAGCCCAACATGACTCAGCACCACGATCCCAACATGCAGCAAGGTCACAACATGGGCAGCATCAGCCCACCATCGTTCCAGGGCCAGCAACAGCTTAACGCTCCGTCAATACCAACCTCCCATCCGATGGGGCCTGGTGGAAACAACATGATGAACTCCATATCCCGGCAGCAACCCCAGCGAGCCCAGAGCTTTGCAATACAGCAACAACCCCTACCACGGACCGTTGGAGAGTTTCACGCACTCCAGCGCACCAACTCGGACATGCCAGGTATTACTGGCATGACTGCCGAGATGGATTTCAATACTCTTCGTTGACCTTGTGCATATTATTGGCCATATTTACAAGCACTGCTGACCCAGACTGTCGCGTGCTTTTTCTTTCCTATGTCAAGCGTTGGATCTTATGAAGACTTTTTATATTTACTAAACCATTTCGACCATCCTTGTGATGGGGCGCGGGTCGACACCGCCGCCACTTTCAGGAGAGTCGGCAACAGAAAAGTGCCATTTTGCGTCAGGGATTCTGGGTTGCGGAAACACGGACTTCTTGTATACGGGCTAGGGTCGCGAAACATCTTGCATCTGCTGATTGGTTGGCATTGGTCGGTGTTTTTGGGAGTCACTCTACTTTTCGGTCCGACATACGGATACGTACGCAATACGAAGAGGGGGATTTAGGATACATGAAGCATGTTAGGTTGGCCAGCGTCGGAGCGTCACATGTCCGGCTACGGCCGATGCCTGGTAGCGCGGATCGCGAAGACGTCTGGCCGGTATGAAGGTATTGTTATGTATGCTGTCGAACAGACTGGCTACTCTACTCTGAAAGACCAGAGGTAGATGAATGAAGAAAAACTAGATTGAACTTTCGGCCTGCTTATGTGACTATTGCGAGCCATATCTGTGTCGACGTCAGCTCCTATCTCAGCCTTATCCACCTCATCACCATCTGATGTCAGTGAGAATGGTTTCATCGGGGGGTTTTAGTATGTTTTAATCAACTGTTATCTTGTAATAGAAAGCTGCCGTCTGTTGTTCCCCTGACTTTTGTCTCCCGTTCTTTCATTGCCCATTGGAGACTTGATATGGAAAGTCCTCTCGTGTCACATCAACAGCCTCGTCACCATGCTCTTCACGCGATTGTTCGTCCATGCTAACCGGACCGTTTGCAAGGGAATTCTCCTCATCAAACCCAGGCCCTAGAGTAGTGGGATCAGCATCTTTATCTATCTCATCAGCCAAATCATCAAGTTATTAACCCCGGTCCCGCTCCTGGTACGTTTCACAGGACAGAAGCAAGGGCTTGGCCGCCGTGCAGAGTTAAACCTTGATATCGAGACCTGCCGCCGGTAGCGAGGAGGAGGCAGGGGGACGCAGGTTGCAACGTGGGATTAGCGACGATGCATGATACCATCACCTCCCCCTTCCCCTCCCCCTCTCCCCGCCCAATGACGGAGCAACCAGACGGCTTTCGCAACACCAACAAATGCCGTCCATAAACGATCATCCCGCATTGGGATCCCGCATTTGATTCTTTAAGATTCTTCAACTTGGCAGCCCATTTTCAGTTCTGACCTACCCGTTCCGTGAGCTGTCAATGCATGAGGAGCTCCACACGTCGTCAAGGGGTCCTCGCCAAAAACCCCTGAACACCGGTCGACACGAACGTTCCCACAACGGTGGAGTCTTCCGTAGGCTCAGGCAGATCTTCATTATCAGTTGAGGGGTTTGCCGAGCTCTCCGCCGCTGCTGTCCAAATAAATTCTCCGTGGTCTGCCCAGGATCCGGGAAGTTCGTTGTTTCTTTTTCGCCCCCATCTCCTAACGTCAGACTAGTCAGTGCTGAAAGAGAGAAGTTTGTCACGATGGTCCATATCTTCTTGTAAGTGCAACATTCACTCACCAACCCTCACTCTCCGCATGTCCTAACACCACCGCCAGCGTCGGAGCGACCGGCCACATCGGCGGCGCGGTCCTCCACCAACTCGTCCAAGCCCACCCCTCCGCCACCATCAAGGCCCTCGTCCGCGACGAACCCAAAGCGGCCCGCCTCGTCGCCAAGTACCCCTCCGTGACCACCGTCCTCGGCGACACCCTCCAGCTCGACCTCCTCGAGCAGCACGCCCGCGAGGCCGACGTCGTCGTCAACACGTCCCCGGACATCACCCACGACGCGGGCATCAAGGCGATCCTCTCCGGCCTCAAGTCGCGCGACGGCGTGCGGCCCTATTACATCCACACCTCGGGCGCCTCGCTCATCTGGGACGAGCCGGCCGGGTCCAAGGACGCGCGGTGGTGGGACGATATCGAGGACGTGGGGGATATCCTGGCGTTCAAGGGCGAGGCGCATACCCACGCCGTCACGGACAAGATCGTACGCGACGCGGCGGGAGATGTGAATGTCGCGATCATGTCGCCCGGTTTCGTGGGCGGTATGAGCCCGAGCGTGGAACACCCGACGCCCATCACCACGCCCGCCATCTTCCTCACCGCGCGCGCGCTCAAGTCCGGGTGGAAGATCGCCGAGGGCGAGAACACGCACGCGTGGATCCACGTCGAGGACCTCGCCAAAATGTACCTCATCCTGATCAGCAAAGCCGTCACCGGGCCTTCGGACTCGGAACCGTTCGAGCTCTGGGGCCCGGAGGCGTACTACTTCGGCACGGGCGAGGACATCTCGTTCGCGAAGTTCATGGGCGCGCTGGTGCCGGTGCTCAAGGAGCACGGGGTGATCGGGAGCACGGAGGTGAAGACGGTCAGCGTGGTGGAGGCGGCGCGGGCGAGCATGGGCGGGAGCGACTATGATCCGGACGCGACGCCGCCGCCGCCGGATACCTGGGCGATGCATATTGCCATCATGTACGGGATCAACATGCGGGTCGGGGCGTCGCGGATGGCGAGGCTGGGGTGGAGGGCGGAGAGGGGGAGTGTGGTGGACACGTTTGAGGAGGTTGTGAAGGTGTTTTTGAAGAGGGAGAAGTTGGGCGCGTGAGGGAGGAGGTTTTCGTATGGAGAAAATGGAAAGGTTACCGTGTACGATGTGCTGTGTTGTGAGATGTTGTTGGGCATGGAACGGAAGGCTGAGTGAATGAGGTTCTTGTCGGTTTCCGTGCTCATGAACGTCGCTGTCTGCTTTCTGAGCTCTGGAGTCTTGAATATCCCGGGACTCTGTCGACCCGGGAAGAGACCGAGACACCGCTGAAGATTGTCACCACAACGGGCAATATTCTAAAAGCTTACAAGCCTCGTCGCCCGTCTCTCCTCAGCTCTCCTCCATGATCTCGGGCGGATTGTCAAGGGAGGAGAGGCGCGGCGGCGGGGAATGTCTGCGTTCGTATTCTTCATCCCGAGGAAATGGGCCGGACGGCATCTTCACCCCCTTCCGCGACATGTCTCTGCGGAAAGCGGTCATATCCAAGACGATCATCTCACGAAATGCCCCGGTACGCCAAGAGAGGCTGCCGGATCGGGGAAAAGTGAGCAGAGACGACCGCTGAGAGAACGGCGTGTTTCTTCCCTCTCTGCCGAATCGAGCTCCAAGACACGGAGCTGGTGTCGACAGTCAGACATTTGTCTCGCACCATGTCTCAACCGAAAAAAAAGCTCCGCGCCCGGCTCCGACTAGGCGGAGAGCGGGATCTACAAACGGATTGCGGGATCCATGTGGCTACCTGAAAGCTAGAACCGTCGTGGACTAGACGAGAGGGATGGGCAGTTGGGTTCCGTCTTGGATATGCGGTTCTGCTGGTGGTGTTGGCGGGTAATCGGCCATATGCTGAGTTAGATGGGCTTTTCTGAATGTGATTGAGACCGTTTTCGTGCCGTGGGGACGAGCCGTGTCGCAGAAGTGGACGAGGACATTGGATTTGAGAATTCCGTTCGCGTGTTTTTGTGCAGACTATGGTAAATGAGGCCAGCTGAGAATGTGCCAATGCCGCCGTGGTGTATGGCAGCAATGGAGTCGAAGTTCATAAATGGAGGCTTCTCGCCGATGGAAAGTCAGAATCCCGCTTGGAGACACCACCCTACGAAAGATTCCCTGCTCAACACCGCCAGCCAAGATGAGTTTCTCCTCCCACCACTCCGACGCGTCCGTTGGCACGGCGCTCTCCTCACCCATGGACAGCCCGATCCATCAGGACTTCGCCAGCGGTCGCTGGAACCGTACGCCGGGGAGGAGACCCAGGAACCTCATCCTCTGCTTCGACGGCACCGGCAACGACTTTTCCGGCACCGAAAAGGATACCAACGTCGTCAAGCTTCTGAGTATGCTGGATCGTCGTCATGAAGAGCAGTATCATTACTACCAGAGTGAGTGACCCCGAGCTGCCGGTCTATGTTGTTGCTGACGCGCTATTTACAGCCGGTATTGGAACGTACGGGGTTAATGAGAAGACCATACACAAGACGTGGCTGCAGGACCAATGGGGTAAAGTGACTTCGACGCTCGATGAGGGTTTCGGGATGACTTTTGACTCTCATGTGGTGGCCGGCTACCGGTTTCTGATGCAGTACTACGAAGAGGTGTGTATTACCAACCACCAGACCGCAAGAGCCTTTTCACTAATACAAGCCATGCGCAGGGTGACAACATCTACATGTTCGGCTTCAGCCGCGGCGCGTACACCGCAAAGTTCCTGGCGCGCATGGTCAACACCGTCGGCCTCCTCTGCCGCGGGAACGAGGAGATGGTCCCCTTCGCATACCGCCTGTACGACCGCTACCTCGACGGCGAGTTCAGCTGCCGCCACAACAAAGACACGGAGAAGCAGAAGCAAGAAGAAGGCCGCGACCAAGACTCGGACGACGACGAGGAGAACCACAAAACCCACCACGTGGACGACTGCCACGAGTCGGACCACAGATCGATCAAGCAACAGCTCAAAGACGAGCGCGACAACCACCAGCGCAACGCCCGGACCAAGGAGCTCAAGAAGTTCAGCAACACCTTCTGCCGCAAGGAGGTCGACCGCGACAGGGACCGCCACAGGGCGCCCGGGAAGAAGCCCAAGCTGGTGAACGTCAAGGTGCACTTCCTCGGCCTGTGGGACTGCGTCAACTCGGTCTCGGTGATGGAGAGGAAGGCCACAAGGGAGGTCCTCGTGCACGGCACGGCGCGAATTATACGGCACGCCGTGGCGGTCGACGAGAGGCGGGTCAAGTTCAAGGCGGCGCTCTTCGAGCAGGACAAGAAGATCCAGAAGAAGAAGAAGCATTACCACGAGGACATCAAGGAGGTCTGGTTCCCGGGGAACCACGGCGACGTCGGCGGGGGGTGGGATCCGAAGGCCGACAAGCTGCGGACGGACGACAAGACGTCGAGTCTGAAGGCTCGGTTCTTCGGCGACGCCTCCGACGAGGCCAAGGGCCTCTCGTATCAGAAGGAGTGCCTGGTCTGCAAGGACTGCGGGCTCTGCAAGGCGGACGATCGCCACCACGCCGGCCGTCTGGACCCGTGCCGGGAGGAGTACAGCCGCTGCAGGGAGACGGAGTGCCGGCGGTGTCACGAGGACGTCGTGTGCCAGAACCCGCTGCACACGCGCTCGAAGAGGGTCGAGTTCGAGCCGTGCCAGCTGAGCGACACGCCCCTGATGTGGATGATGAAGGAGCTCGAGGAGGAGGGCGGCGTGCACTGGGACGCGGAGAAGGTGAACGAGTTCAGGCACCGGTACGAGCACAACAAGGACTCGGCGCTCGAGGGGTCCGTTCACGATCCGGTCATGTTCGGGATGGGTACCAAGTGGACGACGGTCCTGTTCTGGAACTTCTTGGGTGAGTTTTCTGCGTGCTATGCGAGGGGGGTGTGGTGTGCTGACCGTGATTAGAATTCTTCCCGCTCATCAAGCGATGGGAGCTCGATCCCGTGCCCTTCTGGTCGAGACTCGCGTTCTGGAGGACGGCTGAGCCCGCGGTTGCTTCCGGGACGGATGGGGAGTCCAGTGGGAAGTGGGAATGGGTGCAGTTTCCGCTCAACAAGGGATCCACGAGGGATATTCCGCCGGACGCGGTGTTCCACCACTCTCTGATTATAAAGTTGAAGACGCACAAGTATCGGCCCGAGAATAACCATGGAGGAAAGGGCAAAGAGCCTTGCCTGTGGGACAAGGAGGTTGAGAAGATTGTTTTCAAGGAGGTTGAGAAGATTGTTTTCAAGGACGCGTCTGCTCTTGTTAAGGGGAAGCCGCAGCCGCATCTTGGTCACCAGCTTTACCAGCTCTCTAAGGGAGGACATGCTGTGGAGGCTTGATGTATTCAAAGTTGAGAGCCCATACTACGCGTACCAGTCTGTATGGATAAGAAGTCTGGCGAGGAAGTGAGCATGGATAGGACTAAGTTAAGAACCCCCGGGGCAAGTTGAGTTCACGTTCTATTCATTCTCGTCGGCGTCGTCGCCGCCTGTCCACTTCGTTTCCGTATTCGGCATTGTGGTGTTACGGGGCTCACGCATCACATCTTTCAGGTCTCAAGACCATTTGGTCCAGAAGTACTGCGAATTTGACTTAAATTCGGGCCGATCTTCAAGCAAGCCTGTCTACCCTGCAGGCTGACCGTGGGATGCCACCAATGATCAGCTTGACAAGCCTGTTTATGCCGGTGCTGAGTGGTATGATTTCTTTTCTTTTCTTCTGTTTCTGTATCCGACCCCTAAAAGCGAGTTATCAGCCCAGCCTTTTGCGCCGAGGACCCCTACTCGAACTGTTGCGAGCACTGGGAGAACAAACAGCCGGTTTGAGTATGTCATTCTACTAGCTTTGCGGTTCACTGTAGCCCCTCCTCTCAACTTCTCCATGGCTTCTATCTTGCCATAATCTGCCAGGGATATTGCTATAACTCCTTTCTTTCCGTGCAGGCTACGCGAGAAAGGTGCTTGGCCGTTACGACTTGATTCAAGTACGCCTGCTCTGAAACCAAACCCACCTTGGCAAACTTGATATCCCCTGCCAAGACTAATGATACAAGGCCTCTGCATGTTGAAATAAAGACATGATTCTATTCCTATCGTCGTACCACGATCGCCGTTCCTGCTTTTACTCGTGGTGCCCCAAGTCCTCTCCGATCAACAAAATAGAAGGCTCGGGCTCAACTTCAGGAAAGTTCTCCGGCCTGGGCAGGTTCTTGAACTTCAAAATCTGCTCTGATATCCCGTTCTTGTGCTGCCACTCCAGAATGGGGTCGTGGGCCACGCACTGCCTCTTGATGTTGAAGTCCGGGTAGGGATTCGCCTGCGTTTTCATCCAGTTGTGGGAGATCAAGTCCAGGCTTGGATTGCAAGTCAGAGACTGCAGCAGGATGTCGACGCAGTGCGCCAGGTGCGCCTGGTGTCTTTTCGGGGCCATTGAGCTGGCGCGACGTTAGCGAATCAACGTGGCTTTACGATCGGCGGGGGTACTTGCATGTTTTTGAACGAGTTTCCGTAGTACTAAGGGGCAATTAGTCTCATGATATGGAGGTGAAGTTGATGTGGTTGGGCTTGACGGTTCACTTACATAGTCCCAGTATGCGTACTTCCGCAGAGCGTTCAGGCAATGTAGCTGGTGCTGCATGTCAATCTCGACGAGGTACTTGTCAGGGCCGACACCCCAGTCCTCCGGAATGGCGACGGATATCTCCGGGTCTTTGCCCATCTTTCGCAGAGCGTCGCCGCTGACGCCGAAGTATTCGATGCGCGCTACGTCGTCCCACGCCTTGTCGACTTCCTCGCTCGGGGGTTGTCTCCAGATGCGCGACGGAGTGTAATCATTGAACAAAGTTCCTTTGACTTCGACTGTCTCGAGCCTGATTGGAACATCGTCAAGGATTGGACCTCGAGGATAATGTATGTGAATAGAGCGAGTCAGATGAAGGGGGAGAGAGGCGTACTATACGGCGAAACGCGCTTCATCAATCGGATTGGGTCATCGAGCCATCTCCATGAGATGAAGAGTAGCCCACATGACGTGAGAAAGAAAATGGCGTTCAGAGCAGTGATGAGTTTCAAGCGTAAACTCCAGTCCTCTTGTCGGTCTGGACGTAAATACCTCGAGTCTGACTACAAGTATGTGAGATAGGTTCTTGAATTTCCCGAAAGGACTACTCATATGAGTGCGACATAGTAGAATTAAAGGAAGTGCCCAAGATAATACATGATCACGTTACCTACAGTTTCTAGAAGCCCCTCCCTTGAGCCTTCATCTAGGGCATTGTCGTACATCTCCTTCATAGTGGAAACTGGCTGAGATCCGTAATCATGAAAGAAACAACAAGAAGTTGAGTATCATGCAAACTTTGGAAAAAGACAACATATTGTTTGTGGTCTGCAAAGTTGAAGGCGGAACGGTATTGAATGGACATAATCAGAGGTGAAAGTCGACTTTTGCCGACGACCGCTAACCGTGACGAGCCATACTTTGTGACATGTTACACCTGCCTCAAACTGCAAAGCCCAGAATGGAGCCTTTGGCCTATTATGGTGTGAATACTGATTGTTTCTCGCACTTTGTATGCAGAGGTAACAGGCGCAGGATGCGCTAAAGACGAGAAGGATTTGCCAAGAGAATGACAATTGAGTACGAACTGAGAGCTATCAAGCGAAGGGGCAAATCTTACGAGAAGTGCCTTGTATCTATAAGCGACACATGGCCAAATAGGAAGGTAGATCTCACGCAGAAAAGTTGATGTAAAAAGCGATGCCGTGATAGTCCGAGGTCGGAGGACCCTATTGGCCCTATCACGATAAGAATATCAACTGAGTTCTCACACATGGTTCCCATTGAGTCCTTGGTAGAGATTCTCATTCGTCCATTTGAACTATTGTGCATAAGATCCAAAACTCGCGACATACCCTAGTGACTGGGGGCTATGTTCTCTACCTTCTTGAAGCGGCTAGTATATGAGTACGCTGAGGCTGACCGTAAACAGTCTAGATGCTTCATTGCCTCCTTCAAGACTTAACGACATGCCTTCATTGGAATAAATCTTCATGAAGGATCAAGAACGATGGACTTTTGGCGCTACGCTGCGAGGGGCTCTCTCGTTCGAGTCCGATCCTTCATGCTCAAGAGTCTTGGCCTGATATGATTGGAGTCCGAGGACTGACTCTTGAGCGAATGTACATGCGAAGAAGGTGCATCGCAGTCTGATGGTTCTTCATCACAAATGCAGGAGACTAGGTTCTGATGCGAGAGAAACCATATAAGGCGACGTCAACCAACTCGATGACTGAGCTTCGGCTTGTGACTACATATCAGACGCTTATTGCTGCATCCTCCTTCTCTGACCTGGCATTCAAAGTTCCTTCAGCCCATCATGCGCGTCCAAGCTCTCCTCACCGCCGTCGCGGCCTGCGTTTCCATTGCTTCCGCCGCACCCATCACCTCTGAAGCCTACGGCCCGCCTATCAACCCTCACATCCCCGCCGTCGAGGTGAAGCGTGACACCGTCGAGGCCTATGGGCCGCCCATCAACCCTCACATTCCTGCAGTCGAAGAGAAGCGCGAGACTGTTGAGGCATACGGACCTCCCGTCAACCCCCACATCATCTCGAAGAAGGACACCGTCGAGGCCTATGGTCCCCCGTTGAACCCTCACATTCCCACTGTCGAGCAGAAGCGCGAAACCGTCGAAGCATACGGGCCACCAGTCAACCCGCATATCATCTCGAAGAAGGACACTGTGGAGGCGTATGGTCCTCCGGTGAACCCTCACATCATCTCCTAGATGGGCGGCGCGTTGATTGAGTCAACTGTTGCAAAGTTCGTACATTTAGGAAACCAATTTGATGCCGGGTCATACAAGAGGCTCAAAGGGCACCGAGATCACGAAGCTTCAATTCAGAATGGGAGCGTGAAAGTGCCCCGCTAAGATAGAGAAGGCGGGCTGGAAGGCAGTCTTGACCTATATACGACAAATAAAGCTGCACATGTTGATCATTCAATTCCTGTGGCCGCTTCGAACACGCCGTTCTTCAATCGTTGAAAGGCATTGAAACGATTGGCACCTACATGTTTCCTGCGTTTTGACTTCAGTGTGATCGTCTTCCGTACTTAGTGTCCCATGCTTGGCCTCCAGTTCAGTCTCTGTACGGAGATATGATCAGAGAACTTGAAATAAGTTTGAGTTCCATTGCTGAGAACGGGCCGCTGTTGTGGGGACGGTCTTGCTGCGAACAAGCTTAATAATTGTCAGGGTTTGAATTGATTCCGCTAAACTCTAATTAATTGTGAATCCACAGAGTTATCCATCCGAGAGGTAGGGTTGTTGTCTCGGAGTCTTAGTAGTAGTAGCAGTTGCTCAGGTATCGTGTTTGACAGAATTTCTCGGAGATGATGGTTCATTATCATGGTAAACAATTTGATTGGAGGTATCTACAGCTCGAGTTTGAATTGATGCAAGCAGCCGTTCGGCTGCGAAGGAATATGAGTGGATGATAGTGGATGAAAGCATGTGCTGACGATTGTATTGCGATGTGGATGAACAAAAGCCTTGCTCGACGTCCATTTTCGCCTTTGTCGTGGAGCAATGTGTTCTCCCGAACGCGAAACTTCTAAATCCCAGTCTATCCAGGATGAATTTGACGCGTCATCATAGTCCCATTCAGAAACCAGGTGACATCCAGAACTTCGACCCTGGTCTTTGATGCTCGTGGTCGTGGTGTCGTTCATGACCGATAAAATGCGTAGTCCAGCCATTCGTGCATGTCCACCGTATTCAAGTCCACCTCTGGAATATCCAGGTCCGAGAGCATCTCGTGGAGTTTCTCGAGTCCGCTGTGCTGTCGCTCCTCCCATACGCCAAGCCGCCGACGCCGCCTCTCATCTTGAGCCCGCCGTGCGGCACCTTTCTGATGATGTCGAATGACCCTGTCCAGAAGTCCGTTCAAGAGTGACAGAACGACGCATGCAAGCCATCCCTTCGCCGTGAAAGAGTTGGGCAGCAACGTGCCACCAGCCGCCGAGCCGACGGTACCTCGGAGTCTCAGTTCGGACATGGCCCCGGGCCACGTGTGATTGTTAACGGATGCCATAAGCCTATAGCGCGACGTGTAGGCGGCGAGGTGAGAGAATCGAAGGGTACAGGGGTTATGTCACTCCAACAAGGGTAAGATGCATGGGTGCGGAAGGCGGCCGCGATAATTGATTCAACCGGACATCGAGGCCCGCTTGTTGTTGATTGAGGAAGATTACGGAAGACCGGAATAACCGGACACAGGAACTTCGAGAAGGACGTCCGAACGTCGGCGGACGTTGGCCATTGTGGTTGCTGGACGGCGAGGAGCAAACTTTGATCCGATGAAACAGCAGACTCGAGGTTTATTATCTCCGACCACTGACATGTTGTGAAGCTTTGATCAATTGGTCTGATGTTTGTGTTGTTTTTGTAGTGACCATTGATGGCTAGAACTATGCTTGGACAGTGACCGAGAGCGGCATAAATCCCGGACTTCGAGCCGAGGTCGATGTTTCTTTGGGAAAGCAACAACAGCACAAGTCAAGAGGTAGCAAACAAGGAAGACAATTTTTCTGGAAATTTCCTACCATTTTCCTTTTTTTTGTTTGAGGAAAGGGAACCGCAGTCTATGTCTTACGCCACACATTGCTCAATCATAGCACCTACTCATCCACACGAGCTCAGTCACAGCTTCAACTTCATTGGATTAACTATACACGTACTGCTCATCAATTCATTGGTCGCATTGACGTTTACAGCCAAAGCTGAACCCCGTGCGCCGCATTTTGATCGTCTGCGGATCTTGGGGCGGATCAGTCCGGGCAGTACCCCATCTAGCGAAACCGAGACCGAGCCGTCGCGATGCGAACCAGTGTGTGGCTGACAGGCCGGGGTGGCACCGAGCTAAGGTCTGGAATATCTAGAATACAGTAGTGGGAGTCAGGATAAACTAGGTCAGGTACATTCAAACCCATTTTTCCCCGTCAATTGAATGGCCCGGTTCGTCCCAACGCTTGACGTTAAGATGGCCATGTGTCACTTCAATCTCCCCAGCCACGCGGGTTGGGTGAGATCCAACGGCGGGACACGTCGACGACGCGACTAATGATGAAAAACGCCTCGCCTACGATGCCGTTTATGGGTAGATATTGCGGGACGCCTATGCCCCCGTGGCTTCCATCCGCACACCCCGGAAGGCAACAGGATCACGAATGCCGTGCGCTAATGTGAGCTTGTACGTCTTTCTGAGGGTCTACGGGACAATCTGTGGACTCTTTCTGCAGGTCAGCGGTGCGATGATATCTCCGAATCCACTAGCAAGGCTGAGTGGCTCTAAGATACAAGCATACCGAGACCGATTGCGACGTTGAACTGGAACAGGTTGGAGATATGGAGGACGAGGTAATCGAGAATAGGGGGGTCAATGATGATGTTGAGCCACTTCAGTGGAGGGTAGCACCGGAAAGGGGGAATGTAGGAACCAAATACCATCCGGAACAGCGCTCACGACTTTAGATAAAGACTCTCACAGTTTCCGTTCGTTCTGTCTTGAAACACTCATCATCCCATCTTCCCTCGTTCCAGTCAACATTCGTTCCATCATCCCCGGACTTAGACAATCATGTTGTCTACCCCTGTTCTCTCCACCCTTCTGTTGGTCGGCTCTGCAGCGGCCAACAACCATAAGTTTGGTCGTCGAGAGCTGTTGATCACCGACAGCGTCAAAACCGCTTGCGACCAGCTCAGTGCCCATGCGTCCAACTCTACGCTCTTTCCCAACTCAACTGCCTACGAGACCCAACGCATCAATGTCTGGGACGTGAGGGCCAACCTCAATCCGGCCTGTATTTATATGCCTACGAGTGCAGAGGATGTTGCGAAGGCCGTAGAGATCTTCCACACCAACAAAGCCCCCTTTGCCGTCAAGGGCGGTGGCCACATGAACGTGAGTCTCCTTCATAACCTTGCTCAAGTCACACGCTTGCTGACAATACGGACCAACAGTACCCCGGATCAAACACGATTGATGACGGAATCCTCCTTGCTTTGAACGGAGTCAACGCTATCAAGGTCAACGCGGACGATAACAACATTGAGGTTGGACCCGGTAACAAGTGGGTGGATGTTTACCAGGCTCTGGCTCCCCACAAGCAGTATGCCATCGGTGGCCGTCTCAAGACCATTGGAGTTCCCGGCCTCACCTTGATCGGCGGTGTCAGCTACTTCTTGAACAAGTACGGCTTCTCCATGGACAACATTCTCAGCTACGACGTCGTCCTCGGTAACGGCACCCAGGTTGTCGCCAGCAACACCTCTAACCCCGACCTCTTCTGGGCTCTGAAGGGCGGTGGCAGCAACTTCGGCATTGTCACCAAGTTCGTCATGAAGACCTACAATATCCCTCTGGTCTCCAGCACGATGCAGGTCTTCCCTGAAGAAGCTATCCCCGAGTTCATCAAGGCTGCGTGCAACATGGCCCTCTTCGAGGACTCAAGCCAAGGTGCCGGAGCTGTCATTAACATGAACTACAACACCACCACCAAAGAGACCATTCCTCAGGTCTTCGGTCTCCAGGAGACTACTGACTCCCCTCCCTCGCACTTCGCCAACTTCACTGCCATTCCCAATGCTACCCTCCGCTTGCACAACGTCACGGCGCCGATCGACTGGCACTCCAAATTCGATTCCCCGAACCAAATGTTTCGGTAAGACCGAGTATTGATGATGAGAAACCCTGAGCCCTACTAACTCCTGTGTTCTTAGCGTTCAATTCGGCCACCACACCATCAAGCCCGACGCCGACAGACTCTACGAGATCTACGAGTCCTGGGTCGAGGCTATCCAGGACGTTCTTGATGTCGAGGGCCTTCGTCCTACTTACATCCTGAACTTGGTCCCCAAGTCTGCTTTGACTGTGGCCAAGACCAACGGCGTTGGCAACACCTTCGGCCTCGATGACACCGAGTCATACATCTGTACGTGAAGCGATTCAACTGTTTGTTCTGTTCGACAGATGCTGACATACCTCTCTAGGGTGGCAATTCACTACCTCCTGGGCCCGCGCTGAGGACGACCTTAGGATGACTGCCTGGCACGAGTCTTTGCTCAGCCGCCACCATGAGATTAACAAGGCCAAGGGTCTGGCTACCGAGTTCATCTACATGGGAGATGCAGGCGAATACCAGAAGCCCTTCCCCCAGTACGGCGCCGAGAATGTTGAGAAGATGAGACAGATTAGGGGCCAGTACGACTCTGACTTGACCTTCACCAAGCTCAACTGGGGAGGCTTCAAGCTTGGCTACTAAAGGAGTTGAGCGAGTTTGCTTCCCCTGATCTATGAGGATTCCAGCATGAGCCATCTGGGAAGCAGCAAGCAACAGCATTGCATACATCTTTCGGTTTTCTTTGTACATATTTGACTGTGTTTTACATAAACTCCAAACATATAGAAGAAGTATTTTAACATTGACTCTTCAGAATAACCTTGTAGTTCAGTCGAGCGAGAATATGGTTCCATGACTTCGCCCGAGTCCAAAATCCGCCCAGTGATTGGGATTGTTGATGAGGCATTCTCCAATCAGCTTGCACCGCTCGAATGGCATCCCTTCTCGAAAGTCGGATACTTCAGGATTCTCGGTGTTCTGAGCTGCCTCTGAGCCTTCTGATATGTTGCGCGGCTCAGGAGAATATGTTGATGTGGGCGCGATGCGCCGCACAACGAACGGAACTCTCGCGCCGCGGAACATTACAATGAAGTCCTCGGCGCATGCTCCAAGTGGCAGGATGACCCTCGTGTGCGGGCTATGCTTGATTAAGTTGTAAAAAGTTCCGATCCTCGTTCCCTCGAGAACAGATGATTTGTCGATAATACTGTTTGGAAGTTTCCCTTGGTCGCTCGACCAAGCCGCCGTCTTCCTGCCTCGAGCGAACAGATGGCTCTCGATTGTATCGGGGCCGAGATCCGGATCGTCGTCAAAGAGACTCCAGTCATTCCCCTCTGTTGTGAGTGCCACAAAATCCGGATCTTCATGCACAAGAGTCCCTTCTGCCCAAGCTGGTCCCGCGTGTCGCACAAGAAGAAGGCCTCTCCATCTGCGCAGAATTGCCCTTCTCAGCTCTGCTGGATTGTCCGAGAACTGATGTCTGAGCTTTTCAAAAGCCAGTTCATCTAGTCCACGGAGAGATATCGAAGGTCCGAGGAAGTTGATTCGACCTATGCAAGTCCCAATGAGCTCGAGGCGTAGTTTTGGACTGCCTGGCCACCTCATACTGCTCATCGCCACGGCTTTCCGCCGAGCTTCTGTCTCTTCGGCTTCCCTCTCAAGTGAACTCAGGATGGTCGGACCGATAAAGTCCTGAAATGGAACATCTGGAACAACGCTCAAGTAAGCATTGTCTCGTTCTGGTCCATCCTCCTTATTCGACGATTTCTGGGAGGCTTCTTCTTCTTGCTTCTGCATCGGTGCTTGTGTTGAGTCTCGTGCTGGCTCTACGAGGTCCTCCGAGGACCTCTCTTCAGGTTCCTCTTCAGATTCCACTTCTAAAGGCTCGTCTTCGTCAAACCATCTGGGATTCCTTCTAACACGCTGTTTCCTGATCTTCCCAATCATTCTGGCGTGTCTTTCACCCTCCATCTCTCGAGCCATCATGCTGCGGTTCCAGTCCGGTGCCCATGATGGGATATTGGTAAACGGAGACATGAACATGGAGTAGCTCAGAATGGCCAAGCTCTGAGTTGTCTCCATGACATACCTGGCAAAGTCCGCGTAGACCTGAGCGACAGGTTTGTCGTAGTCGACGGACAGCCGCGCGTCGTCGAGATCAACATTCGTGGAGATACCCAATAAGGCAAAGACCTTGTCTCGGGGATCGGACGCTTCCAGTTGACGGGCTCTTGTGAGCATCTCGACTATGTCGTCACTTCGGCTTCCGTAGCTGATGACGCGAGAGTGCCATGTCGGCCGGAGGTGGTGGAGATCGTGAGACTCTTGATAGGCGCATCGGGCTTGGAACATGTCCCGCACAATGTCGACTTTCTCCTTGGCCCGTAAGCTGAACCCATACTGGTCGTGATAGCGCGGGTTCGAAAGAAGAGCATTGCAAAAGTCGTCCCACGGAATCCTTCGTCGGCCGCACTGAATGGATACCAGCTTTGACACTACGACTTCCTGAAGTACCCAGACCCGCAAGAACCACGGTTGTATCAGGACAGAGTTTTCGACGTCTGAGATCTCGCCTCGGAAACTTGTGAGGTTTTCCTCCAGGTCCGAGGGCCGTTCGTAATCCTTGTCGCCCTTATCGTTGAGAGACCACTCGCTCTGCCTCTCCAAAAAGTTCCAAGCCGAGAGGGATGTGTTGCTTCCATCATCATTGCCCAAGTAGATGATTGTCTCGGTGGACGAAGCGTATATGTCTCGCATTTGCTGGACTTGATGATTGCGCTCCTTGAGGTTGACTTGGTCAATGCAGATTGCGTCTGCCCAAAGTCGGATGGATTGATTGGTATGCCGTAGATTCTGCAGTGCATCGAAGAGATTCTGTCGAACGGAAAATTGTTCCCCATTGATGTTGATGGGCTCGGGGCTCATGCGGTGACCCCAGACATACGAGAGGGTGATGTATGAGTTGCGGGCATCTTGACAGTCGGAAATTCTCGTCGATACCAGTTCGCCCCGAATTTCGGCGTCGTCCTCCTCTACTGGCAAGAGATGCAGGATTCTTATTGAGTCCGGGTGAGATAGAGACGAGTAGATATCGGGGCTGTATGCCAGGTCTCCGTCGCCAGCGTCCGAGTCGGCAGATCCAACGGAATCGTCAGATATGTCAACAACGTTATAGTCCAAGAGTTCCATCTCACTCGTGCCCCTTGAGTTCCAACGGCAGAACCCTTACGACGAATGTCGGTCGATGTGGACTTTTCCGACCTTGCAGGATTGTCTCTCAGATGCGGGGGGTTGCGGCTGACGCGCTAGGAGCTAAAACTGGTAAATCTACGCGTCCGTCCCGCAGCGATCGCCTCCACATATTAGCCTGCAGGAGTTGAGAACGTGGCATCCCCGGTGGACAGAAGCGTCAGCCAATAGCGTGCCATGTAGAGATACACCAAAGCGGACGGATTCGAAGAAATCGTGGTCAAAACTGATGAACATATGACATGAGCTCTTCTAGTACGAGGCTATGAATTTGTCGCAAATATAAAGGAAATGAGAAGGTATATGTTTTGACTTGTTTCCTATTGCATATTATGGTTCAGTATGTTATCGTGGGCTGGTTAAGCTGCTCAACTCTGACTTTTGAGACCGATTACGGCTTTCTTTCACTGAGAAGTCGGTGCATTTATTGAAGGCCAAAGCGTTCCTCGTCGAAATATAACATCTTCACGGCCAACATGAGAGGCTAATATGAGAGACGGGAAAGTTCAGCCGCAAGTTGACAGTTTACAAGATGTCAACATCAAAGCCAAATCCCAATCACGCATATGATCACCGCCAGTACGTGCACTGATAAGGCCCTGAATGCTTCATGGTAGATGCCTATCGGTAAGATTCTCCAAACTCAGGACTTTTACGCGATTCGCTGTTGACCGATGCGGGGTCGAAGCGAATTTACTAAGGGGCAGAACCGTCACGGATTCCCTAATCGAGACGAGATTCACAAAAGCTTGTTTCCTCTACGTCCACATCAGAATCGACCCGATTGATGCATTTAGTGATCTCACGGACTGGAGGTTACATTGAAAGGCGGGGACCCATCTGGGCAATCTTTTAGCTGTTTACAGAATTGCCTGTACGCTTTCTCGGTAGTTCGTGTTGCGCAAGCTGTGCAGGATACCACCTCCTTATCAACATATGCCGTTTTAACCGTAAGGGCAGGATTTCATGCCCTCATTCACTTGTGTTCGTCTGGAAAGATACCCCGGTTTAGCCAGTCTCTTGGGACGGATGCCATCCCTGCGGCTGTATACCTCGGCGGGCACATATCCGGCGACGCCCTGGTGATATGCCTTATCATCTGCTATACGGCCTTATCATCTGCGGGGTTCGGGAGACCAACTGACGTTGAGCTTATTTCAGTCAGTCAGAAAGGCAGGCATTCGTCGCCACTGAAAAGCAAAACGGCGTAGCAAGATATATGAACATGTGTTTTGTGTTGTTGATAAGGTGATGTGCCCCAATAGTCATACCGTCCCAAATTCCCTGGCGTTTCTTTTCGCCAAGTCTCCGAAGTCAACAGTCCACTCACCATGGCGCAGAACGACTATGAGCTTACCCAGTCCAAGACTGAGGTCAAAAGTGCGACCGGGGCCAGGAGAACATCCGGAAGTGGCACGTTCGACAGCGTGATAGCCGGCGACGTCGAAACCTTGGAGCAGCTGGGCTACGAGCCGTCCAACTTACAACGAAACCGTTCCACGAGCACACTACTCTTCCAGTCACTCGCCATCTGCTCAATACCGTACGGCTTGGGCGGTCCTCTCATCAATGTCATCTACGGAGGTGGCCCTCTGGCTCTCTTCGTGGGCTGGATTACCGTCGCGCTTCTCAGTCAGTCAGTCGCGCTATCGGTAGCCGAACTCGCATCTCGATACCCAACCTCCGCTGGCCCTTACTACTGGTCATTCCAGATTGCCTCCAGGGGCAAGACTATTCTCTCATTCGTCACGGGATGGACCTGGATCATCGCCAACTGGACTATCACTCTGTCGGTGAACTTCGGCTTCGCGTCTCTCCTCGCCGGTACGATCACGATGATGGAGCCGAGCTGGGTCGCCACGCCGTGGCAGCTTCTGCTCATGTTCTACGGACTGCTGCTGTTCACCGCAGTTGTGTGCATCTTTGCGAACCGATGGCTTTCGATCGTCGACACGTGTTGCGCAGCATTTATCGGACTGACAATCGTCGTCACTCTCATAGCACTTTCGGTCGAAGCCAAGGCCGGCCGACATGACGCCGCTTACGCTCTGGGACATTATGAAGAAACGTTCTCTGGCTGGGGGCACTTCACTTTCTTCATCGGTCTTCTTCCATCAGCCTACGTCTTTTGCGCTGTCGGTATGATCTCTGGGATGGCCGAGGAGTGCAAAGACCCATCCGTTAGGGTGCCTAAAGCCATCGGTCTCACCGTCCCCATCCAAGGCGTAGCAGGTCTCTTCTTCATCCTCCCGATCTGCTTCACCATGGCTCCTCTCGACGAGATCATCGCTGCTCCATACGGTCAGGCTTTACCGGTTGTTTTCCGCTCCGCAATGGGCAGCAATGCGGGAGGTCTTGGGCTCTTGTGTCTGGTTCTGGTCGTCACGATAGGCTGTAGTCTGAGCATCACCGTGGCTGCATCTCGTTGCACTTGGGCATTCGCTCGGGATAACGCCATACCTGGATCTCGCCTGTGGTCGCAGGTTGATACGAAACTTGGAGTCCCGGTGAATGCCATCATCCTTGTGACGATAGTGGAGATGCTTCTTGGGCTCATCAATATCGGAAGCACTTCCGCGTTCACGGCATTTGTTTCTGTCGGAGTGATGGCTTTGGAAGTGAGCTATCTCATCCCCATTATCATAAGCCTCTTCCATGGGCGCAGAGAAGTCAACGGGGCTCGTTATACATGTGGCCCGACAATCGGGCCGGTGGTCAACTACATCGCAGTTGGTTGGATCTCGTTTCAAGCAGTGCTGTTCAGCATGCCCACAGCCCTGCCGGTGACCTCTGTCACCATGAACTACGCAAGCGTGGTTTTCGTGGGATTTGCTGTTCTATCTGCCATATGGTACAGGATTCATGCAAGGAAGGGTAAGTTCTTGTCGATTTGACTGTTGCGATTTCTCTTACTGACGCACTTCCAGTCTACAAGGGCCCACCAGTAACAGACGGAATTGCAGCTTGATATTTGTTTGGTCGGTAGTAGTGCTTAGAAAGGGTTGAGATGCGAAGGAGAGGGACAGCGAGGATACTACCGGTGTCGTTCTAGTATGCAGAACCACACCTACTTGTTGACCGCTTCAAGTTGAACACGCAACTCTAAAGCCGTTTTGAAACTGTGCTCTGATATTAATGTTCGATCAACCACTATTTTCAGTAATAGAGTGGAACAAGTGCCCCTGGTTGTCTCTTATCATCGAAGAAGAGTTCTAACTTCTCTTTGGATCTTCGTCGCCAGCACCTAACTCACAACTTTGACGATGACATTGTGCTAAACTTAGTTTAACGACTCAAAAGTAGAAAGAGAAACTTCACTAAAAGTGAGTCCAAGCCTTTTATAGAATCCTTCTACGAATCTGAAGATTCTGTTCGTGTATTAATTACTCAAATCGCGACACAAATCATCAACTTGTTTGGACTTTGGCTAGAACGCTCTCGGCGGCCTACCTAAACAACGATTCGAAAGGACGACTTCATCATGGGTTAGTTCCTAGATAGGAAGGTCTATCATCTCATGTTCAGGAAAGTACGTGTGAAACATGCATTGAGCGGACAAAGCTACGCTTCTTCCATACTACACAAGTTTCGCACCCCAGTCCCTTCGTTCCGATGACGTGCTTAAACATCCTGTTTTCCTGATAATTTTCAAAGGTCTTCCATCCCGTTTACTTCTGCAAGAAATACTCTCATGATCCCGGTCGGCCTCAGGTTGGCCAGACGAGATTGGAAACTTTCAGCACTTGAAGCTCAACTTCTGATGACAGCGGAACCATTGAGAGATTGACGGACATAATCTGCTCTAACAATTTAGTTTAATAACAGGTCGATTGTGAGCCAGGCATTAGGCTTTATGAAAGAAACCTATTTATTTTCCAATTTGAAGATATTGTGGCTCAGCAAACGCAGGCGCGCCCCTGTTTGAATATACTCACCCTTGCGCGACGCATCTTGATATTTTTTGACTTTGACGATAAAATAAAATCCTGGCACTGCTTTGTAGAGATCGAGACATGGATTTTGCGGGGGCAAGAGAGGGTCGACTGAGCGTGGCAACCTCAGATCATGGGCTTTCCCGTGATGGTCCAACATCGGAGCAACGCGCTGCAAGAATCAGTTCCAGACTCACGCAGAGAAAACTCCACTGATCAGAGGGTCATCAGGGCCCGCAACGCCCGCTTTTTAAGTAACTGGAGGGCGGGTGTTTGTGGGATGGAGAGCGCGGGGATCGTGGTCCGACGGAGGCCGGCCTGAGCCGACATGGGTTGGCTGTTTGACGAACTCCCCTGTTCAAGTCTCCCAAGGCTCGTAAGCCGCATGTAAATTAGATGATGTCACGGGACGTGGGAGAAGTCTTTGGCGGGCTCTGGCTGTCCCAAGTCCAGACAGCAAGAGTCCTGATTCCGCATGGAAGGGCGACGCGACGGACTCGGAAACTTGTCCCCGAAAGCAAGTCAAGGCACGAAGCGAGGGGACAAATGCAGCGGTCGCGCCACATGTTTGGCAGGGTTGGGACTGGGGAAGTGACAGGTTGACAAGCTCTCCAGACCCACGGCCAGAGCCTTCGGCTCCGGGAACACGAAGAACGAGAGCTCCACAACTCATCAGCCAGTGAACGTTTCTTTCATCTTTCAACTTGGGTTGTTTGTTCTCAAGCTGGCTTTGTGTTGCTGACACGCATCAGAGACACCATGAACCATCTCTGGATCGTACAAGCAAGAAGACCGTGGCATCCTTTCCGTCATACTGCGTAGGGACCCCAGGAAAAAAGCCAAAAGGACCCGGACCGGTTCCCCGGCCGGCGCCGGAAACCCCGACAAATACCGGCCGAGAGACAACTCGCAGAAACCATAACGCCACAGGCCACAGGATCTCGTTACCTGTCCCATGATCTTGCAGACAGAACACTTCAAAGGTCGGCAGTCCAGATGGCTCAATATAACCCACCCAATCCAACCCAATACCGAGGATCTGGGCAGCAACCAACTGCAACCACCACCCGAGCGTGAGGAAACATGAACCCATCAAGGGCTCCAATCCTACGGTTTGGCTCGACATGCGCATATGAAATTCTGGTTCTCGCGGTGTACTCCACGTCGCGCCACACAAGAACCAGTGAGAGATCCAGTTCAAGAGACCAGGCCGGGGAACCCGGAGCCGGCGGGAACCAACCACCCCATCTCGCAAAGGATCGCCAAGCGGCCCAGGACCTTAAACGGCCATCATCCTCGACTGCACGTTCTAACCCCTCCAATCACGACGCGCCTCGGCGATCCGGTTCAATCTCCTACCGCCAACTTCGCTGCGGTCCCGGTGTACAGTGCCGGACACAACCCGGATTTCCCATCCCACCTTGGCACCACGCCCGGCCGCTTTCTCATGTGATCGGACGGGGGATCGCGCGGTCTGGGGTACGGATTGCGGGGATGGAGCAAGCATCCTCAGCTGTTTCGTTACACCCACGACTTGTGGATACGCGGTGGGTTCTTTGGCACATTCGACCTCACGCGTTGGTGTTGCATGCTGCCTCCCCGGGGTGGTCTGGTTGCAGTGAGAACAAAGCACCAGAAGGAGGGAGAGAAGCGAACCACTGAGGAGCTCGTAATGGAGCTTATAAAAAGGGGGATGCGCGTCTGTGGCTTTCCGGGGAAGCTGTTGATCTTTCTGGTCTACTCCCTCCCCAGACTCTCCAGTACAGCATCCGGAGCCCGATTCCTTGGAGAGATTGCCTGATTCGCCTGCCACGATGGCTGAGCCTACAAGAAACGCCCAGACGGGCCTTGACGAGAAGTACGACAACGCGAGCAGCGATCTCAAGGAGGATGCGCCTCCTGCTCAAGTCGCGGCGGTCGTCGCCCACGAGATCGCCCACGAGGTGGACGACAGCAAATACTCGCCCTGGACGAAGTCCATGTTCACGCTGTACGGCGTGCTCTTCGTCGCGTACTGCTGCGGCGCTCTCAACGGCTATGATGGGTCGCTCATGGGTACGTCGAGGCTTTGCGAATGAGCTCGGATTGACGCAGCCGCTGACTCGATGAAGGTGGTCTCAACGGAATGACTTCGTACCAACGCACCTTCAACATGACGACCTCTGGTTCATCTACAGGTATTGTCTTCATGATGTAAGAGTTTCCGAAAACCCGTCATTCTGCGATTCGGAACCTAATGAGGAGAACACAGGTACAACGTCGGCTCTGTCGCGGCCATCTTCTTCACCGGACCCGTAAACGATCTCTTCGGTCGTCGTTGGGGCATGTTGACGGGCGCCATTATTATCATCATCGGAACCGCGGTGCAGTAAGATGGTCTCATGAATACCCTGGTAACTTCTCCACGCTGACAGCAGGAATAGAGCTACCAGCCACGATATCCCTCACTTCTTGGGCGGACGCTTCCTCCTCGGCTTCGGTGTTTCCTTCTGCTGCGTATCTGCGCCCACGTACGTCAGCGAGCTTGCGCATCCCAAGGTAAGCCGGGGCCTCTGATCGCGAGAAACTCGACTGACGGGATGAACAGTGGAGAGGAACCTTGACCGGTCTTTACAACTGCATGTGGTAAGTGAACCTTGCTACAGGAAGCACACGATAGCGAGAAAAAGGTGCTAAAACTTCCCTAGGCCTGTTGGCTCAATCATTGCCGGTTGGGTTGTTTACGGCGCCTCCTTCATTCCGGGTGACGACGGCTGGAGAATCCCCGTCTGGATCCAGATGGTCACCAGTGGAATCGTTGTCTGTTTCGTTCTCTTGCTCCCCGAAAGCGTAAGAATCCTGCCAAACTCATCACCCCGGGGCGTCGCTGACTGAGTGATACAGCCCCGATGGCTCGTCGCCAACGACAGACACGAGGAAGCCGCCAAGATCCTCACCAAGCTCCACGGCGAGAACGACCCCGAACACCCCATCGTCCAACTGCAGATGAAGGAGATGATGGCCCAGATCTCGAGCGAAGCCAGCGACAAGAAGTGGTGGGACTACCACGAGCTCTGGAACACCCACTCCGCCCGCAGAAGACTCATCTGCGTCATCGGCATGGCCATCATGGGCCAGGTAAGTGGCTCCCCAAACCTACCAGAACCCACGCTGTCGCTGACATCGAGAAGGCATCAGGTAACTCGCTGTCGTCGTACTACCTCGTGACGATGATGAACACGGCCGGAATCGTCCAGGAGCAGAAGGTCCTCGCCCTCAACGCAGTCAACAGCGTCCTCGGTCTCCTCGGCAGCGTCGTCGGCGCCCGCCTGACCGACCGCGTCGGCCGCCGCCCTCTTCTCATCTACAGCATCCTCTTCTGCAGCATGACCTTCGCCGTGATGACGGGAACGTCCAAGATGGCCGTCGACAACCCGGACAACACCAACGCCGCCAACACGACCATCGCCTTCGTGTACCTCTTTGGCGTCGTCTTCTCCCTCGGATGGACCGCCCAGCAGAGCATGTACATCGCCGAGACGCTGACAACGACCACCCGCGCCAAGGGTACCGCCGTCGGCAACTTTGCGTCGTCGGCCATCTCGCTGGTCCTGGCTTACAGCTCCGGGCCCGCGTTTGAGAAGATCGGATACTACTTTTACTTGGTGTTCGTGTTCTGGTGAGTGACAATTTCCATGCCGGCTGGGCCGGGTTGCTGGCGACCGTGGCTGACTCTAGGTGCTTTAGGGATATCCTTGAGGCGATCTTCATCTTTTTCTTCTTCCCCGAGACCAAGGCTCGCACGCTTGAGGAATTGGAGGAGGTCTTCTCTGCGCCGAACCCCGTCAAGAAGAGCTTGGAGCCCCGCAGTGCTTCGACTGTGTTGGAGACCATGAAGGTTTCCAACGAGAAGGTGTTGGATGTGGAGCATGTATAGTCAATGAAGCATGCCAAGGGTTGACATGGATTGAGTCACGATCAAGGGAGGAACAATTGCGTTGGTGACGCGGGAGGCGAGCAAGCCTTCCATACCTAATGGATTAATACATAGATGAATGATGAAGAAAGACAACACCAAGAGACGACTAAGTTCGTCTTCTTCAAAAACAAACGTATTTCTGCTTTCTCTCTTGGAAGTCCCGAATGTCTTTGAAATCAAAGATTTCGAACATTGACTTTTGTTCTTGTTTTCTTCCTGGTTGATTTCTTGAATGATCCGTCAATGTCAACGAAGCTCAGCCTTTGTGTTCGGGAGCGCGGTCGACGAGACTCCAGAAATCTTTCCGGCCGGGGATCGGAGCGAATTGCGGACATCGCGGATCCGGATAAGTAGGACACGACGGCCACCAGCTCCATGCGTCAGCGTTGAAGTCGTTCCTGTGTCGGATTCATGCGATGCAATGATGGCATTGTTAGTTCGCCAGCGTCTCATGGGCCATGGTTCATCTCATGTGCGTCGGACAACCTCCGCTTGTTGGTGGGAAACGCATCGGCATTCTCGCCGACATCGTCACTCTGCAGCAAACGAGGGGCGGAGCAGCCCGCTCGCCAGCGACATCGCACGAGATGCTGTAAATACGATCCACAGAAGCACGCAAGACGTCTCCGGAGATCCAGCACTTAAGGATACCGATCTCTCATTTGGAGACAATTCCCCGACAAGCCACCACGTTGCGAGACAAGTCCTCCCCGGCTCGTCACCCGCGCTTAGCTCGTCCACCGCAAAGCCCAATCCCTGCAACCAACATCATTCCCCAAGTATACACCACAAGCCCGACATGACGGGGAAGAAGCCAATCGTCCTCCGCCTTGGCGAGGACATCAAGTACAACCACGACTACTACCGAGACGTCTTCACAGACCGCTTCGAGGTCGTGGCAAACGAGGAGCCCGACCGGGCCTCCTTCATCGCGGCCCTCAAGTCACGCAAGTACGGCGACGTCGCGGCCATCTTCCGCCCGCACTTCCAGACGGGCGGCGAGATGGGCCAGTGGGACGACGAGCTGATCCCCCTCCTCCCGCCCTCGGTGCGCATCTTCGCCTCCGCCGGCGCGGGCTTCAACTGGGCCGACGTCGACGCCCTCGGCCGCCGCGGCATCTGGTACGCCAACGGCGCCGGCGCCAGCGACGAGGCCGTCTCCGACACGGCCCTCTTCATGATCCTCTCCGTCTTCCGCAACTTCTGGCGCTCCCAGCGGGCCGCGCGCACCTGCGACCCGGACCAGTTCACCGCCATGCACCGCCTCGTCGGGAGCATCTCGTGGAACCCGCGCGGCCACGTCCTGGGCATCGTCGGGCTGGGCAACATCAGCAAGAAGCTCGCGTACAAGGCGCGGACGGCGCTGGGGATGGAGATCCACTACTTCGACGTCGCGCGCTCGCCGGCCGCGGTCGAGGAGGAGCTGGGGGCGACGTTCCACCCGACGCTGCACGAGCTGCTCGCCGTGTCGGACTGCGTGTCGCTGCACACGCCGCTGAACGCGCACACGCAGGACCTGATGAACAGGGAGGCGTTCGCGGCGATGAAGGAGGGCGCTAGGCTTGTGAATACGGCGCGCGGGCAGGTCGTGAACGAGGAGGCGCTGATTGAGGCGTTGCAGAGTGGGAAGCTGTCTGCTGCTGCGCTTGATGTGCATTACCATGAGCCGCAGGTTTCGAAGGTGCTGGCGGATATGGATAACGTGACGTTGACGTGTCATAATGGCGGCGCTGCGCTGACGACGAGGATGAACTTTGAGTTGAATGCGATGAAGAACATCATTGAGGTGGTGGGCGCGGACGGACAATTTATCGGTGAGCCGTTGACACCCGTAAATAGGAAAGCATTCGAGTCGGCTTCGAAGTAATCATTCAGACCATAGAGACGAAAATGAGAAGAATAGTATCATGGGAAGATCGGTCTCAGTGGTTGGCCACTTCACCACCAACATAGGCTGAGATCAAGAGACACAGATATCTTTCTTTCCTCTTCATATCTCTGCCCCATTGTTCCTCTCGCTTCTTTTCCTCTCAACAATGGATCTTTGCTTGAACATTGATCACTCTTCCCTTGTAACTCCTCCTTTCGTGTTAGGCGACCATTCCATTCACCGCACAAAGCAAGTCGCAGAAATAGAGACAACACGCACTTGACCCCCCCGGACTTAGTTGCTGGATTCCGTCTGAAGGGTATGTTCAACGCGTCCTTCGCTATGTCAATCCTTGCAGCAAGGAGTAGTCCATGTGGGCGGAAAAGACCATCATTCGACCACTTTCCCACATCTGGCCATCTTCTTCCCAACACCTTGCCATCGGCATTCTCTCCGGTCTCTCGGAGGTCTCGGCCGGAGCGCTTCCCCACTAGGATTCAGTACCCGGGGCCCGCTGTTCCCCCGCAAGCCAAGAATCCGGGGCCCCAAATTGGAGACCGCCCCCGCCGCGAGATCAACCCCACCGGCGTTCTCCCCGGACGTTCCATCCATGTCTCACCAACGAGCCTCTCGTGTCTCGGTGGTCTTCTGCCGTTCTCTTATATACCGTTCCCGAGTAGGTTCAACCATGTTTTTCGACCTACCCAGGCGAGCCGGAACTTCCTGGAGACCGCCCCCATCTCGATACCCACGACCGTCAATATGTCCGACGCGATCCAGGAGCACAAGCTCGAGGCGGAGCACGATGAGAAGCGACGCGCTCTGCAACCAGACGAGCTGCCGCTCCCGCAAGAGTTGGAACACCTTGACGCCAACGAGCTGAGGATCCTGGACAGAGGGCTGACGCGGCGGCTCGACATGACGCTTATGCCCACGGTCTTCATCCTCTTCCTGTTGAACATCCTGTAAGGAGCGATGGCACCATTGCTCGACAAGATCGCTGCTGACTCTCATATCAGCGACAGGAACAACATCGCGAGCGCGAAGATCGCCGGACTCCCCGAGACACTGAACATGACGAACAACCAGTACAACACCACTCTTCTCATGTTCTACGTCGGATGTACGCAGCCCTTGCTTCCACCTCCCGCACACCAACTGACGTCTCCCAGACTGCATCACTCAGGTTCCCTCGAACATGATCATCGGAAAGGTCCGCCCGTCGCTCTACATCTGCCTTATCACCTCCCTCTGGGGCATCCTCTCCATGAGCCAAGGCTTCGTCAAGAACTTCTCCGAGCTTGCCGCAGTTCGCTTCATCTTGGGCCTTGTCGAGGCTCCATTCCTGCCTGCTGTGTTTGTCTTGATGTCTTGCTGGTACACACGCAAAGAGCTTCCCCCGAGAATCGCGATTCTCTACGGTGGCAACATGGTGGCCACAGCCTTCTCTGGTCTCATCGCCGCGGGCATCATCTCCAAGATGGAAGGGAAGGCTGGCAAGCCTGCTTGGGTGAGTTCTGATCACACAGCTGGCAACCGAATTCCATGCTTACGATGTATAGGAATGGCTCTTCATCATCGAGGGCGCGATGACGGTGGTCATCGCCCTGCTGCTACTTCCCCTCCTGACCGACTACCCTCTCCAGAGCAAACACCTCTTCATCTCTCACGACCAGCAGCTCTACGCCGTAAGTCACGTTTCTTGCCCTCCCTCGCCGGTAGTGCTTGCCACGACTGGCCGCTGACCACTTGCATCATCACAGGAATGGAGAATCCGCAAGGAAAACGCCGGCATCAGCGACGAAGACCCAGAGTCCATCTTCTGGGGCCTCAAACAAGCCCTCTTCGACCCGAAGCTCTACCTCTTCATCATCCAACAGATGGCCCTGATCACCGCCCAGTCCTTCAACAACTTCTTCCCCTCCATCGTCGGCACCCTCGGCTACGGCCGCACGACGACGCTCCTCCTCACCTCGCCGCCTTACTTCTTCGCCTTCATCGTCTCCCTCTGCGTCTCCTTCCACGCGGCGCACAAGAACGAGCGCGGCTGGCACATTGCCATCCCGATGATGTTCGCCCTCCTCGGAAACATCCTGGTACGTACTTTCCTCGAACAAACACCGACGATCTCGAAGAAGAGCTGACAAAAAATAACAAAGGCCATGTTCGTCCCCTCCCTCGGCGGCCGCTACTTCTCCATGTTCCTCATGACATCCGGCTCCTACGCGCCCTACAACCTCTGCGTCAGCTGGCTCTCGGCGTCCCTGCCGCGTCCCCGCGCCAAGCGCGCCGCCGCGCTGGCCATCGTCAACTTCATGGCCGCCGGCGTCGCGCACTTCTACACGAGCTACATGTTCCCGGACAGCCAGAAGCCGCGGTACTACGCGGGCGGCGCCGTCATGTCCGGCGCATGCCTCGTGTGCGCGGGCGTGGCGCTGACGATCAAGTACTACCTCAAGAAGCAGAACGCCAAGTTCGAGGAGGAGGAGAGGGCGGGCGTCACGAGCCACAGCCACATCGCGGGCTCCAAGGCGGGACACGGCGGGGAGGGCGTGGTCAGCTTCCGTTATGTCCACTGAGCTGAGTCGTACAATTGTCTCGCATAAGATTATGTTGTTCGGTTTCCTGTGTGTGTTGCCGTTTGTTCTGGTTGATGCAAGTACGGTTGCGTGCAGGTTCCATGGGACGCGAAGATTCTACAACATTGAGGAGATTCCATCTATTCAGGTACCGGGGCCGAACGAAGTGCGACACGCCCAGGTAGTGCCACCCACGGCAAGATCGCCAAAGACCAGGTTTAACGTGCTTCTTCCTCTGGAACAGGCAGCAAGATGAAAGTGTTGCGACATAAACGAAACAGCCCGCCAGTGGAAAGGGATTCAGCTGTCTCATGAAGACGGGTAGCTGCATCATGGGATGTCCAGATACATCCGGATATGGAGAGAAGTTTCTTCATGCGTGGGGCCGCATCAAAGAGCACACAGCTCATTTGGGAATCCCAATGGCCTGGTTCAAGAAGAACACTTGGAATGTCACGTCAAGTCAAGCAAAGAACATGTGCGCGGACAATCTGTGTTGCGTATCTGAAAAGGTCTATGGCTCCGTATCCGTTCTGTCTGTGACCAAGGGGAAATTAAGGGTGATGTCTCGATACGAGGGTAGTAGGTGAAATCCGTTGGTCGGGAGGCTCCCCCGTGCTCCGTCGACCCATGCGAAAAGAAAAGAAGACTCGAGGAAAGGAAAGAGCAAAACAAATCAAATTCTTCCTTGATGCTACCGCCGCGGTATGTTCCCAACTCCGAATCGCCAGTGTAGGATCCTCTAACGGTCCGTTTGCGGAATAAGTGCCGCCTCCCAAGTTTCCAAACGCCATCTGGGTATCGTGCTTCGTGGCTCGTAGTGCGCGAACTGATAATGAGAACGAGAACTCCGACGCCAGCCCTGTGGATGCCGTAGTGATCGCGAGAAGAAAAGATCATGAAGCAGACAGCGGTGTCGCTGCCGGCGTATCGCGAAATAGAAAAAGTCAAGAAGTCTGGGAGGAGAGGTCGTCAGCAAGCCTTGTTGAGGATGGACACCGGGCTTAAGTGTTCCCCTTACCATTCGTCTTCACAGCTGGGTATCTCGCCAGCGTAGCTCGACTCCGGTTCCCACTTGTCCGAAAGCTCATGATCTCAAGATGAAGGATCTCATCAGTTGTGGATACCGCGGATAGAGGTGCTGAAAAGAACGAGGCGAGAGAATGGCGTTATTTTGGTTCGAGAGCGACCAAGAAGAAGCATTAGGTGAAGAGCGGAGAGTATGTGGTGAACGTTTAGTTGCCGGCCCCGACGCCGTCAAAGTCGCCGACGAGGTTCGCACCACGGTGATCCGCCTGTAAGGCGTTGACGAGGATGGGCACCTTGGTGGAAATGATGCGGAAATCGAATGTTCTGTGCGGGTCTTCGAGGTCGCTCAAGTTCTCGGCAATCTTTGCGACGGTGAAACGCTGCGAGTTACCGCACCGCCGATGGACGCGACCGACGAAGTCCTTGTCCATGTCCTCAGGCCTGATGAGGGTGTCCTCTCCGGTGTTCGGATCATGCTCCCAGCAGTTGTAGATGACATAGACGCCGAGGGAGGTGCCCATCGAGGTCAGGCGCAGCACGACACCAAAGCGAGTCTGATCCCATGTACCGCCACTGAGAACCTCGTTGTATTGACGGTGTCGCATGTCATTCCATTCAATCTCGCCGTTGTAGGCGTAAAGGTTGCCAAGCTGGGCAAAGACGAAAGGCTCCGAGATGCCTTGCTGCGGAAGAGTACCGTGTTGGGGAGCGGCGTTCTCGGTGTTCTTGTCAATGCCGAGGAGGCTGCCGTGAATGACCTTGAGTACGTTGTTGCTCTGCAAGTTGCCGCCGGTTTGAAGGTCGTGGGTCTCGGGGTTGTAGAAGCCAGGCTCAAGGAATCCGGGAGCTCGCCTCATGCCGTAGCCGGTGAAGAAGCTTCCGTGCTTGCTTTCTCCAAGACGAACGAAAGGCGCCGAGCCCATTTGCATCGTCCAGAGCCAGTGGGCTCGAGCAGCAGGATCAGCGTAGTTCATGCTGCGGAGCTTGGTCAGGAAATCATCGACACTGTCGATCTCGGGCTTCAGCAGCGCGGTTCTGCCGTACCACGACGCAGTGAAGTTGTTGAATTCCGTGCGCTCCTTGGGGTCTGGAAACTCTCTCATAATCAATCTCATCCGGGTCATCATGTCGACGTTGTTGCCGTTCTGGTCGAGATAACAGTTGAAGTCGTAGAACTTCTTCCGTTGGGGGTCCCCCTGGAAGGATTCGATGAGCTCTTCGTCGCCGGGCAACAGGAGTTGCGAGCTGTTGGGACTTTCGGGATCCCGCCCAATGCGAGCATCAGGTCCGTGTGGTGAGCTTCCCATGCTTGCGATGCAACGGTAGGGTAGGGTGAGCTGGGGATTTGAGTCCGTGTTCAGGGCGGGAAGCGAAGTTGCTAGGTAAGATATTTGCAGGGTAAAAGATTTCTCCGCCTTGGTGAGAGGAAGGCACCTTGAGGGACAGGCTCATCCAACTTGTATTCGAGATGGTGAAAGTGAGTAAGGTGAGTTATATCTTAAGAGTTTATTAATCCGGAGCGAGCGCCTGTCGCGGAAGTGCGTACCATGGAAGTGGCAGGAGCGAGATTCTTGGTTACTGCCGTCTTACCTTATGGATTCACTAGCCAGCCCACGCATCAAATTCATCCATGCTTCACAGGTCCGAAGACTGCCCTTTGGCCATCCACCCGGATAGTCAAATGACGAATCTTCTCATAGGTATCAATTAACTCCGCTTGGGTAGTAACCGGTCAGAGGAAGGCACGACATCGACTTCACCGGCTGAAGCATCTAGCTACTTCAAATATAGGGATCGAAGAAAGTGGAGAAAGAAGTATCAAATAAACCTCTGAACAGACATGGAAGGGGCACAATGTCTATTTTCTAATCTTTTACAAACTGGGGCAACATGATCCTTCCTCCGACGGCGTCGTTGAGGTGCTTGACGCGGACAACCTGAATCTCATCCTTGGGAAACGGGTCGCCGTCTGACAGACTCGTAAACGTTACCAGCTTCTCCCGAGACTGGAAATCGGCAAGGCTGTGCGCAATCTTCTCCATGACGAAGCGAGTGTGGATGTTACACTTCTCGTGGACGAATCCGATATGCGGAAGACGTTTGCCTTGCGCGTCGGCGGTCTCGATGTGGCGGCGTGTGGTGCTGCCGTCCGGCTTGGTGAGCTCCCCGAAGAAATTCCACATGACGTGGACTCCCAGCTGCCTGCCACGGCTGCCGAGCTCCAAGAGAACACCGAATCCGGTCGACCGCCACGGACCTTTTCTGATATCTTGTTCGGAATCTTTGGCCTTCTGCCGGTCGCCGTCGAAAACATACAAGGATCCGAGCTGCGCAAAGATTCTGCAGTTGAGTCTCCCGAGGACCTTTGCGTCTGACGCTTTTGAGGGACGCGAGGGTTGCATCTGATCGCCGCCACGGCCGTCCGGCGTGGTCGGCTTGATGACGATGTCATTGGTCGCGATGATGGACCTGTGCAGCAACTCATCGTTTCGGGATCTGTGGCCGTCGACGTGCGGATGGATGTAGCCCGAGCTGGGCAAGAGGCCGAAACCTGTTTCGTAACCACCCCAGTTGACCTGTCCGAAGGGCATGAAAGGCAGGTGAGCCTGTTCCATTGTCCAAACCCACCGGGCGAGAGACTTGAAGTTTCCGAAGTCGGTTTGGGCTAGGTTGTTGCAGAAATCGTCGAGAGTCCAGGCCTGGTTGAACGAGTCGAAATATCGGCTGTAGTATCTCTCGCGCCAGTCGAAGTAGCCATGCCTCATTCCTTTGTCGTCGGGCCATCGTCTCATAACCAGCTCCATGATTTCATGAGAACTCAGATTGTGATTCTCCCGGATCTCTCGGTGGAAGTGGAAGAATTCTTTGTCCTCGTCGCTTACGACATATCCCTTTTCCAACTCATCGTCCGTCTTCCAGCCAGGGGGGCAGAACTCGGCTGGCGACTTGGATGATGAAGAATCGGGGGTCAACATGAGGGCAGTGTGGGTATTACTGCTGTTTCGTGAAGGACCTTCCTCGAGTACAACTGGTCAACGAATGGGGGCAAGGATGACCTTGAGTGATGATGAGGGATGGCGAATATTCGAGAGGCTACTCAGTCCTGGAAACGTTCCGTGGGAATGAATATATCAAGTTAAGGAAGGCTGATTTATTCTTTGGGTTTCTACAAGAGAAGCGTGCATCAAAGAAGCTGTTTGGTCATCAGGGTTACCTAGACAGGTGTACGGTTTTGACAGGATGCATGCTGGCAAAGGACAGAAATGTGGCCATCGCAGCGGCGCCGAACATTTCTGTTGCTTGGAAGACGAGAGAGGTATGGACGGAATCTTATGCGAATGATGTATTATCTCAACCCGAATTACAAAGCAAAAATCGTGCCCAACCTTCGAATTAACATCCACTGTTGCCCCCTTCCTTACCCCGTATACAGTCTACCATAGGCCCTTTCCACAAACGAAAAGTAAAAGGAAGAGAGCAAAAGAAGGACAAAGATTGTCCGGATTTGTTCCTGGGATTCCCTTCTGGCAGCTTCTGGCGGCTGAGGGCCTAGGTGAAAACACTGGGTAGACTTCTCGTCTCATCTTCTTCCAAGTCGTCGAGAGCCTTGTAGATTATTTAAAGCTCGTTTCATGTATCGGAAAAGTTGTTGTACCAGCCCCCTTTTTAGCTTTGCGAAGCTGGCGGAAATGCGATTTCATTTTCTTGCAACCTTCCCCAGTCACTTCGTTCTCCGTTTCGATGTTAGCTGACTTCGGCTCCTTCATAGCGGCAATCCAATGACGTGTTGGAGAGAATGGACGACCGGGGAAGGAAGAGAGTTCATAATGATGAGATTTTATTTTAGAAGATATATTATGCGACTCCAACTGGCGCTATACTCGGAATTGTATTAATATCCTAGCAATTAGTAACTTTGACAATCTTCATCTCCAATAACATGTCGTGAGAATGCAAGCTTGTATTCTTTAGAACAACTTCAAGCAGCGCCAGGTCTAGGGATGTGTCATAAGAGGGTAAGTCACAAACAGAGCCCTGTGCATCTTTCCCTGAGGTCGTTTATTTGGCCTTCTCGTCTACACCCGGCTTGCTCTCGACCTGCTGCTGTCCCGAAATGGAGAGGGTAGAAAGCCCCAGCCACTGCTGAAGAATTTCTGAACTTGCCGAGTCGACGGTTGTAGCTGCCGCAGTTGATGTATCGATGCCAGAAACCTTTGAGGTCAGGTTCTCGGATGCCGAAGCGCTGGTGTTCTCAACATCGGGTTGGCCAGAGTCTTGGCCCGAGGCGGTGTCATTCTGGGACGCTTCCTCGGGGCCGGAGACGCCTGCTTGCTCTGCAGCCTCATCCGCAGCGATCATCGCCTCATCCTCTGCGATCATCTTGTTCTGGTAGGTTGACCAGACCGAGTAGTGATAGCCAGGAACGTCCTCGGCCTCCTCGCCAAACGTTTCTAGCAACCACTTGCCGAACAGGGATGTGCTCTTGTCCTTGTCGCCTTCGTCCGACCATTCTGTTGGGTACCAATCTTCGAGAAAGTAAAAGCTGCTCATCCGAAGGTTGACCCAATTCAGAGGATGAATTGGTCTAGGCAGTTGCATGTATCCGGTCTGCGGCTCTTTGTACTTGATCGCCTCTCGGGTCCAACGCCAAACTGTGGAGAGTGCGTGGCCGACCTTTACGACTCTCGGGAGCTCACCTCTCTTCTCAACGATGAGGAAGTCTCTGGTGTTGTAATGCTCGTGTGTGACTCCGACGTGGAGGTGGCTTACAATTCCGTCGATGATTTGCTTAAGCACCTCTAGGCGGTCATTCAGCTGGGGCATGGATGGCCTTCCTGGCCTGGACTCTGTGCGAGGTATGAGGGTTCCGTCAGGTCCCTTACGACTGCAATAGTCTCGGATGGAATATCCATCTATGTGCTCGAGGAGGATGACTCCGACGAATCTTTCGTTGCCTGAAGCGATGCGGCTGCTCGGGCCGGCTTCGATTTCATGGGCGGGGGTATTGGTTGCTGTGTCGGACTGCGTGGACTGGTGCCGGATGACCCAGGAGCCGTAAAACTCGGGGGCAAAGGAAGAAGCTCCAGTCATCTTTTTGCGTCCAGGGATGTCCTCAAAGTCTTTGTCCTTTGTCGTGAGATAAAGATGTTGATAAACGGCCAGTTCGAGGCTGAAATGGTGATCGACGAGCTCGGGTCGCGAGTACGGACCTTCGGTCCAATCAGTCTTCCGGTTGTAACACTGGTGGTCCATGATCTTAGCCACGAGAAGGACTTTCTTGTCTTTGGTGGGGGAAGGCACAGAAGCGTGAGTATATTCTTCGACTTGAGGAGCTTCGATGACCTCAACGAGGACAACCTGAGGTCCTACACCACCGCAAATGGTGCGTACCACTTTCAAGCGCAGCTGCTCATTCTTGGGAACTTCAAGGCTCGGATTGAAGCCACGAGGATATTTGTCGACGTGGGGGGGGAGACTTAGGCCAAGGGTACATCGTGCGACCATAGGGCTGACGCACACGTTGGTGCGGCAAGAGGGTTAGAACCGTGTCGGGATCGTAAGCTGGGGCGTGAATGTTGGTAACCAGGCCGGGATAGACGTCTTGCTCCTCCTCGTCGGAGTCGAAGCCGATTTCCATTTCCATGATTGCGAGGTACCGGATTTCCGGAGTGAGTATGAAACTAAGAGATGGTTGCAATGTATCATGTGGGAGCGAGAGAACAGGAAAAGAGAGGGAGTGAGAAAGGGAAAAGACTGCCATATATAATAACACCCAAAGCTTTCTCCGGCTGCCTGGCATGAAAAGCTTTGCCACTCTGTTGACGAGCGGAGAGTTTTCTCAGATAACGCGATCCATCATGATTTGACTTTTGCACCTACCTACCTTGCGTGTTTTTAAGAATCTGCCCCGATGCGGTTTTTCTTCTTGCCCCCACTCCTCCTTCCCCGTCCTATTTTTTCGCATGTGTCGACAATTGCGAACTACGCCTTATTCAGGTCGCAAGCTTCTGAAAGTTATCCTGTGTGGTCAATTACTTCGCATCACGACCTGTCTCAGGCGAGACTGAAGACAGAACAAATCATCTCCATATTATGAATTAGGAATGCGACGACGAGCAACGACGACAAGGAATCAGAAGGAGTTACAACGAGAGTGGAAGCCCTTGTTCATCCATAGCAGTTAGTTTAATAGCACACTAAAACAGTCAAGTACATGGACATAAAGATAGAAAGAAGAGACTGCAAAAGCTTAAACTAAGCAATAAATACCTTGCATTCGGCCACACGACTTCAAATATTGTTGGCGTTCAGTAGGTCATCACCCTCCTTCATAGACGGACCGGAGCAATTCATCAGGTGGAACAGCCCGTAGGGTTCCTGTTTCACTCTTCGTACCTTCCATTGTCTTCTATTCTTGCCGTTCGCAACTTGAAGCTTACTTCTACTTAGGTAACAGAGAATATGCAGAATCTTTGCTCGATTTAGCATCTCGCTGACAGAGGACAAGGTTTTTCAGTTCAAAGTGGTCGGCATGGGTCGCCAACACCTGGCTGAGCGTTGTCTCGTCAGAGCGGAGCTGGTGTTGGATGTCAACTAGAAACCTTCTTTGCGTCCGCGTCCTTGAATTAGCTTTTCTTCGGCTGCGCAGATTCTTCGAGCCCAGGACGTACCTTGATACTAATGATCCAACAATGCAAACGCGGCCGACCTGAAATCTACTAATGGAGCGCCATACAGATATTGTAGAATGTACTTCACAATTATAGATCTATGCCTCAAAGATAGAATTCTCCGAACAAATTAACGTTCATTGTCGCCAATTGAGCGGCATCTCTGTGAAATTGCATGCTCAAGGTCCTGCCTGCCCGTAAAGTTTGTATCCCATCTGGACAGTAGCTACTTTTCTCTCTCATTCTTATTCAACACTCCATGAACAGTCACAACTTAAACTGGTATCAATAACATGGGATATATGCCTGTTACAAATCGAATTCCTTCCGACGGCGGGTCATGTCCAAGGCTTTGTCAAATTTCAGCTGGAGAGCTCGCACTACATTGAAATGTGTTGAAAGTTCGTGGTATTATGCATAGTAAACAGCTTATTCAACGCCAAAATATCCCAAAATTGCCCAAGTCAACCCGTTACGATGCCATTAAGTCCATATTGCCCTATGCCCCGCCTCCTAAGAGTAAGAAACGTAGAGTCCATTCTCGGCGTCATCCTCCATAAACACGCGTCCATCCTGCCCGTTGTTGAAGTTGACCGCCAGCTCAACGACAATCCTCTCCTGGCACTTGACACTCGGGCCGCTGTGCGTCGCAGGGGCAGAGAAGTCGGGCTGGTCCCAGAACGTAAAGTCCATGCCCGGGGTGAACTCGCTACCGCCCTGGAAGGGCGCGATCGTCGTCGGGTTGATCAGCACGTCGCTGCCGGTCGTCCATGTCGGGAAGCCCTCGGCCTTGAGCTGGCGCGAGGAGACGAGGCCGTTGCCGTCGACGCGGAAGACGCGGGTCTCGAGCGGGCCCTGGCGCCAGCCGAGCGCGCACGACTTGGCCGTCGGCGGGATGCCGGTGAAGACGACGACCTGGCGGGTGATGTTGGTGTGGAGGTCGAGATGCGGGACGTTGTCCGTCGGGTGGTTGGGCTGCGAGGCGGACTGGTAGATGTTGAAGTGTTGGGGGTGGGCGGCGATGCCCGGGGTCGCGGTCGTCGCGGCGGGCGGGACGGAGGTTTGGGAGCACTCGCGGGCCGCGTGGGGGAGGGACGCGGCGAGAGAGATCATGCTGGTCAGGGCGAGGAGGAGCTTGGGAGACATTTTGAGGCGGTGAAGATGTGCGGAGAAGATTGTGCGAGGCGGGTTTGAAGGGGGATGTAATGCAGTGTAACTCTGTTGCTGGAGAGGCTGTTTTGATTGTGTACTGATGGGATGGATGATACAAACCTGAATCGATAAGGAGAAGAGATATGACTTTATATCTACTCGACATCAGCCTTGAAATAGTAGATCCGCTCATGAAGTCCGACGAGTGCTATACTCAGCGGGGCTGGAGCGAGGCTTCCGATCGCATCAGAATGTCACGATGGGCCTCAGCTCCGGACTCAGGCTCAGCACGCACAGCTTTTTGCAAGGCTTCGATCCTTCCCACGTCTACCAAGACATCCGCAGTGATCGAAAAGAAAGCAAACTTCCGCCAAAATAAGCATAAACATGGGCTTCCGCCAATGTCGCTTGACTCCGCCCCACAGAAGCTCCAGATGAACACCGCGACGACCTGATGGTTTTTCAGCTGATCCCAGCTGCGCACGTGTTTGCCATGAAGCCAACAGCAAGTGCGAGGCCAAGTGCGATGATTATACACGCTAATGAAGTGCGAGCAGGATTGGTGTCTAATTTTAGCGACAGCAACAGCGGGAAAAGGATCTCCGAGATGGCTTGGTGAGAGGCTGAGGCTTACCCAAGCCTGGCTGGTCAGGGTGGGTGCAGTCTTGGCTCGAGTCCAAGGTCCGTCACCAACACCATTTGAGACCTCCCTAAGTTGTATGGGCCCATAACGCATTCCATCTATCTGTGGTGTTACTACGAGCAATTCAGGTTGAAGATGCAATCAAGGTCTGCTAAACTTGCTGACCACAGCGCTGACCCGGGTACCACGTCATCCTGTCAAAGTGGTCATACAAAATGTGTGATGATCGCGTGTTACGGAAAAAGAAAAGAAAAAAAGTATAAGAAAAGAAAGAAGAAGAAAAGATCCCATGTTATACGATACCTCGAGGAATGACTTTTCACGTAGAGCACGATGTTCAAGCGGCCATTAGATGGACAGTGGTGGAGTAACATAGTGCAAATCTACCTAACGAACCGCGAGAAAGGTAAACTTTTCTTAACGCCATAGTATTTATATAATTTCCGCTCCTAAGCAGATTCCTTGAATAGATATTTGCCGATTTAGATAGGGGGCTTACCAGTCTAATAATAGATATTATAGGTAGCCTTTAATTGAGGCTAAGAAACCTCTTGACTCTGCCTTATTAATAGGGCGCCTAAGTAAGGAGATTATAGTTGAAATTTCTTAAGAGAATTAGAATGCTATAAAGATGCTATACTTATGCCTCTTAGAGGTTTAGAGTAGGCGTTAAATACTATAATAATAATAATAATATATACTACTCCTAATTATTAGTAAAAGTGAGGTTCTTACTAGTTATACGTTTATTAGGCTAGGTTTATACTAAGTAATAAGATCTCTTATTATATATATATTACTATTTATATAACTATTTAAACTTATTTCTTCTAACTTTTCTATAGCTCTATAGCCCCCTTTTAGCCCCTTAAGTAGATTAATAGTTAATTTAGTATATTAGCCCCCCTTTAGTAGACCCCTAGTGCCCCCTTAGCCCCCCTCTATTAGACTATCCTTAATATAATCTCCCCTCTTATAAGGTTTTATCCTTAAGATTTAGTTCTTTTATTAGCTTAAGTACTCTAGTTACTACTCTATAGTCCCTTTTTAGCTAGCTTCCCTAGTTTAATATAAATATTTATACTAATTTAATACTTTAGCCTTATAGCGTTATTACTTAAGTAATATTAGCCTCTTAAGGTATATTAACTATAGTTATTTAATATTCTATTTGGTATCCCTCTAATAGGCCCCTTTAGGTAATATTAATATTAAGTTTTTATTAAGTATTTTAACTTTAATATCCCTTAACTTATAGAGATATTTATATCTATTATAATTATATTATTATTTCCCTTTAATATACCCACCTTTTATAATAGCTTTTGTTTTATTTTTATAGAGTATTACTCTTTTATATATATTACCTCTTATTTTATATTCTATAGATTAGAGCTATAAAAAGCTATTTAAAATAATAAAAACTTTTTATTTAGAGTTTTATATTTTATTACTCTATAGTTTATCCTTTTCAGCTTTTAATAGCCTCTAGTTACTCTCTTTATTATTATTATTTATTAGCTTTAATTTATTATATACTTCTTTACTATTTTTAGTTAAAAGTTAGTCTTTTTAATATAATTAAACTTTATATATATATATATTATCTATTTAATCCTTTTTTTATAAATAATTATATTATTATTATTATTATTATTATTATTATTATTATTATTATTATTATTATTATTATTATTATTATTATTATTATTATTATTATTATTATTATTATTATTATTATTATTATTATTATTATTATTATATTTATTATTATTACTCTCTTATTACTTCTTTCTCTCTTAAAAGGTTAGCCTCTTAAGCCTCCTATTAACTACCCCCCTATTATTAATAACCTTAAAGATAACCCCCTTTATAACTTTATTTATATTATCTCTTATTAATATTACTTTTATCTCTAAATAGGCTAGAGGCTTATTACTATTAGTATTTTACTCCCTCTTTATATTAAAATAATTAATATATTTCTTAATACTCCTTTATTTTTCTTTATTATTAACTCTTTTTAATAGCTAGTAATAAATACTCTTATTATATTACTTTTTATAATAAGGAGTATATTATTATAAGTTATTATTTTTTCTCTTTTAGGAGCTACTCTTATAGCTAATAATCTCCTACTAATTCCCTATTAACTCTTTATTAAGCTATTTTTAGTATTACTCCTATTAGTTTTATTTTTAAGTATTACTTTAAGGAGTATATTAAGGAGCTTAACCCTCTAGTTATTATATATAAAGATACTATATATTCCTCTCCCTCTCTCTTATTAGTATCTCTTCATTAACTCCTTATTTAAGAGAACCTTAAGAAGGACTAAATAATAACCCTTAAAGCCTTTTAAAAGAAGATATTTTATATTAATAAGTTTAATACTAAATATAAAGTTAAGAATAAAGAGGAGGAAAAGCTATAATAATATTATTAATTAGTTATTATTAAAACTATTACCTCTTTATTTAATAAGTAAATAAAAGCTATTACTTTATTAATTAAGTCTAAAGGTATTTAGCTTAATATATTAAAGGTATAAACTATAGCTTTTAAGACTTAAACTACTACTCTTTAAGAGTAAACTATAGCTCTTTAGGGCTTATAGTCTATTTTCTTAAAGTAGTTTATTACTTACTTTTATATTATATATATTTTCATTACTCTCTTTAATACCTCTTTAATATTATTTCTTTTTTAATTTTCTATATTAATAAGTTTATAATATATAAATAAGCTTATTTTATACTCTTTCTCTCTTAAGCTTACTCTTACTAATAGCTAAAAGGGCTTTAAAGATAGTAATAAGGATACTTAAGTCTTAAGTATCTCCTTAATACCCCCTTAGTGCCCTCTTTATAGTAATATCTCTTTTATTTATTTAGACTTTTTAGCTTTATAGCTATTATACTCTCTAGCTATAAAGCTAAATAAATTTCTTTAGCTCTTTTTTTTTATTAATAATACTTTATTACTCCTCTATTACTTCCTTAGTAACCCCCTCTATATACTTTTTATATTATAATTATAACTTTATTAAAATATTATATTATAGCTTTTATAAGTTTTTCTCTATGTTATACTCCTTTTATTTAATTAAATACTATTTATTTCTTTTAGAGCCTTTATAGCTTATAATATAGTCTACTTTATAGATATTAATATCTTTCTCTTTAATTAATACTACTTAAGGGGTAATAATATCCCCTTTATACTTCTCTAGTTAAGCTAGAGTAAATATATTATAGATTTAATATCTATTTCTAAAGTTTAATTTAAATATTTACCCCCTATTAACTATCTACTTAACTATAAATAAGCTTAAGTATTTATTTATTAGCTTTTAGGATAGTTACTTTTAATAGATATACTTTATAGATATAAGGGCTTAATTACTTACTTTTAGATTTAATATTATATAGTACTTATTATATTACTTTATATAACTCTTATTTATATCTTTTAGTAAATATTATATCTTATAATACTTTATAAATAGGTATTATACTTAATTTCTTATTATTAAAATATTATAAAGTTAAGGTTCTTTTAAGCTATAGTTATAGGGTTCTCTTAGTATATAGCTTATTAATATCTCTATTAATAGTATACTAATAGTAATATATATAGAGCTATTATATATAAACTCTTCAAATAGTAGCTATTTAACTTAATTATCTTAATTAAAGTTTATAAAGACTTATAAGAAGTATTTTATATTTTAGTTTTAGTGCTCTATTTACTTATCTATTTAGAAGTAATATACTATATTAAGTTTCCTCTTAATAGCTAATAGATAGGCTATTATTACTTAGAACTTATTTATAAATAGTAAGCTTCTATTTAATATAATAGAGAAGGCTATTTTATATTTCAGGAATATATTATTTATTAAGAGGGCTATTAATTTATTTATAATAAGTATCTTCCTTATTAATAAGTATAAAATATACTTTATAAAGTAGTCTATTATAATAAAGATATTATTATAGTTTTTTTTTAAAAACCCCTTTAAGATAGATAGCTTTATAATAAAGTCTATATTAATATATTTCTATAAGTAACTAAATACTAATAGTAATATTAATTTCCTATATAAGAGGTAATATTATAGTTTTATATATTAATATATTATATATATTAATATATATTCTTTAATATCCTTTTCTATTAACTTCTATTAATATATTTACTTAATCTACTTAAAGGTCTTAGAGATACTTAAGTAGCTCCTAAGTAGCTTATTATAAAATATTATTAGTATCTCTATATAGAGACTATAATTATTTAGGATAACTAGCTTCCCTTAGAATTATATTACTCTCTATTTATTTATAACTTATTTATTACCCCTTTAGTATAATCCTTTTCTCTCTATTACTAAAGCCTCTTTTTATACTTTAATAATATTTTCCTTTAATATTACTTCTATTTATTTTAATAATATATCCCTTAGTATTTTAGCCTTTTTATACTCTCTTTTCTAAATAGTAATAATTAATAACTCTTTAAACCTCTTTAGGAAGTCCTTAAGGAACGCCCTATTTACCCCTTTAGTCTCCTCTTTTATTAACTTATAGTTAATGTAATAAGAGAGCTTATCTATTAAGTTTTAATTTTTAAATTAATAACTAATTAATAATAAAGTTAAATAATAATAAGTCTTAAAGGAGTTTTATTTATTTATTATTTAGCTAGAGCTTAATAATAAGGTATTAATAGCTTAAATAGTTAATAATAAATATTATTTAGTATTAAAAGTATAATAAGTAATATCTCTATATTATTATAGCCTCTTAAATAGCTAATAGCTGTACTTTTAGTATATTATATCTTAATTTAACTCTATATAGTTTCTATAATATAAAAGCTATAAGGCGTTATTATTTATCCTTTAGTTAGTATATAACTACCCTAATAGTAAAGTTTAAAGTATCTATTTTAATATATATTAATAGAGTTAAATTAAAATATTAAAGGATTAATATCTTAATAAATATAATATAGAGCTTAAAGAAAGCCTCTTTTATTTTAATAGTTATTATTTACTCTCCTTTGGCTTATTTTATTAATTAGTTTATAAGAGTAATATATACTTTAGAGTAGTTTTTAATAAAATACTAATAGAAACCTATAAATCTTAAGAAGATCTAAATATCTTTAATACTATTAAGTATTAATTAGTTTATAATAGCTTTTACTCTCTCTTATTTTATAGTAATACTTTTTAATAATACTATAAAACTTAAAAACTTAATAGTATTAATATAGAATTTATACTTCTTTAAGTTAATATAGAGGCTAATAGTAAATAGCTAGCTTAATATCTATTTAACTACCTCTATATATTATTTTTAAGTCTTTATAAAGATTAAGATATTATTTAGGTATATAATATAAATAATATCTATTAAGCTTATTAAAGTATTATTAATATAAAACTAAAATATTACTAATATATTTATTAGCCTAAAAGATATAACTTAGTACTTAAAGTATTTATATTATATTCTAAATACTATCTTCTATTTATTATTTAGCTTAATATATATTTAGTAATATATATTCTTAAGGTTTAATTTTATATATTATAAAGCCCTTTATAGCTAGTTTAAGATCTTATTAATTAAGAGTAATAAAGTATAGTTTTTTACTATAATATTATTAAGGCCCTAATAGTTTGTATATAGCTTTAATTTACTCCTCTTTTTAGATATAAAGAGTATTAATACTTTAGTTGAGCTCTTTAAAACTTTAATCTAATTTTCTTTAGTATTAAAGATAGATATTATTAAAGTTTCTCTAATTCCTTTTCTATTAGTAGGTAGATAGAGCTTTATAGTAGCGTTTTACTTTCTTTTAGGTTAATAGAGTAAACTTAAGCCCTTTCTTTTATTAGCTTATTTATTTTATTAATATTAAATATATATATTTAGTCTTAATATTCTTTTAGTAGTAGTAATATATTTTTCTTTTAGGGTTTTAAGTTAATATTTAGTAGTCCTTTAGACTTACTTTTTTCTCCCTCCTTATATTCTATTACTATTAATATAAATACCTACTTTAATTATTTTTTTACCTTATTAATAGCTTTTACCCCTTAAATAAGTAATATATTATTAAGTTTAAAGTAATAAGTCTATTTTAATATTTTCTACTTAAGATTTAGCTTTATTTATCTCTCTTAAAGGATCTTTAGAATAATATTATATTTATTAATATTATTAATATTAAATATATATAACTATATTCTTATTATATTAAGGTTATTTATAACTTTAATAACTATAGTTTTTATTTTATATTTAAGTACTACTCTTCCCTATAAAGTATATAGTATAGGTCCTTTTAGCTTTTTTAGCTCTTTATTATAAAGTATTTTTTAGTTTATAACGTTCTTATTAGCTATTAAGTTAATAAGTATTATACTCTTTTTTTATCCTCTCTTTATATAAATAATAACTTTAGCTTTAAAATACTAATAGGGCTTTAGGTCTTATAGAACTTTAATACTATTAGCCCTTATTACTATAGTATTATAGTATTATTCTAAATATTAAGGTTTTTTATAGTAGTAATATATAGACTTAAAGTAGTTATATAATATATATTTAAGCTAGCTATAGTTAAAATATATAGTAATACTCTATAGCTAGATAGCTACTAGGGGTTAAAATATACCTTTTACTTTAACCTTTAGGGTAGCTATTATTTTACTTAAAGGGCTAATATTTTAGGTTAAAGGGGTAAATTTTTAAAATATCTCTCTTATTAGGGTAACTATTATTAATACTAATAGGCCTCTATTTCTCTTCTTAAAGACCTTTAAGGTTCATTTTTAATAGTTAGCTTTATTATTTACTCTCTTTATTATTTTAGCCTTTTTAATAATATTATTAAGTTCTTATTAAGTTATTAAGAGCCTATAAGCTATAATTATAATTTTTAGTTTTAATAAAAAGTAGTTAATAATATTAATAACTTAAGTATACTTTAGTTAAGTATTAAAATATTCTACTTTAATAGCTTTATATAGGTCTATAAATTTCTAATATAATTAGTTTAGCTTCTATTATATTATATTTAGCTTAATAACTATATTAAAAGCCTAAATATCTATATTATTAATATTACTCTTTAATTATATTTTTATTACTCTTTAAGTAATTAGCTCTATATAATAATTATATATATTTATAATATAGTTAATTTAATATTATAAAAATAAGCTTTTAAAGTAAAAAGTTATATATTATACCTTTATAATATTAAATTTAAATTTACTTTCTCTTATAGTAAACTTATTATTTAGCTTAAATAGGAACTTATATAAATTAAACTAATTACCCCCTTTATATTAAATAGGTATAAATTACTTTATTTATTTATTACTCTTTAGCTTTTTAGGTTTAAGCTAAAGAGTAATAAGTTTAAGTTAGCTCTCTTAATCCTCTTCTATATTTTTACTCCTCTAGAGGGCTTTTAACTTCTCTAGCTTCTTCTTTTTTTATTACTTACTTATTTCCTCTTTTATTATTTAGTTAATTTTATTTTTTAATATATTACTATTATTAAGGTTTCCTTATAGCTTTATAATAGCCTCTCTATTATTAGGGGAGATATTTATAGTTAATTCTTTTACTATATTTAATTTATTATTATCTCCTTAAGGGGTATTCTATATTACTCTCTATTAAAATACTATTATAGTCCTATTAGTTAGTATACTTAAGGATAAATAGAAGTTTAAATATATTAAGTTAGATTTATACTAAGTAATAAGATCTCTTATTATATATATATTACTATTTATATAACTATTTAAACTTATTCCTTTTAATTTTTCTATAGCCTTATAGCCCCCTTTTAGCCCCTTAGGTAGATTAATAGTTAATTTAGTATACTAGCCCCCCTCTAGTAGACCCCTAGCGCCCCCCTAGCCCCCCTCTACTAGACTATCCCTAACAGCGTTATAGCTGGGAACAGCCTACTTTAGGCTTAACTTAGAAGCGTCTAATTAATCTATAGGTCTATTTACTAGTGTGATTTTAATTATCTAAATTAAAGATGAGGTCTTTAATAAGGGGACTAAAATAGAACTCCTTTATAACGTTAAGGGAGAGGCCTCTTATAATGCTCTCTTAAGAACACTAATATAGATTCTGATAACGTCGGTTTTATATGTATCCTATTGGGTATCTATATGTCTTCAAATTTAAACAGAAGTGGACATAGACGTAGTGATTGAAAATTACGGTCGTTAGAGAGAGCCCGTAGTAATCTACTGAGTTTGACGTATTCCTTGACTTAGACAGCAAGGGTGTCAGGGTCAGTATGGATTATCTTCCGCTATTTTGGGCTGCACAAGCACACTGGCGAAACGGTCTATATCGAATATCGCCCCGAAAACTTACGTGTATGTATTAAAAAATAGCAATTACTTCACCGTTGTCAAGATTATCGGCAGTGGAGAGGATCTGGTAGAGGACGCTCTTCTCATTCTCTTGTTCAAAAACCTGACTGAGCGTCAGCTGGTGTGTGAGAAAATGGTCCCCGTAAGTACTCAAGAAATACGTTCGGTTTCTCTCAAGTTTTCTCATTCTCTATGTCTACACTTGAAATCTCTGAGATGTCTTTCAAAAAAAAAAAAAAAAAAAAAAAAGAAGAGAGGGAGACTAGATCTTCAGTTAGTCTTCATCAGACCCTGCAAGTAGTTCTCAAATAATTGAAAGCAAGGTACCCCAGGATTAACTTAGCTGGAGCTGATAGCAACACCGTGCATGCCTTCCAAATTACGTCAAACCTGTTCGTTGATAACCCGTCGGCAAAAGAACAGACGATCGGCTAATTTTTAAGCTTACATGCCGGGGTCGACCCCATCCCCAGCCGTTCCCCTCATAAACAATGCGGAGGGAACAGGAATTGAGTGGGGAGACTTTCCCACGGCGAACACGCAGTTGTGGATGCTTCGAAGGGATCCAATCGGCCTCGCCCAAGCAGCCGGTGCCAAGAACTTCGGAAGAGATATCGGCGACGGCTTGCGAGGAAGATAAATAGCTATCTCCCCCGCCAAGATATTTGACTCCAGCAGTCGGTGGAGAAGCATTCAACTCCGCGTCGTTGGTTCGTTTGTGCGGTGAACAATCACCCAGGCAAAAGAGAATACAAGCTGGGCATTTCATAGTCCCGGAACCGGCAGCGGATGCCAATGCACCCCACCTTGTCCTTCCGGAGAAGAAACCAGTAAATGATGCCGATTACGAACAGCCGAGGAGCGGCGCGAGGGCAGAATTGTCAAGACTGCGAGCCGAAGAGACGGTATTTCCCTCAATTATGCGCTTACGACAATCCACGTGTGCCGAGAAGATGGATACGACAAGAGATAGGAATGGCCGAGTAATCTTGGCGCTGGGGAGTATATAAAACTCAACACCTACGGTTCCCCCAGTGAAGAAGACTCTCTCACTAGATCCTATGCCAACGAGAATCTCATCATCATGGGTATCAAAAGCATCTCCGGCAAGCTCGTCCTGGCTCTTGGCGTGAGCTCAGCTGCTGCATCGTCAGTACTGCCTCGCCAGACCAACGGTTCTAGCTCTGGTGTCAGTCCGTACTTCGCATCCATCTCCGACTATGTCGATTCCATCGTCGATGAACTCTGGCCTATCAACAAGGAGATCCACGACAACCCCGAGCTTGGATACGAGGAGGTCAAGGCACATGAGCTCTTGACTGACTTCATGGAGTCCCATGAGGGTTGGAACGTCACGAGGTCTATCTACAACATCAGCACTGCCTTTGTCGCAGTATTTGAGGGAAGCGGGGATGGACCTATCGTGTCTTTCAACGCAGAGTACGGTAAGTGTCACGCCACATCTCGAGTTTTGACTCACCACTGAACTATCCAACAGACGCCCTTCCTGGTCTCGGTCATGCTTGTGGTCACAATCTTATCGCCACGGCTTCAATCGGTGGAGCACTTGCCACTGCTGAGATCATGCGTGCCGAGAACCTCCCAGGCAAGGTCATTCTTTTCGGGACGCCTGCTGAAGAGAGTGAGTATTCCCCAATGCCCCCGGTGACATGCCCAAGCTAACAAATCCAAGGTCTTGGAGGCAAGGTGAAGCTTCACGAAGCTGGCGCATTCCGTGATCACAATATCGACATCTCTCTCATCACCCACCCAACCAACGGCGGTGACTCGCCGTACATGATCACAACCTCCACCGACCGATTTGAGGTCGAGTACTACGGAAAGGAGGCCCATGCCGCTGCGTCGCCCTGGGAGGGTATCAACGCCCAAGACGCTCTGATCGTTGCCAACAACGCCATCGCGCTACTCCGCCAGCAGACGCGGTCCACGGACAAGATCCACGGCATCATATCATCCGCCGGCTCCCGCATCAACGTCATCCCTGCTCTCGCAGAGGCATCCTTCCAGATCCGTTCCGCGGACAACATCGCTTTGGAGGAGTGGACGGAAAGGGTTATGAAGTGTTTCGAGGCCGGCGCCCTGGCCACCGGCGCCGAGCTCAACCTCACCATGCGGCCTTACGGCTATGACAACATGGTCAGCAACGACATCCTGGCCAGCTCGTATGCCAAGTACTTCACGGAGCTTGGTGGAGAGGTGCCCAGTGCCGAGATCGACAAGCTCCGAGAGCCGAGCGGAAGCACCGACCAGGGAAACCTGAGCCACGACTTCCCGACCATCAGCCCCTACTTCGGCATCACCAACGAGAACGGCAGCGTGCCTGACGGCGGTCCTCACACTTCGGCGTTTGAGGTTGCGGCTGGTAGCAGATCTGCATTCGACAAGGCGATTATGGTTGCTAAGGGTATTGCTGGTGTTGCTGTTGACGTTCTCACGGTGGATGGCCTGCTGGACCAGATCAAGGAGGAGTTCGAGGCCACTCAAGAGAGGCGCAGAAGGCGTCGCTCTGTCTTTTGAGCTCAGGACACGAAATCGGGGCTTATGAACGAATGACTATTACTTGTCTTAGTAAATAATGACCTCAAACGCCTGTTAAGTGGACTATTGATGTCGCTAACCTGTTATTTCTGCAATCAACGCATTCTCAAGTTGAAACAGTGATGCCAAGTGAGTCAACGAAATTACATCGAGCTTAGTTCTCAGATGAAACACGTTTTTATTTAGTGGGTCATTGATTAAAGTGACGTTCATTGCAATTTCATTCACTGGCGTTTGCTCCTTATTTCACGCGTTTCCTGTGATAATAGCAGCCGCTTGTTCCGCCATTGCGTATAACGGACCCATCAAATGAGCAGCCATAGGTACAGGCAGAACAGAGGCATCAACAACGCGCAGGCCCTTGACACCCTTGACGTTGAACTCCGAGTCGACGACCTTGCCCATAGCACAGGTGCCGTGCGGGTGCCAGGTGGTAAGCCCGCCGTCAGCCAGACGAGAGTTGAGATACTCGTCAGTGTCCTCCAGAGTCGCGGCAGCAATGCCATTGGGTGCGGTCTCGCCGAGGATGTAATCCTTGCCGAATGTTGTGTTGAGCATGAGGTTGGTGATTTGACGAACTCCCTCACGGTAGACATAGCGATCAACCTCAGTGTCGAGGTAGTTCAGGTTGATGACTGGTCCGTCAGCGGGGTCAGACGAAGCGATGCCGACGGTGCCTTTCGATGTGGGCATGAAAGAAACGAGGTTGGTGTAGATGTGCGATCCATCCATGGGAACGACGGGGTTCGCAGCGCTGTAGGCCTGGTAGATGACGAACGTCTCAAGGAATGTTCGGTCCGTCTTCAACAAAGAATGAGAAGTGGCATCAGGGGTGATGCCCTCGTCTTTGGCAATGGCAGCTGCCAATCCGGTCTTATCCACGCCGGTGGAGGTGACCCAGTCGATCGGGTATCCCATACCGAACTCTGGTCCCTCAAAGAGTTTGTTGCCCGAGCCAACAGCGTAGCCGTTCTCGGGGTTTTTGAGTTTCCAGTATTGGTAGAATGACATATGATCCATCAGGTTCTTTCCAACTTCGGGTTGATCCAGCTTCACAGAGATGTTGTGCTTCTGGAGCTCCGCCGCGTTGCCGATACCAGAAAGCATAAGGAGCTGAGGCGATCGATAAGCTCCAGCGGCAGATATGACGTTGTTGGTCGAAATCTTGGTACCGTTCGCGAGCTGTACGCCGACAGCTTGAAGCAGGCCAGCAGTTGAGTTACCAGCGAGCAGGACCTTCTCAACAAGCGTTTCAGTGAGAACAGTGACGCCGTCGAGAGGATAGATGACGGGAGGAAGTTGTCGAATGCCATCACGGCGAGTCTCGGTTAACTCGGCCCGGCCAATGTTATCGCCGGCGTTGCTGTCGAGATCGGGAAGCTCGGGCACGCCGAGTTCGTCCCAGCCAGCAGCGACCACATCGCGAAGCGGATAAGCACGGCCGGTAGAAGATACAGAAGCAACGTGGAGAGGACCGCCGTTGCCGTGCTGAGCGGGGTTGCTTGAGCTGAACCAATCTTCGGCCTTCTTCATGTAAGGTAGCTGGTTTTCGTAGCTCCAGCGCGGGTCGCCAACGAGCTCTGCCCATTAGTCATAATCACCCTTTGGGCCACGCGTGTATCCACCTTATTCTGTCAGTTGCGTCTTTTGGTGAATGAGTCGAGTCAGATCTGCTCACATGCATTGATAGCAGCACCACCACCGAGTCCTTTGCCTTGGTTGAAAACAAATGTGCGGTCGTTCAAAGCGGCGACGGGCTCTGTTGGGTATTGCCAATCCAACTCGCCACCCATGAGATTCGTGGCATTGGCATATAGAATGTCGGTACGGGACCTGGTGTCCTGGCCAGCCTCGATCAGGAGGATGTTGAGCGAGCTGTTGTATTCGAGCATGCGGCTCGATATTACGGAGCCAGCGAGGCCACCGCCGACGATGACATAGTCCCACACAGCAGGCAGCATCTTGAATTAAATTATTAGGTTCCAAAGGGAGAATGCCCCCAAGAGAAGAAACAACAATAAGATACGGCAATTAGATTTCGCGACCAAAGGACAGGCCAGACAGAGGTAAATCCTGGCCAAGCGCGAGGACCTCGATTGCTCATACAACACAGCACCTCCGCTGGCTTTATACGTTTAACGGTGGAGGAGGACCTATGTCTCTTTAGTCCTCGGGCTTCTCAAATGTCCGTCGTCAATGAAGACTAGTCTTGGTCAATGAAAGTATGGGCTGAGACCCCTCACCAGGTATTGCCTTTCCCCCATTCCGGTGGCGCAGGTGGTGATAGCAAGGACGCGAGCGGCGGGACCCTCTCAAATCATAGGGGTTCGGCATACGTACTCTCAAATTTCTTAGCCTGTTGACATCGAGAAGAATGTCACATTTGGTAATGCCTGTTGGTGGTGGATACTTGGGATTGATATTGAAGACAAGTCGGGAAGTTTGTCCGCGACAGGGTGCTCGCGGCCCACATCAGTGGCCGCTCCCTTTTCACAAATATTTTGGCCTTGCCCATGAAGGAAAACCAGCTTCTCAACCAAGTAGTGTATATCCAAACAACTGAGTAGTGTTGTAGAATCTCCTCGAGAAATGAGTGATATTCCAACCGGGACAGTATTCCGTGGGAGACAAGCAGACACGTTCGTGTAGTTGTCTCTCTGAAACGCCTTACAATTATATCACATATGACTATTGGGAATCCTGCATTCTTGTTGGTGTTGTTGGTGTTGTTGTCAAGAATGGCCAATCAGCGAATGTAGCCTATATCCCTGCCCGATTGCGGGAACCGGACTGGACCCGGTTCCGGGTTCTGACCGATGGTGGTCCCTTATCCTGGACCCATGCCGAAGATCGAGGGACACCATTAGCACAGAGTCTGTCCTAATGGTCTGTAATCAAGTAAACGTACTGTTTTCAAGGAGATTCAGTTTCTGCAACAGTGTGGATATCCAAGATCACGATGACATAGTTGAATACAGGCTGCGGAGCTGTCTTTTAACTCTTGAGAGGCCAATTCAGAATTATAACAGAGCTTGAACAATGTTCTTACAGTATGTGAGCCTAGATTATTTCATATGCTATCAAGTATGAAGTTTATCTTCCATCGCACAGCTGCGGCGGCCGATACCTTGTCGACTGGAACATGAATTCGGTTCTGTTGGTGCTGGCCCTAGCAAGTTCCACGCCAATGTCGAATCATCTGGCTCGGGTACAGCCTTGGCTAAGGGTCGAGGCCGACGCTAGTCGCGCATGGGGATGTATCGTTCGACTTTATTAATTGTCTTCTTGTTGGCTAGCACCAACATCTGTTGAAGATTCAAGACCCTGGTTAGTGGACATGGCTCACGGCAGAATGGGGCAAGTGGTCTGGAATACGCCTACCGGACTTCTTCCTGAGCTAAATCGCTCCACTTTCGAATAGACATGATGTGGCCAACCGCATAAGTAGGTAGCATTACCGGAACCGAGCCTCCATTTGACATGATGTTAAACAACGCAATGGGGTCGTCACCGTAGGCTTGGACGGTTTTCACCATCTTCGTGTAAAACTCTGTTCACTGCCTTAGCCGTGCGCTTTCAGATGAGAGCGATGTGATAGAAATCTCGGAATCGATTGCCGTACACGGCATTGCCAAGCTGAACCGCCAGGACAACACGGCAGCGGATGATCGAGACATCCTGATTTGTGAAATTGTTCCCACGTATGGCAGTGAAGATTTGAATGTCATGGGCCCAGATCGTTGGTACAAGGCTATCGACCCATGACTAGTTGACAAGGCAAGGCAATGTGACCCCGTCCGAACCCACGACCCATCCGATGTACCTTTCTTCAGTGGGAGGGCATCAATCTTCACAGACATTTGGCCCTGTCAATGTTGCTGAGACTATTATCAGTGTGATCGGGATGGTAGCTTCTCATGGCTCCAGGCAGTCACACCATCAGGGGCCACTGACGAGGGCGTCTCGGTTCTGTTGGTACCAGGGTGTTCAGAAACTAGCATTGCTACATGAATCAGGGTGAAGAGCTTGATATGTAATCTTCATCCGTTCATACATGTGTTGAAGGTTGCCGAGGTCTGGGCGATCATGTCATGTTGGATAAGAAAGGGGTGACGGTAGGAAAAACCTTGAGAGCGCAAAAGGACATCGTGCAGATTTGCTGGCATTGTCACTTGTCCCGCGACAATTCTTTCCAGCCTAGATCTTCTGCTGCTGTCGAACATCGATCCACGCCCATCGAGGGCCTTCTTTGCTGGTATTGATAACTACAGCTTGAAAGAAAAAATGGCCGACGCCGCTGACTTGGAGCCGATCACGACTGTCATCGTCCCAATTGCGCCAACTGCCGATGCTCTGCAGGTTATCTACACAAACATTGTTCTGGTGGTTTTGGTGTCGATATGGACAGGATTGCGCTTGTATTCTCGACACATGCGTCGAGTGCCCTTCGGCGTGGATGATCACCTCTACATGGTGTCTCTGGTAAGAACTTCGAAGATCAGAGAGGCACAACCTCCGTTTAAGTGCTTACCTGTCAGATTTTATTCTACGCATTCGTCGTCATTCAGTTTATGAGTACGTTCTGCTCTTCTTGAAAGCTCTTTCGTCACCGTAACCCATACACAGCACTTCTTTTCTCAAGATGTGTCGTAGCTGACGTTCCCCTCTAGTGCAATTCTTAGGAGGCGCTGGTCATCATGTTTCCAGACTTCAACCGTGGCACATTGAAAGGCTCATGAAGTTCGGGTAGGCTACACAAGTCATATACGCCTTGTCGCTAGGCGCTCTCAAAATCAGCATATGTTGGATGCTTCAACGTATTTTCTTCATCAGACCTTTCAAGGTGAGAATTTTCTTTTGGGACCCTCACACTACTTGATATCTAGCGTCGTGTGGCATCATGACCTTCTACTTACGATACTGAGCAAATGCTGACATTATGCTTTTGTTCTCAATAGATCGCAGCCTGGGTCACCATGGGTCTCGCTACATCATGGATGCTCATGACCATTCTCATAGGCCTACTGATTTGCAGGCCAATTGCTATGCAATGGGATCCAACAATTCCGGGAGGCGTCTGCGGCGATCAGGTCACAGCTTTCGCTGCCGTTGGCGTGGTTGATCTCATCGTCGATGTCATCATTTTCGTGTTACCCATTCCCATGGTTTTGAAGCTGCAAGTTTCACGTGCTCACCGAATTGCACTGATAAGCATCTTTGGCGCTGGCGTTCTGTACGTTATCATACCATCGAGTCGGACGTCCATTTACAGACCTCCATCTACAAAGCTGTTAACAACTACTGACTACGATCCCGCATCACAGGACCATCGTGTTTGGCGCTCTCCGTCTTGCATCCGTCTTCGCCGTTGACTTCCTCGACTTTTCATACACATCACCGACCGCCATGATCTGGGCCTCAGCTGAGGTTGGAGTTGCGCTCATGGTCTCCTCCTCACCGATTCTCCGCCCAGTCTTTGACCGCGTCTTCGGCCGATTCATTAGCACCTTGCGTTCAAGTGCTGGCCGAACCGACCCAAACATAAGCTATTACGCCGGCGGTAAATCCGGGGCAACCGGTCCTCACACCCTGATATCTGCCGCGAAACACCCATCCAGATTTCCGGGCGGATTCATGGCCATGAGCGATTCCGACGAAAACTTGGAGATGGAAACAATGGGCCGGAAGGGAAGCTTACAAGCTGCGAAGATTTCAAGTGGTAGGCAGAGGTTAGATCACGTCCATGGTGAATTGGAAGGAGGCCATGTTCACCGTGATGATGCGTCAACAGACAAGATATTTGTAAGAACAGAGATTGTTCAGCAGACAACATAGATAATTGCATGCAAGTCACTTTACTTGCAGTTTAACCGATTACCACCGTCGAATTCGCACTTGTCGTGGGATGTTGGTTCCGGTTGGTCGACTTCCATGTAATTCTCCTAACATCCGTACCCCTGGCACAACTTCCGATCACCTGCATGATCATCTTCGCTTCGAATGCTCATGCAAGAGCACACTTGTGCACCTTGGCAAGCGAAGTAGCGGCACAGCATATGCAGGCTCCTATAGCGTTATCCAGAAACGACCAAGTTTCCCTGTCACATCACCGTCTCTCTTCCATCGCCAGAGCAGACCGAAACAATGGTCAAGACCATCTGCACTACGAGCCCTCGCTCCTTCATTTTTTGTGTCGTCGCCGATATCGACTCACCACTTGACATGGAAACACAAGAGGGCAGCCTGAATTAGACTGATAACGCACCTTTGTCGCAACTTGAGTCGTACAGCGAAGACGGTTTATGATTGCCCGAGTCAATTGGGACCTCAGAATGTAGATCGTAGTCTGGCCACGAGTGGTTCAATTGTATGTTCTATGAAGCTCAAAATTTATACAGGAATAAGCCGTTCGCATTTGAGTAAGACTGCGATCCTTACATGTTCTTCTCGTGTTTGACTGGACGCCGCGGTACTTGCGCGATGCTTTGCTGGTGTCGTTTCGCGTTCTGGTTCAACCTTCGAGGGTGGCTGTCAGGAGCTCAAGAGCTCATAGCCGGAACAGTGATCTTCTCAATGGTCCACTAAACTAACAGTTAGCACCTCCGTCCCGGTTCTCATCTTATCCTGTCATTGCGGAAAAAGAGCTTACAGTCTTGCCACCATCAGTCGTCTTTGGGGTCGTGTAGCTTCCGCCAGACTCGCCGTAGATGGTTGAGCCGAAGTTCGCATCCGCCTCGGCCAAAACAATGGTGGTGTTCACGTAGTACTGGGGCTCAGTAGTGCCGCTGGCAGCTACGCCGTTGCTGTCCTGCAGCTCGATGGCAGTGTTCCAGAGGGTCGACTTCTGCTTGGAAACCTTGGTGTAGGTCGACAGCACGTCGCCTGTGACGGCATCGGTCATGGTCTGCGTCCATGAGTACGACGACGTGTCCTTGAGTTTGTAGTCGAAAATGATGCCGTTCTCGTAGTTGGCGTCAGCCGTGGTCTTCTCTCCGACAAACTGCATCGTAGCGCCGGACGAGTCCAGGCCGTAGACCTCGCTTGAGACACACCACGTGGAGTCGGCGTTCGCTCCGGTGCACTCGCTTTGTCCGGCCGGGTATGAGCCGACGATGGACTGGATGAGATCCTTGCCGTCTCCCTCACCGCCAACACCGATCCAAGTGAACATGTATCCCTTCTGGTTGGAGGGCATCTTGCCGGGGTACATCGTCGATGTTGTCGAGATGATCTCGGAAGTAGTCGCTTGGAAGCCGATGATGGGACCCCAGCTCACATCTCGCCTGCTGAGTCTGGGGTGTGTAGCAGCCGCCGAAGCCGCAAAGAGGGCGACAGTGTTTCTGAGATGCATGATAGCTGAGTAAAAGGAGTGACTGGAATGAATGACTATGTCGAAAGAAACGAACTGAAATCCTTTGCAAAAGGACTGAATCGAAACGAATGGGCTGACACAAAGTCACATTGAGAATCCAGCTGGGCATCAGGGCGGTTTTGATCATTCTCGTGGGTCGGGCAATATCACGGCAAGAGAGGATCGGCAGGCGGGCCAGGGTCGCGCACGGGGAATTGATATGGATGCCCCTTGTCAGATGAGACCATTTCAGCCGAATTGTTTTGCAAAGATGAAAGTACGGGGTCGAGACAAGCTCAATGGAGCAAATTAATCTAACGGAAGTCCCCAAAACCACCAATGGAAACCTCGCAACAAAAGCTTGTGGGCTTAATTTCCCGAGTATCCGCGATATGGCCAATCTCTCAATGTTTGACGGGTCCGAGTTGGATCATCTTGTGAGTCGCGGCCCCAGCCGAAATCTTTATCAGGAACAGCTAACACGCGGCAGTAAGTGAAATAAGTAGATTGCTGCATCACAGGGCACAGTTCTGCTCTTAGCCTCATTCTCAGAAGTCCCCTTTATTTAGTGCAATCGAACCGCAACATGAGATTGAATTCGCTCCATCTACCATGCTCTGCTCTTTAACAACAACAGTAGACCGGGAATTAGAGTAACAAGCATTCCATCAGTATTAAATCATAAGCATCTTGGGCTTGGTTCGGCCCAAGTGGTGCTGTTAGGCAACACAATCCACATCGCGGGCCCCCAGAGACCAACCTAATGCTCCGCACCATGAACGTTGCTAACTGATTTTGCGACAAGTAAAACGCCCTCTCCTAATCTATAGATGATCGACGCTACCTAACTCAGGTGAGATCTCCCGATACTGAGCCTGTATTTATCTGCAGTAGTCAGTGCATCCGATGCCACATTCTTGGGCGTTGGTTTCATCTGACTTAGCAGCAGGATTACCACTAAGGATCTATAGCTAGGTAATAATCGTTACGGTGCCAAGTTCGTTGCCCATTTCATCATCACTTTGAAGAGAAACTCTCAAGACCCGGATGCATTCGAAAAAGAGACAGTGTTTGTTGGAGAGAAGCCGACCAGCAGCACCAGTTGATCTCAACGATCATGAGAGTCCTCGGTAACTCATCCTCGACGCAGAGCTGATGGCGTCTTGCGTTTGACAAATCATTACTCAAAGTCAAAGATTCGCACCAGCTCAGCTGTGACGAATCGTTGACGTCGAACGAAACTAAGCATCCTGTTGATGGCGAGGAGGATTGATAGAGCGCTGTGGGGGTCAATCTTGGTATCGTGAGAATTTACTAGAACTTCGCTATCCAAAGTGACCACACACTCAAGATACTTGATGTGTTCGTTAGTATGATACTAATACTTCAGGTTCGCACGTTGCATACGCCTAGATCATATCAGATTGTTAAACCGTCAAACCCATGGGGGCCGAAGTTCACTGCGTCGGTTAACTTCAGAGCAAAAATGAATTCTATCTGTCACATGGCTGAATAATCCAATTTCTGCATCTCGATATGACCCAAAAGTCCAGCCCTCTTTTTTATAACTTTATACGCCCTGCCCAACGAACGAAGTTTGATCATAGGGCTGAAGATCGACGTTATCAAGGAGTCGGTTCAGGCTTGGCGTGAGAATCCCCACTGAAACGGCTTTCATTGCATCTTGATTTCGACCCACCGTCATACTACTTGCTCGGGCTGTCGTGCTGGCAACGGGAAATAGTCCAAAACTGAGATTGATGACAGAGGATCCCAGAGAAACGATGATGAGGCAGAGGGATGAGGTTGAGTTGACCTACGATGAGAAGATGTTTTCATGCAAAGAAAACGATCATAGAAACAATGAGAATATGCTAGATTATCTCCCAGTTTTCCATAGCTTATTCAACCGAATTACCCGAAGAAGGGGTTGGCGAGAGCAAACTCTGGAAAGCGATCCAGTTGCTCTTATCGGTGACGAAAAAGACCGTGCAGACGGTCGACAAAGTCCTCCATCGAGCTCCGATGCATTCTTCTAGATCCAAGTTGAGCGGCGCTCTGAGCAAGGAAAGTCGGTGCCACACGTGGCACATCCTTGCAACGAATTCACGTTTCTAAACTGCATGCTCAGCGTTCCTGGCATATTGAACACAAGGTGAAATGTACAGTGACAGCATTTCCTGCGCAAGGCTTCATCGAAGAATCAAATCGACTTGCTGTCATTAGTGAAAAATGCCTGGCATTCCACATACATCATTCCACAAGTGTTATTCCTGATTGAATACATGGACAGTGACCACAGATTAGAGGTAGTAAGGAGTCACAAGGTGAGGTAGCGAGGAGGAGATGCAAGGAAAACCGACCGCACAGAGGTATGCAGAAAACGACTTCACCAAGTCATAGAGTCATACATGACATATTATCAGAATCTCTCACTACATAGATACTAGCTCGGAAATTTTCCTCGATTGGGTGAACCATGAGAGGTCCAATCTGACACCAAAGAAGACTCGCAAAGAAGACTTCCGTCCTCCTGGTCTTCGAATAGTAAGTGCCACATGTTAGACGTCCTTTTGGCAAATGATGTTTCGATGTTGCCCGGCATCGGCCTTCTTTTGAGCTGCCATAACACCATGCTGGCGATGCTAGATGAGACCTTCATACATACGCATACGTACATATTGTTGGTAGCTTGGAGCGAAGGAGTGCGCGAGTTTTTCACAACGCGTGGAACTCCACTTCGGACCACCCCCGCTACGGAAAATGGGACGAGAATCTGATCCGCAATCAGGCTTCAATCACCAACATTCGACACTTCGTAAACCCTCTCGGTCTTCTGCCTCGCTCAGATCATCTAGAATTCTCACTTGGGAAGCTTCAGCTGGCTGAACTCCCTGTCATCAGGGGCCCAAATGCAAAGATTCATCTCACAGTGAGCAACACAGATCGTTTCTCACCCCTGTTGACATGGGCCTACCCAGTTTTCTTAGACCTGTCAACCCAGTTGTCCCGGTTCATCTTGTCGACGGGATTGGCTGAAACCTGGTAAGCCCTTGACTCGTAATGGGGCTTATTGCCGTTTTAATCTTATCAGATGCCATCTCGAACGGCATCGCGGACCTTGGCGCGCTAAGGCCCGGAAAACCTTGAATGGCGGCGAAAACATGTCCGGAATTCAAGACCACATCTGCATTCTTCTTACGTGTTCTCGCACTTCCGACCGGACCCGAGTTCTAGGTCGTTGGGACGAGCTTGCGAAGCAGTAGATAAAGGACGTTGGGTAGCAAGAATCATGGTTGCGTTTCGGTCGCTCTCTTGGTTCTTCAAGTTCTTTCTCCAGTCGCTTCAATAGTCTCTACCGGGAGTCTGGAACCTTTGCCAAGATGGAGAACCGCTCAGACGTCGAATCCCACCGGGAGAAGCAACCCGCGGAAGCCGTCGACGAACTCCCGGGACTCACCCCCTCCACATCTTCAGAGAGCAGCAAGGCGCAACCGCCCATGTACTGGAAGTTCGCCGCCGTCATTCTCATCTCATGCATCAGCTTCGGATCGTCATGGAGTTCAGGCATCACGGGAGCTCTCAAGTCGACGCTCAAGAAGGAGCTGGGCATCAACAACAAGCAGTTCTCGCTTCTCGAAGCCAGCGAGGACTTCATGGTTACCCTGCTCATCCTCACGAGTGGAATGGTGACTGATAGAATTGGCGGTGCTGGGGCTATGCTGTACGGTGAGTTGTCCTTGACAATGCGGCGCTTGGGTCCGAAGCTCGTGCTAACAGGACGGAAGGCAACATTATCTACTCCATCGGCTCGATCATCGTCGCCGCTGCAGCTCAAGTGCGGTCTTTCAAGTTGATGATCGGCGGACGAGTCATTCTCGCGCTTGGAGACATTGCGACCCAAGTTGCCCAGTACAAGGTCTTCAGCTCATGGTTCTCTCCCAACAACGGCTTCGCCTCGACCCTCGGCCTCGAGATCGGGATCAAAAAAATTGGCGGATTTGTCGGCAAGTCCTCGGCCAACATTATCGCGAAGAACACAGGCAACTTCGCTTGGGTGTTCTGGGTCTCGGTGTTCATGAATGTCTTCACCAACGTTCTGACTTTGGTCTTTTATCGCTTCAACGGCATTGCCCACAAGAAGTTCGGCAACATGAAGGACCCAGCCACCGGCGAGAGGTTGACGGAGAAGACGAAGAAATTCCAGGTTAAGCAAGTCCTAGAACTCCCTTGGGTGTTTTGGGCTATCATGGCCTTTTCCTTGTTCCAGACCAGTGCCGCCATGGTTTTCACACAGAACGCGACGGAGCTGGCTGAGAAGCGGTTCAAGACTGACGCTATCACTGCCGGTTGGTATTCTGCTACTTTGCAGTACGCCGGTTTCTTTCTTGTGCCCTGCATTGGCGCTTTCATTGATTTGCTGGGAAACCGCATCACTCTGCGTAAGTACATCTTGTCAAGCGTGGAAGAAACCATACACTAATCACCTACAGTCGCCATTTGCGGAACGGGAGTCTTTGTGGCCATGGCCCTGGTCAACTGGGCCTCAGAAAAGGCCGGAACCGCTGCTGCGTTTGGAATCTACGCTATCTCGTCCACCCTCGGTCCTACTCCCATCATTGACAGCATTCGAACGTCAATGTGGCATCAATCTGTCTTTGGATCAGCATACGCCGTCAAAGTTGCGATGAACAACGCGTAAGTGAGCCCATCCCGGGACGGGGGAAACCTGCTAATTTCATATCAGAATGAACATCATCGTGCGAGTTGTCACTGGAGCAATTCAAGATGCCGACAACGATAGCTACGATCACGTAGTCGTTGTCTACGTCATCCTCGCAGCTGCTGCCGTGGCGGTCTCGGTCATGTTGATCTTTCTCTCCTGGTGGTCCATTGACTTGGGCAACCTGCAATGGACTAGGAAGCAGCGTATCGCGAATGGCGACCTGTGGAACGAGAGGAAGAGGTCTTTCCACGAAGAAAATGGGGCAAGAAACAAGACGATCTCCAAGGCTTGCTTCGGCGGGCTTATTGTGTTGATCCTTGGTTCTTGGTCGGCATACTTCTGGGGCGTTGCAACTGGCAACAACTCCTGAAAAATGGTGTTGAACGTCCCTTTACGTAGGCAACTGTTGAGAGCATTCTCACTGGCCCAAGGATGCATCCATGTATAGAACAATGCACAACGCTTGTACGATACCAATGATAATTATCTGCACGCTTCAGTCGCGGCTCAATGTTCTAATTTGCTTGAAGTCAGGACCGAACGTGAAGTGACATCTTGAATTGACAACCCACTGCCCAGCCTCAGGATACCTTGGACTAAGTGACAAGCGACGTGGTTCGAGCTTGAAGTCATCGCGAGCTCCACCCTCAGTATCCTACGTCCTAGTGCCTAGTCACCTTATATCTCTGCGTAAAATCCACCAATTTTTAAAAAACGTAAGAATTGAATAGAGTGCATCTGATTAAAAATTGTCAAGAATAGCTCGGTGATACGTCTGTTTCCTCTGTCCCGCCTGCTCTGCCACTCTGTCATCCAGATGCTGCCGGATAACCCGTCGCCCGGGGTGGGCGCTTAGATAGGAACTTATCGGCATGTCACAGAAATTCGGGAGCTTGGTGTAATTTTCAAGTCAACATGATCCCTTTAAAGGAGTCGTAGCGGGAGCATATGATTGATTACACTTACCGAATCGGCTCCGAGAACACAAATTTGCCGATGGATTGCCTCATATGGGTCCCACTCTGGCGTTTCCCCCGCTGCGCTTATCTTTCACTCAGTTCATCCGACCTCTTCTTGCATGTTGGAGATAAGACAACATTCTGTCCGCCGCGACGGAGGTCTCCAATCAGCTTTATCCTGCCTCACCTTAACCGTAGTTCGATCCTCGAGTTCAACTGACACCAACTCCTGAGATGGGCTACACAGTTCCCGCAGAAGATCTGCCCGTTCCGGGTCGGGACACGTACTTCTGGCTCGGCGAGATCAACAAATCAAGTCTCGTCATCAACTCGGACGAAGGCCTGCTTGAATCCGAAACGGCTCATCGAATCGCCCGTGGCCTGCACAAGCTACTGATCTCGGGAAACCAACCCAATGCTCCACGTCCAAGTCTCGTCATAACCTTTGAGCCACTGCTCATCGAGGCCGCTGGCGTTGAAGCGACCCTTCTCCATGCCGGACGTTCGAGTCAAGACATGCTCACAACGGCATCGACAGCCATCATCCGCGATGCCGTGCTCAAGCTAGCCTCGCAACTCCACGCAACCACTCGCCGGTTACTCAAACTAGCAGAAACCCATGCCGGAACTCTCGTGCCGAATTACACCAACGGTGTCGCAGCACAACCGAACTCATACGGCCACTACCTTTTGGGACACGTCGCTGGGCTGCATCGCGATGGTGAGCGGTTGCAGCAGTTGTACGCCAGACTCGATAGGTGTGCGATGGGTACGACCGTGCTCAACGGAACGAGTTGGCCACTGAATCGCCGACGCATGGCAAAGTATCTCGGTTTCGCCGCCGTTGTCGATAATGCCTACGACGCAGCGCAGATATCGGCGGCAGAAATGCCCGTGGAGATCGGCGCAATTGCATCTCAAATCGCTCTGCATGCCGGCTCGTATATCCAAGACGTCATGGTGCAATATTCACAGCCAAAGCCATGGATTCTTCTTCAAGAAGGCGGCGAGAACACGTACGCCTCAAGCGCCATGCCGCAAAAGAGAAATCCGGGGCTGCTCAACAGAGCCCGGGCTGAGGCTTCGCGAGTGGTGACCCTAGGAGTCGGGAGAGCCATTCAAGGTCATAATCTCCCTCCAGGAATGGTAGACGCCAAGGACTTGGGAGACAACTTGGCGGTCGTCAACGGCGCGACTGGCGTGCTCAACGACTGGTGTCGTATTCTCAACGCGCTTTCCATCGATGGTCAGCGCTCTTTACGGGAGTTGGACTTGGATTGGACGGCCTCACAGGAGCTGGCCGATATCCTGATGCGCGAGCACAAAGTCCCGTTTCGCGTCGGACATCACTTTGCGTCGGAGGTCGTGAGATACGCTAAAGCGCAAGACCTCTACCCAAGCAGCTTCCCGTATGCAGAAGCTTCGAGGATATTTACGGAAACTTTGGAACACACCGAACTCGAGGCCGAGAGATATTCCTTCTTGAGCGAGCAGGATTTCAGAGACGCCTTGGATCCGGCTGGTATCATCAAGCGTCGAGCGACATTAGGGGGCCCCCAGCCGGAGGAAATGGAAAGAATGTTCGATGGCTCGAAAAGAATCCTCCAAAGTCTGGAAAGTTGGGTTGCTGAGCGTAAATCGCACATCAACAGCGCTTTGGGAGAACTAGACACAGCTTTCGGCACCTTCTTAAGCAGCGAATGAATCAGCCAGGGAAGAATCTGAGTACGCTTGTCACCTACAATTGAGACTTCTTGGCGACCGCGGCACTTTCACGCCAGCGGGGATTCCCTGGCTCACCAAATCTTGCTAAGCATCGTTCCACAAACATCTTCGACCAGGGCGCGCATCTCATTCGCCGGCTCGGACTTTTACCATCGCTTATGCTAGTTCGATCGAGCGGTGAAGGAAGATCAATTTTGGAGGTCAGAATAATACATTTCTTAGACGTCTTCGTACAGCAAGAGCAGTATTCAATAGGTATTTGTCAGCGGTAACTTGAGTAGATCTAGGAGAATCAGTCAAGTCTTCTCAAAAGGAAGCTGAGAGCACAGATACTCAGACCCGTCGTCAATGAACAGCTCGAAGAGGCACGATTTTTCATTTTCAGGAGTCTTGATGAAGACTTGGTTGATTGTCTTCCTCATTCATTAAGAACGTCACTTGTGTACCATCAGGCGGTCAGCAATAAGTAGCCGGAGCATCCGCGACCCACCCGGAGCCGATCCCGAATGTGTCGAGTATGGTGCCCGGTGTGGCGGCATGCTAGCGCCCCTCCGCCAAGTTCATGAGGGGTTGTCAGCTTTCTCTTTCTCAATCATGATGCAATACTTGGCGGCATTGCTTTATGAGACTTCCTCCACGTAAACATCCAAATCGCCTGATATCGGGTCGTGAGATTGCCACATGGTGCAATAACCGCCCAGGTGCAATACCCGCCTTCCTAGTACCCGCAATGTAGAACCACAGGGGCCGAAATCATCGACAATCGCAACGAGAATCTCACTGGCTGAGCTCATATATCTCCGATCGACTAATGGCGATCCTGGTCGGAAGGAATATACTCATCGAGCCTAGTTGGAGAAGATAAGATGCAACCCACCTTTCGTCACTTGGCGAACGCAATGCGGATAATCTTATAATTGAGTCCAGAGTCCCCTCAGTTACGTCGAGTTGCTGCTCGCGCCAAGAGACTCGGCCAACATGCGCTTCTCAATCACCGCCGTCGCGTCTCTCTTCACCATGGCTGCCGCCACCAAGTTCACAAGCTACTCGTACGGACCGAACGTCCTGCAGTCATATGACGTCTACATCCCCGTATCCGCGAATGAGACAGCGATATCGGACAAGTACTGGATTGTCTATCTGCATGGAGGTTTTTATCGCGACTTCGCTCAGAACTCAACCTCAATCGAAGCCGCCATCACCTCACTTGAGGTTAACAACTCGGATGTCCTCTCGAACAAGGTCGCCGGCATCGCGTCACTGAACTACCGTCTCTCCGCTCTTCCCGGCGTTCAACCCAACAACACACCAACGAATGAGTTACAGAACGCAAGGTGGCCAGACCACCTCAACGATGCCGTCGCTGCTGTGAAGGACCTTGGAAAGCGTTACCCTATAGATGGGAAGTACGTCATCGGTGGACACTCCGTCGGCGCGCAGATCTCCTTCCTCGCGATTCTGGAGACTCTCAAAGATGCTTCTATCCCGAAGCCAGTGGGTGTCTTGGGCACCAGCGGCATTTACGACTACCCGCAGCTCCACGCCACGCACCCCGATTACGACTATCTCGTCCTCAACGCGATGAGAGAGGACCAGCTTGTGGAGGCCAGTCCCGCCAAGATTGACGCTGAAAGGTATGCGGCTCTAAATCTGAAAGCGTTTGTACTTGCGCACAGTCGCAATGACGGACTGGTACCCTGGGACCAGGTGGAGGCTATTGAGGCGACTTTGGAGAGCGTCCCGGAGTTGAAAAGCAAGACCAGCATCGTAGAGTTGGACGGTCAGCACAATGAGATCTGGCGGGGCGGAGTACAGTTGGCGAAGGCTTTCACCGAAACATTAGCATTGCTGTAATGAGGAAGCTATTGGTCGTACGTAATAGACTGAGACGCATTGATCCTTGCTCGTTTGCCTCAACAAACGTAACGTTGTATTTCTTTGGCTTGTCCAACAGTTGTACGGCCGTAAGGCCTCATTCTTGTCCTTCTCAGAACGTTGTGGCGTAACAGCACCTTAATGCAATGCAATCAACAACGGCCAAACGGACAGGCGTGACTGATGGTATCTGTTATGCCATGTTCTTGTGAGACACGGATAGCAATAACGAGGCATCCCCGCTAAGATGTAGCGAGATACCGCGTCTATCAGAGAGAATTAGTTGCCTTATTTGAGTTGTCAGCCTGATTCTGTATAACATTCAGTCATTAAAACTGATTATACCATTTTTCAGTACACGAGGTAGTCATAACCATCAATTCAGACATTTGGCATGGGGGCGGCAAAAGAAGACGTCACCAATGTTTACCGCCGCTGGCCCCTCACTAGAGGGACTGGGCAATTCCGAATATTGTTTCTTCATCCATCGACTAATAGCGACAAGGACCCCATTCACGGAAGCCTAATCGTTTCAAAACTCAAAAAAAAAAGAAGGGAAACTTTGAGACTCTTTCGTACGTATGGGGTAACAGCGCGCTGCCGAAGAGCATCGTCTTCATTGACAACATCCCGCTTCAAGTTACCACAAGCCTGGCTTCCTTTCTCCGGTATCTTAGGAGGACAGACCGACCGCTTTGCTTGTGGGCAGATGGTATTTGCATCAACCAAAATGACGACGACGAGAAGTCAGAATAAGTCGCGCTCATGGCCGACATATACAAGTCGTGTTCCCAAGTCAATGTCTGGCTTCCAGAACCAACCGATGCCATCAACAACACAGCGCCCAAGAGCAAAAACAGCAGAGGCCTTGGGGATCTCTTCTCTCTACAATCGAGGAAACATTTCCATGGCATCCCGGGTTATAGCGTCGCTGAAGATACCAAGAAGCTCACCTTCGCTGTGACGGACGAATTCAATGCCCTCTGGAAAGGGTTTTCGCTCTTGGCAAACAGTTCTTGGTGGACTCGGGCGTGGACTGCGCAGGAGATATTCCTGCCCCCGCGGGCCGTCTTTCCCGAAGACACGATGACACAATTATCGCAGTTCTTCCATATTTTTGCTCAAGTACAACACCGTCGTGAGGTCCTCTTCGGACGACGTTCAACCGACGGGAGAGACTGCTTTTATAACGTCGTAACGGTTCTTTCCAACAGACAGTGCTTTGAGGCACGAGATCGGATCTGCTCCCTTTGGAGCGTGACGCCATCCATGTATAAAGATTGTCCTATCGACTACTCCGTTGCAGAAGGGACTGCTTTTACCAGAATTTTCGAGTGCATGTTACGGGAAGCGCATCTTTCGCGGGGCCATCTCAATAACTTGCTCGGCTGGGGAATAGACTACCGCATCCTGCAGTGGATGAGCTTTGGACCAGACACGACTGGATCCGACAGCAGACCCTCGTGGGTGCCTGACTTCTCCAGGAGGTGGAGTAACCATTCTCTTCAGGCTCACCGAGACAGGATTGCGTTTTCGAAGCTATATCGGCCTGCGGGATTCTCGAAAGGTCATGTCGAAGTCCGGGGAAGACAGCTGCATCTTGGTGGTTTCCCTATGGACAAGATTCGAATAGTCGGAGAGGCAGTTGAGGATCCTCGGAACCATTTGTCAATGAAGAAGACCTTGTGCCAGTGGAAACGCTTGCTCAAAGAAAACGGTATTTACGATTCAAACGCAAACAACGCAGCCATACAGCGCTTGGCTGAGTTATTGTGTGCCGAAGTTTACGGAGAGAGGATGACAAGCGATCAATGGTCGGCCTGGACGCGCAAGTTTGTCGTTCAAAAGCTCCGGAGAGGTAAGGTCTTTGAGCTGTTTTCCGAATACGCTTTCAATGTCATAGCAAGGGATGAATGTTGGCGGCGGCTTTGGGTGGAGGATTTACCAAGGAGGCGAGAGCTCGACGCATTTCTTGACAGTGGTGATCTGAAATGTTTTGAAGACTCCTGTTATCGTTCTGTGGTGAACTCATCTCTATCTTGCCGAGCGCTCTACATCACAGAACGTGGCCGGATTGGTCTTTGTCTACCGCATGCCAATGCCGGGGACGAGATCTGGGGTGTCTACGGCTTCCGAGTCTGTTCCGAGTTCCCTTTGTATTCTGGGCGATAGGCAGGGACGAAGAATCGGTGCACAACATGATTGGAGATTGCTATCTCCAAGGAGCCATGGATGGAGAGCTCTTGCTTCCTGGAAATAGCACTGTCGTCAAGTTGGTTTGATAGCAATTAATTAAGATTCCATATCCAATCTGAGCTTAGAAATCGACACCATCATAAACAGCCTTTGTCCATAACTTCAGAAGAAAGAAGCCTACCTAGTCGACCGAATTCAATATATTGAATAAAGGATAACAGAAAGATCTCATACTTCATCTCTCTTTTTACCCTTCCGCAGATACCCCAGCGGTAAGACTCGCTGTCCTTGATTGGGGCATACGACAGTCCTTAAGAGATGCGAGTGCTGTTCCGGTCTCTGTCCCCAGATAGCCCAGAGACTGATTCTCAGAGATACATACAAACAGTCAGCCTAATGGTGTCAGTAACTCATTTTTACGCTCTTTCCAGCATCACGCAGCCGAGCTATTTTCCAGTTGGGTGGTAAAGCGGGCACATTGCCAAGTTAAGCAATAATTGGCCAGCTTATATGCAGCAGATAATCACATGACGGCCGCTCACTTTTTTTCAATGGGCAGTTCTTACTTCGGAAACTTAGGTAATTACCAATCCCCGCTTAGTTGGTGTATGACTGGGATCTCGGTCCTCGCAAGAGCAGGCTATCGCAACAGCGTCGTTTGATTTCATCGAGCCTCTCACTTTTCTCGGCTTTATCATCACGGACAGTGCTCTATATCAGCACACAACGTTGCCACCCGTTTCATTGCAACACTACATGTCTCAACTAGATCCTGACCAGTATACAGTGGTATGGTTTGCGCCTTTGGAAGTTGAAGTTCACGCAGCCTTGCGCATGCTGGACGACCGCCATGACGGCCACTTCCCAGTCGCCCCCGGGGACGATTTCGTCTATCTTGCGGGCGAGATGTGCAATCACAACATTGTCATAGCGAGCTTCCCTCACGGGCAAGAGTATGGTACTGGCGCGGCGGCTGCACTAGCTAGTCAAGTGAAAAGGTTCTTTCCTAATCTCTGGTTTGGACTCCTTGTCGGCGTGGCCGCGGGTCTCCCGAATCTCGACACCCAGCCGCAGCGCGATATCCGTCTTGGAGATGTTCTTGTTGCGTCTCGCAGCGGGGACTTCCCTGCGGTAGTAGCTTACGATCTTGGAAAAGCCACCGACAACGGCTTCCAGCTGCTCTACAATGGAGGAGTGCTTTCGAGGACAGAGAGCATTGTGGCTTCCGCCATATCCAATATCAGAATTCATACTACAGACGACACGAATTCCTTTTCTCTTTCAGATTATCAGGCAGAAGTGTTGGAGGAGCAGCAACGGAACGACAAGTTCGCCTACCCGGGCCATGATAAGGACAGACTCTTCCCAGCCCACACAGACGCTCAAGAGCAAACTGTACACCGGCCACTACGATCCAATCCTGGACGTCCGCGTGTTTGGTACGGCCCAATAGGCTCGGGCGAAAAGTTGATGAGGAATGCCCAAGAAAAAAACGCATTGAGAGATAAGTACGATTTGATTGGTCTCGAGATGGAAGCAGCGGGTATCATGAATCGGGTTCCAGTTGGTGTGATTCGGGGCGTCTGCGACTACGGAGATTCATACAAGAACAAGGATTGGCAGCCATTTGCTGCAATCACCGCGGCTGCCTACGCAAAAGGTCTGCTCAGAGAGATACACACAAGATCCAAACCTATACGAAGACCATCACCAGCCAGCTTTCGCAGGTCTGTGGAACCTGAACATTGTAAGTTTGGATATCTCACCGCAAATAATGACTTATGATTAACGCTTCAGGGCAGCCCGGCATTCGAGACGAAATAAGAGGCCTTACCGGCGACGACAACGAAGTGCTCAGGAACAGAGTAGCGAATCTTCGGAATCGTCCCCCGACCAGTCACTTTTGAACAGCTCAAGAAGACGCAATTCTCAACGCCAAACTAAGAATTATCGACATTCTCGCCGACGTGGAAGTAGCGATGACGGTAAACATCAACAAACCCTTGCTTGGCAGATAGCCTGTAGTAACTAAACTTCACCAGGCGAGCACAGCTTTCTCCTATGGACAGATGAGGGTCGCTACCAATGGCCCGCCCACCAAAATGAGCGGCCAGGTTTGGTTGCCAAGTTTGTCCAGCGCGGCGACATGCCTTCCAGCTTAGCCCCTGACGGAGAAACCTGGGACACGGTTGGGAGGTCTACTCCCTGGACGGTTGTGATTTATGGTCTTCCTGGAGTTGGCAAGAGCCAAATGTGCTTGAAAGCCATCGCGGAGAATCAACAAAGGTTACTCTAGTCTTTGCATAAGTATTAAACATGGTGTTCGCTAACTAGAAGCTGAATAGATTCAAGAGTGTTTTCTACGTTGATGCCACCAACGACATCACCGCAAACAAAAGCTACTTAGAGATATGGCGAATTTTCAACGGCCAACGTCATTGGGAAGACATCCAGCCAAACGAGCTTATCAGGTTGACGCGGCTGCTGCTTGCTTGCGAAAAGAGTCCATGGCTCCTGATGGTCGACAACGCAGATTCGCGTCTCTCCTTGTACGACTACATACCGAAAGGGGGGCCTGGTACGATTCTGATCACGACGACAAACGAGAAATTTGCGACGGAAAGCCAGTGCTACAGCAAGATTGGCCGAATGAATGACAGAGATGCGGTCGAGCTTTTGATGAGATATAAGCGACCGGAGGTGACCTGTGACGGGAATGCAACGATAACGGCCCATACTCTTGCAGTCGATGTTCTTGGTGGACTGCCACTGGCAATATCGCAGGCTGGTTCCTACATGTTCAATGAGCGCTGCACGTACGCCGAGTACTACGATCAATTTCAACAAGCACCTCAAACGTCGCTGAACTACGAAAGTAGTACTACCCAGTTGTCGACGCGCCGGCAGAATATCTGGACGACTTTCAACATGTCGATCAATCGGATTGAGAGTCTTCCGGAGAACGGTTCGCAAGAAGCAATCGAGCTTATACGCACCCTCTGCTTCATGCATCATGAAGGTATTTATGCAGAAATTTTCCATGAAGCATGGCGGAATGTCAGTTTTATACCGGTTACGTCGGGCCTGTTGGGGCTGCTGGATCCTCAAAGCCGACGCTGGGATACGGCTAATCTGCGAGCTGCGATATCGATACTTCGGCGGTATAGCCTCCTCGAGGAGATTTCGTCGCCATCCAGACAATACTCGATGGAAAAGCTGGTGCAGACCATCTTCAGGGAGTCCCTGTCCCCGGATGTCCAAAGACAATACGCATTTCAGGCATGCTGCTTGATCGCGGCTGCTTTATCCGGAATCAAGAACCCTCTCTCATGGATTGAAGATCCTTCAGGATTCGAATTGCAGACAACTCTTCTGCCGCACATCAAGGCATGCGTGAGTGTGAGTGGAAGTATTGGGGTTATCTTCCAATATGAGCCAAACAATGAAAATCTGCGGCTTGGCGCTGAGATTCTATCTCTTTTCGCGAAGGCATACTCAGCCACTGGTCATTTCCAAGATGCTAATGCCCTTTTGGAAGAAGGCTGGAGCTTCATGGAAGACCATGTCTCCCCTATTGCACACAGTCCAATAGCTTTGCAAGTGATGGAGCAATGTGCGGCATGCTCATCCCAACTGGGTCGACATGAGAAAGCAATGAGCCTCCGTCAGAAGATTGTGGAATTGCAGACTTCCAAAGAGGCATCAAGCTTAACCGACAATTGCTTTTCTCTTATGAATCTTGCCGATAGTTTGTGGGCTGTTGGGGAACGGCAACAGGCCTTGGAGATGTCCCAAAACGCGTTACGGCTTCGGGAACAGACCTTGTCAGTTGGTGATCCGAAGCTTTTGCGTACTCGACGAAAGGTGGCTGAGTATCTTCATGGTATGGGTCAAAGCCGGAGTGCATTTCTCTTGCGAGAGCAAGTCTTCCAGGCGGCGGACTCGACGATTTGCCGTTCTGATGTGGAAAGGCTTGATGTCTTGGCATCCAAAAGCGCTTTCGCCGACAGCCTTCAATGGGACGGCCAATTCATCAAAGCCCTTCGAATTCATCGAGAGGTACACAGCGAAAGATTGAGATTACTAGGGCGCATGCACCCTGACACTTTGTTTGCCAAAGACCGGCTGTTGGGAGCTCAGAGCCTTGTCGTAAGCAAACCGGGTGATCGCAAGCGTATCTGTCAACGCCGGAGCGACCTAAGGGATCAATTGCGCGACGTATTTGGACCTTCTCATCCTCATACTATGAAAGCGTCGGTAAAGTTGGCTCGCAGTATGAGCGCAGCCAAACGATACGAAGAGGCCTTCCGACTCCTGCAGGAAGTCATTTCGGTCCAAGAGGCTCAATTGAAAGATCAACCTGGCCTCGTGAGCGCTCGGAGTCTTATTGACTCCCTCAGCAGCTATGGCAGCATTCTGGCCAAAGACGACCAGCTTCTCCAGGCCACTGGTGTGCTAACAAGAGCACTGTCTCTTGCCAAGGCGTTCTGTGGGACAAACTCTATCGTTCGTTTCAAGCTGGAAAACTCTCTTGCAACTACGATACGAGCGAGACGCTCAATCTTAGCCGCTCAGCAGGACTGTCTTCCTTATCAAGACCCGGCCATCTTAACCACGCTATTTTTATTGGCCGGTGATCTGGAAGAAGTTGACCTGGCGCAGTCGATAGGAGTGCGGAAAGATCTTCTGTCGAAACAAAGATCTGTGTTTGGCCCAGAAAACCGTGTCACAATACAAAATCAGAAGAGGCTCGGTATGGCCTTAGCTTACAGAGGCCAATACGACTTGGCTATAGATCTCTTGGAGCAAGTGGAGAAACTACAAGACAAGTTACTCGGCGACGGACACCCCCAAACTCAAGACACAAGGACCGACCTTTACTCTGTTTACACATTGGCTGAGGAACTCGAACAGATGGAACGACTCAGTGAACGTTACCGTAACGCATGTGGCAATAAGCCTTGTAAATTGACAACTTGCAGTGAGTCGGAAAACAGCGACAAGACCGAGGGATCTATCTTGTCTGATGCTCGGCTGAAGATAGATCGTCTCTCAAGAAAAGCGGTTGGTTCATCTTTAATACTCTGTGAATAGAAGAAACTAACGATTATCTCTAACAAAGTTATCACAGAGCTTTTCAGAGGAGAAGGCGCACTCCAGCGGCGAGTCGTATGTTGGAGAGTCCGGGTCCGAAACGAGTGTCAGTCTTAGTGATAAATAACTGGAAATGGCTGCGGTCCAAATTCAGTTTTTCTGTCACAGTCATTTCTATTTGAAAGGCACGCGGGGGTCTTCAATATTGTTTTATAATCTCATAATCTGTGGGGGTGGAGTAATGATTCCAGCTTCCATTAACGTTGCATCTTCTCTCTCTGTGATGCTCATATTACCTCAACAGACTTTTATGTCTTACACTTGGTTTGAACATATGATTGGTGATTTGTATTTAAGCACGTTCAGAATAAAACTTTGCGATAATAACAACATCAGGTATTCTTTAAAACAGCTGGATTGAGGCGGTTCGTTGTGCTTTTCAGAGCAGGTACTGCTTTGGAGTCTCGTGGCTCGACTATATCATTGAAGCTCAATAGGGCAAGACTCTCATAGAGACACCCTCAATATTCCAGTAACAAGTTCTTCATGTTGATCATAATTCATAACAAGTACTTCATCCTAAAAACAAAATGGTATCAATCATCCCAGACGCCCTCCCTCTCCATCTCAGCCATGCTTCCCCGTCACAGCCCCAACCGCCAAAATCTCAATCCTCCCGGAATAAAGCTTCATAACATGACAGACCGGATCCCCCCAAACCACCCCCCTCAGCTCTTCATCAGTAACAGTCTGCGCCAGAACACCCTCATTCAGCCTCTCCTCCACCGTCTTCCGGTCCTTCACCCTCGCCCCCTTATCCCCGCTCCGCAACACCACGATCCGCCCCGGCGAACTCAGCGTGCCCGCGGGCAACTTCCACACAGGCCTCCTCTCCCTCCTCTCCCTCTTCACAACAGCTTTACTCTCCTTATCCCCCCTCAGCGAGATCTTGCTCGCCTTCGCCATAATCCCCTTGCTCCCCGCCTTCCTCTCATCACAATCCCCCTCCTCCCTCCGCAAACTGGGCGCCGGCGACGCATACAACTCCAACAACGACTTCACATACGCCATATCCGCCCTCGCAATCGGATCCCCCTCATTCACAAACGTCAAGAACAAACTCTTCCTCAACTCCGCCCTCTCCGGCCTCGCCAACGGCAACAGACTCACCGGCGGCGTCCCGAACGTCACGCAGTGCACCCGCTTAAAACACCCCGTCAACAAATTCAACTCGCTCCGCGCCCGCTCCGTGCCCGCCAGCATGTGCGAGTACAACAGACTCGCCACGGCGCCGCCCGCGCTGTGCCCCGTGATCAGCAGGCTGTACCCGCTCCGCGCGGGGTCCTCCTCCAGCAGCCCGCGCAGCCGCGCCGCGACGGGCTTGATCATCTTCCGCGCGACGGCGAGAAAGCCCGCGTGGCAGAGGTTGCCCGGGTCGTCGAGGAAGCCGGCGGGGGACGCGGGCGCGGAGTTGAGGTTGACGGCCCAGTCCATGAAGGTCGCGGAGCCGCGGATGGCGAAGACGATGGTGTTCATGTGGTCCATGGGGACGGACTTGATGACCATGGCTTTCGTGCCGGATTTCCAGTCCGCGCGGGTGACGTGGTCGCGCTCGGCGCCTTTGGGGGTCTCGTAGACGCGTTCGGCGTATTGGGCGGCCATGCAGAGGAGGGGCCAGGTCGGCATGTATCTGAAGTTTTGTTAGGTCGAGCAAAGAGGGGTGAAGGGGAAGGGGGGCGTACAGTCGTAGGGGAGGGAGGTTCATCGGAAGCCGCGAGTTGGCGTACATCTCCACCTTTGAGAAGTAACTCCCGGACACGACCGAGGCGCCGACGGCCTGTCCTTTACTGCTCTGCTGCTGCGGCTCCCTGCTCTTCTTCTTCGTCCTCCGCTCACCACCGCCCCGTCTGCGCTCCTCGTCCGCCGCCGGCCGCGGCTGCTCGTACGTGAACAGAGCCCTCTCGTTCCCCGCGACCCGCCCGCCGTCGATCATGGTCATGACGTCGTTGAAGCAGCCCGCGATCTGGTCGACGCACGCCGCGGTGGAGTTGATGAGCTGCGTGGCGTGCGGGTGGAAATTCGGCTCGTCGAAGAATTGCGGCGAGCTCAGGTCCTTGGCCATCGTTGCCATGGAGTCCGTGAACTTGGACGTGGAGTCCGGCGGGGCTGGGAGGGCGAGTTGCTGGTGCTGCTGGGGAGGGGCGATGTAGTAGTGCTGGTTCACGACGACGGGTTGACGAGGGGGGTATTGGTATGGCGGTGGTGGTGGTGGAGGTGGTTGAGGGCGCCAGTACTGCGGCGTCTGCGTGGTTGAGGTCGCGTATCGCGATGGCGGCGGTCCGGGTTGGGTCGCCGGGACCGGGGCCGGTGCCGGTGCGGGGACGGTCTTGCGGACCTTTCTGCGGTCGAAGAAGCCCATCTTTCGTGCATGAATCCCCTTCTTTCTCAGAGCTGTTCTTTTTCGCTTTGAGATGTGACGTCTCGAGACTCTCGACGTCCACCCGAGAACGAGAATGATGCCAGTCGTCAAGAGAACAGGTGGTATCCCGAAAAACTCTCAGGAAAACAAGCACCCGCCAAGACGAACACCCAAGAAAACCCGAAAGGCAATCTTGCCGTCGGGGGTGGGACGTCGCACGAGTAAATAAGGCAACCAAGTATCTCGTGCTGCCCGTCGTCGCCTCTTCTCCTCGTCCGAGCAGGAATCCCAAAACTCAGGAGAGCCCAGCGTCGGCTGCTCGTTTCCTCACTTTGCGCAGCCGAGCTGAAAGCCAACCCGAAACCGTCCCAACATCAATCGCCTAACTGCGCCTCTTTTCCAGTCTTTTCTCTTGAATCCCGAGCGTGCGGTATTGCAGTCAGTCCAGACCGTCCCGGGATGAATGCTGTAAAGGTTGACGGTCGATCATCCGTCGGGGGCGATAACCCGCTATCGAGGCTCAGTTCAGTTCGGTCAGTCCATGCAGCGAGATGGTTTCTCAAAGGGGGTATTCTTCGTCGTGGGATATCTTCGATGTGGGTATAATCATGAGCTCATCATCATAAACGCCAAACGAAGAGCAACACAAAAAAACGACGATGAAAAGACCGAAGATGCGGTGCCACATGGGATTTTGCGGACAGGCGTCTTGTGTACCTTTTTAAACGGCCCCCCTCTTTCTCAATTCGATCCCCTGGTTTCTGTTATGAGATGTATCTTTTCATGTGAACGTACTGGCAAAAGCACATCAAAACAATCCATCAATAAAATGCAAAGAAACGCTTGATTGAAGCACCATCCCCCAAACCCCGGTCTCTCTCCTCTCATTCGTTCTCCCGGACGGAGCTAAGCCCCCCAGCCCGGCTTTCTTCCGCATACTCATAAGTGTTCTCTCACTCATGCATCTCAATATTCAGACATCCAAAAAGCCGCGGCATCTCTCACTCATTGGCGAATCCACACGTTTCCCTCTCCTATCACTCATCCCGTCTCATGCAATAACACTCCCCTCCTCCATCGTCTATCAAATAAGATACACTACAAAAAAAAACCACCACACCGACAAACCACCCACCCCGCGTCCAATCACCACCACCAACAGGTTGAATCAGTCCACCCACGCCATGCGCGTAGCCGCCCGGAAACGACGCTACCGCAGAACCCCTCCCTCCTCCTCTTGAGCGCTAGTCGAATGTCTTTCGTTGGTTCGTTCAGGGGTTGAGTGATACCGCAGGCTACGGGGTCCAATATAAGCTGTTTTTTCAAGGTGAACATGTGAGATGCAGGAAAAACCCCTCTGTCGTGAGTCAAACCCATGCAGTGTAAATACTCCATCTGCGTGTGTTAAACGAGTCGTTCCCAACCACCGCCGCTTGATGATTGGATTTTGCGAACCCCTCACGAATGAGGAAACTTGGTTGAAAAATGCAGGAGATGCAGGAGATGCAGGAGAATCCACTCCGGACCTCGGGACTCACTTTTTGAAAATACCACGTGAGGTGAAGGGTGATTGAGTCGCTTGTCTTCTCACCATATCTCAAGTGTTCGCACGAAGCATGAAAAAAGACGCCGTTAGTCCTCGTCTCAGCCCCGCCATCGCCAATCCATTGAATATGCCAAAACACACTGCCAGCTCAATCAACCTTCTATGTGATTCCCGCTTAGCATTAAGTGACGGGCTACGCAATCGCGGCAACCTTTCGAAAATCCAATGAGACCGAGTGAGCCGCCATGCATCGCACCTGAAAGACAGTGACCCCGATATGTCCATGCTACGCCCGTCCAACTGCCGGAAGCCAAGAGTCGAGACGAACGGATAGACACACCTAATCTATCCCAGACTGCCTAGCCCCGGCTGCTTCGGGGGATGTGAGCCGAAGATGCCTTGACGGCTTACACGGCCAAGTGTACACCGAGTGAGATGGATGTACACTGGACTTGTATGTTCACTACTCGTACTCATCGCACTCAGGTCGATGACTGTGAGTCAATACAATCACGGCAGGTAAATCACGTCGGAACAGATTCTTAAACAAATGCACAACTCTTCATTCATGAGAAATCGCCACCGACATCCGCAAGGCCGGACAAGAAGCCGACGCCGACGAAATATCCAGCAATGTCATCCCCAGGGCCGAGAAAGCCGAGACTACTTAAAACACACAGAAAAACAGACTTCCGAGACGAACACTTCAGATCGGACTCGCCGGATCCCGCATGCTCCCGCTCCCGCTGCCGCTCCCGCTGTGCACGCTGCTGCCCCCGGACTCCGCGCCGTCGCTGCGCTGGTGTCTGGAGTAGGGAAACGTCGCGGGCGCGCGGTACGCCGCGTGCCCGTGCGCCGGCGTGTTGTTGAGCGAGAGGAACTCGTCGCCGCCGTCGCTCGACTGCGTGAACCCGGAGACGTCGCTGAGCATCGACGAGGAGCGGCCTCTAGCCTTGAGGGAGACCATGCTCTGGTGCGGCTGGTACCCCCACACGTCGGCCGCGCTGGGCGCCGGCAGCGGCAGCGTCGAGCCCGGCGCGGTCGTGGATGCCGTGGGCCAGGTCGACGATGACGGGACCGTGAAGTGCGCTCCCGCTCCGGACGACGGGGTCCACGCGGGCGCGGCGGGGTTGTAGGCGGACGTGACTTGAGACTGGGCGTGGTGGCGGTCGGGGACGTCAAAGGGCATGGACGCGGCGGTGGCGTTGTTCATGAACTCGTGGAACTCATGGATCTGCGCCAGCATGAGATTGATCTGCTCCTGCTTGAGCGCGTTCGTACCCTTGATATCGGCGATGCTGCCGGCGAAGTTGTTCTCAATCTTGGAGGTGTCCGCCTGCCACGCGGCGCGCGCCTGCCGTCTCCGTTCGGCCTCGTCCAGCCCGCGGTTGTTGGCATCCGTGATCCTGCCGAGCTCGTTGTCGACCTTGGCGATCCGTGCCGCGATCTTGTTCCGCTTGGTCTGCATGCCGGCCTGCTCGTCTTCCTTGACCTTGACCGCCTTGGCGATGCACGCCTTGAAATCCTTGAACTCCTTGGACGCGGCATCGTAGACGGTCTTCTCGGCGGCCCACTCCTTCTCGGTCTGTTTCTTGCGGTCGTAGAGCCCGTCCGGCGCTTTTTCAGACGCCTTCAGGTCCGCCTCGAGCTGCGCAATCTCTTTCTCATGCTGGGCCTTGGTGTTCTCCTGCTGGATAATCTTCTGCTTGTGCTTCTCGTCGTTGCCGCCCGCCGACTGGATCATATTGTCGAGCCTCTCGTTCTCCTTCCTCAGCGTATTAATCTTATTCTTCCACTCCTTGCGCAGCGCCTTGAGCCGTAACTTTTCCTCCGCCAGCCGTTCGTTGTTGGCGTTGATGGTGCTCTTCAGCGTCGTCGCCGGCGAATCGGGGCGGAGCGACTGAGGCGTGCTCACGGGGGGGTTGATAGATCCTTCCTGGTCCTTGTTTGGCGCGAAGGAGGTTCGGAGGCTGGTGGAGAAGAGGACGTCGTTCGTTTGGGTGTCGACGAATTCGCAGACGTACTTGGAAAGCGGTCTCAGCCCGTAGATGTCACCGCACCACCTGTGGTGGCCCAGATGCTCGTCTTGGGCGTCGTCCTGGACACGATAGATGCGTGTTGGCTGCCAGAAGGCGTTGTTGATACGCACATAAAAAGGCTTCGAGGTGTCAACGCCCGCTGGACGGTTGACGTGCCCGTTCCCGACGCTGGGGCTGTCGGGGAAATGGCTGGTGTTGAAGCATACTTCGTCGTGACCAATGTAGGAAATCCAAATCTGTTCGGCTTGGCTGTCGAACGGGGCGTTCCCCAGGTTATGGATGTCGGTAGCGTTGGAGCCGGCCGACTCGGATGTCGCGTGTGATAATTCATACTCCTTAACCATGACTATTTTGGTGCTCGCCAGAGCCGCCCATAGGGGCTGCTGGAGACGCACCTGTGTGCTTTGTTTTCGCTTCTTTTTCGTAGATGATACTGTTGCATTTTGTTGGAAGGTCGCATCGCTGTCGGGCGTAACGAAGCCGTTTTCGGTCGCCGTGTCGGTGGCGTACGTCTTCCCGGCCTCGGGGTCCGTTATGCTGTGGGCTGATGCGCTTCCTTTTTCTCTTCTTAAATACCACTCTCTTATGTACCGCACTATACCCTGCGTCAATATGTGTATGGCGAGGACGCTCTTGATCCACCCATGCGGCCCCCGCTTGTCGAAGCCGCGCGTGAAGGATTCTAACGGGTCGTCCGAGTCGGGTGAGAATCGCCGCCAACTTTCGGGAAGGAAGTTTGTCGCTCTTGACCAGTGGAATCTTGAACCGCGCAGAAGATGAGAACCTATGACGAGCAGAAAACACGACGTGACGCTTCTCGACGCCCCCTCCCTCGTGTTCGATCCACCGCCGAGGGTGGTGGCGATGACGGGCTTCGCAAAGTCGAGGATGGCAAGCTGCATGGGCGGCCACAGGAACAGCCAGACCAGCAGGATGAAGACGTCCATGCAAAGCACCGTGACGAGGGAGGGCATGGTGGAGTTGTAGTCGAAGATCTCGGCCAGATTGATGTTCATTCCAGAGCTGGTGGTGACGGGAGGGACAAAGGTGAGGAACGTGAAGACCATGTAGATACCGGAGAGGGCGACGGAGGGGACCTGCATCAGGAGGATCATGATGGCGAGGGTGTCGTACAGGGGAAGGGCTCTCAGGACGGTGGCGGCGAACTCGAGGGGGCCGCCGGGGTCGCGGTGGACGTCGACATTCTTGGAAGCGTTGACATCGATCAGGCGGTGGTTCGAGTCGGAGTCGACGGCGCCGTTGCCGTTGGGCATGTTGGAGACGAGCGACTCGGAAGACGACGTCTCGGAGCAGGCGCCTAGCGAGCCTCGCCTGGCAGGGGCGGCGTCGAGGTTTCGGTGATCGGGGGCCATGGTGTCGAGGGTAGCAGCGACGGTCGCGTTCTTTGGAAGTCCGTTGGAAGAGCCGTTGGGCAGGGGCGATGGGAGAGCCGAGACAGCTGCATTCTGGTCGGGCAGACGGGAAGCAGAAGCTGAGGCAGAGGCAGAGGCAGAGACAAGAACCGGAGGCGAAGACGAGGCCGAGTTGTCGGTGTCGAGGCTCGGGTGACTCTTCTTGTTGGATACTCGCTTGGCGGGGCCTACAAGACCATTTTCGTGCCTGGTGTCGCGCTGGCTGGCGGCGGCTTGCTGTCGCTTCGCAGAGGTTGAAGCACGAGGCATGCGCAGGGGGAGGTTCTGCTGTCGACCGACCCGGGAGCCTGGAGAGGCAGGTCGGGAGGCGCCAGCAGCACGACTTGGAGTGGTCTGGATGCGATGCTGGAGAGTATCTCGTGTCCCGTCTCGAGGGCGACCGGGAGAAACAGCGGCTTCGGAGGGGGAGGAGTTTAAACTATGCACTCGACACAAGGGTGAGGGCAGAGCCGCAAATTTTCCGATGGTTTCCGTGGAGCCTCATGCGTCGTCGATTTATGGTTGAGGGATGGTGTAGGTTTTGTGCTTTCGAGGAGATACCGACGGGGCGGTGGTGGTGGGAAGTTTAGGTGATGTTTTTTTTTTCGGTTCTGGGAACGGGCGAAAGATGTGGTTGGTGGTGGTGGTGGTGGTCGAAAAAGGTTGGCAAGGTAAAGGTAGGTTAAGGTAAGGCAAGGCAAGGCAAGGCAAGGCAGAGGTTAAGTGTAAGAATTGGGGAGTATTACGCGGGAAAGGAAGGGTTCCTGGCAGTGGTAGTGGTAGTGGTGCGGTGCTAACGGCAAAATAAAATAAAATTGGGCAAAAAAAGATGGAAAATGTTAACGGGATTGACGTGGTAATGCTGCGAAGCGCGGCAGAACGGCGTGAGTTCGGATAAGAGCCGAGTAATGAGATTGAATAGGAGGGGAGGTGACTGGATAGAGCTAATCAAGTCAGCGACATCAGCGTCAGCCTGCGCCGAAAAGTCAATGCCAAAGTCAAAGTCAATGACAGTCAGTGGCAGCGCAGCTATCGCGACATTGGATTTCCCGCTATTTTGATTTTCTTTTTTTATTTGGCCCTTCTCGGGACATTCAAAGGTGTGAGTGGGAGAGCGCCGCGTCTTTCCTTCGCTTCAAGTTTATTTAAAAAAGGGTGCGGGAAAAGCACGAAAAGCAGGGATGACGGAAGGTGCGGCCTGCGTGCCCCTCGCACTGTCTCTTTTCGAGTGAGGGGGGACGTAGAGTACGTACCTACCCTTGCTGATGTCCTTTTTTTTCTCCTGACAAAGGCGCTGAGTGGACCGCAGAGTGTGGGCTGTGGGGGCACACTGAAGAGGCCCGCCGAAGATCCCCTCTCATTCGTCCAGCTGTCTTCTGACCGCTCCACTCTCCTCCTCGATCAGGATCAGGATCAGGATCTCGGATCTGGACCTGGGTGGTACATTGCACTCGGCCAAATTATGCTTAGCTCAAGGGGCAATGTCGTCTGACATGCTTGTACCTTGGGGTACCCCCGACCGAGGCAGCCGCCAACGCCAGCCCACGATGTTCTTAGGTATCCGTCTTTTGTACTTTTGTACGCGGTTATGCTTGATAGGCGATCATGGAAGGATGTGGTTGCACTTGATGCAGTATTCGTAGAGAAGCGATGACTTGGCAGCAGAATAACCACTGATTTATGACTTGACTTGAACACCGTTGTAGTATCTCATTATCCTCCTCGTCTCTTCCCAAGTACGAATACTCATTGCATCGCATGGCGTGCATCTGCTCCAGGCCCCGGCACAAAATGGATCCATACGGAACGGAAAACACGCAACCAAGCAAGTAATCCTGCATTGGTATCCGTCCTTGGCCCGTCTGTGGCCTGTACAACATGTACGATGTAGCCCGTAGGGCAGAGGCGGTAAACGCCTTTACGCATTAGAGCGCGGCAAGAGTAAAAATAGTAATTGGTGCTTGTTGGTTGTAAAGAGTCTTGACTGCAATTATTAAAAATAAAATACAATTACAGTTGTCAACTCTGTGTGCGGCTACCGAGGGCGTCCTTCCTTCCGCTGGAAAGTGCAACGGCAAAATGCTCCTGCCGAAAGGCGCATGCAAGTTGATTCCCGCCTCCCGCTGCATCCTTCCAGTTACAGAAAGAAGGACATGGAACATCGTCATAACTTCAACTCTATTATTTTCCGTCTTCACCTCTTTTTTTCGTCTCCTCTTGCCAACCACCAAGAACAACTCCCAAAGTCCCAACCACCATCCGCCATCATCGACAAACCCTACACAGGATACCCCCGTCGACGCTCTCTTCCCTCTTTCGTCCCTAGTTCGGCCCCGTCGTCTTTTCTTCGTCTTGTTCGCCGGCCTCTTCCATCTCTCATCCATGCTGTCAATCCTCCGCAGCATCCATCATCGCTGCTCGCTGCTCGCATGATGACCCCGTCCACCAGCCAAAGAAGAGACGGCATCGCCGCCAGTCATGCTGAGCCATGCTGAAGCCATGCCCATGCGAAGTTCAGTCTCCGGCACTTCGGTCGACCTTCCCGAACCACAGCCACGCACAGTACCCCGAGTCAGCTCTCTTCTGCTGCTCAGTCCAGGACAATACCGACGCATATTGGCCAGCTCGTGTCGAGAGTCGCTCTTCCAAGGATAACCAGGACGAAATACCAAGGCCATCCGGGCCATGAACCAAGCACTACAAGGCCACCACCAGGGCAATTCCACCTCGACTCCAGGCCCGATGACGCCTGCTCCCTTCCCTTACCGCTCATCAACAGCCCGATCAATGCCAGCCATCGCTTGCCCGGCTGGCCTGGTCTACCGTCGTCATTGCACATGTCGACCCAACTCTATCTCCTTGTCAACACCGACCGGGTTCTCCCCGCCTTTGTCTGCCTATCGCAGCCCCCGCGTCTTCCAGAATTTCTTATCAGGAAAAAAGGAAAATCGAGGCACGAGGACACTCGATAAACAGCCATCGCCTGTCCGCCTTGGCCGTGTCTGTTGCGGTGAATCGCCAGCTGCCAACTGCTTCCCCAGTCGCAGCACAATGATCAGCAATGCAAGCTCCACACCACGCGCGCAATGCCACTCGCCAGCAGCTTCTGCGACGGAAATACATTCGCCCAAGAACCTCACGTCGGCTTGCCACTTTGAGCCATCATCGTGGCCTCGCAGTTCCAACATACTGTGTACGCTGTGTCGTTGCTGCTGCATCTGCCTCCGGTTCTCGGTGGCCCGTCGTCCAAGATCAACATCTTCACTCCGGACACCGGGAATGAGGCAAACACCATCGGCAGACCTTCAAGCAAGAGGCACGAGGCGTGGGGTCGAACCTGGCAAAGCGGGCGTGCCTTGAGTTCCCCCTTGCACAGTAAAAAGCATGATGGGTATTGGCGGCGATGGCATGCTCACTAGCGTCTTATCCACGACTTGTTCAATCTTCGCCCGTCGCTAGCCTGGCCTTCAAGAGTGCAACCAAACACCATGGCCAAGAGTTCAATTCCATGGTGAGAGGCACCGCTGGTGGGATGGCAGGCCAAGGCACGTCCACCATGCCAGGCTTCAAAAGGTGCACAGAACGGGAGCATCGTCGGTGGACCTGAACCTCAACTGCGACGAGCACACGACTGAGACTCGAACGCGCATTGCATGCTCGTTTTGTCTCGTGGTTGACAACGCACCATCACACACACGATGCAATGCCGCTGCTGCAGCCACTGCTTCTCGACCATCGTGCTCCTCCTATCACGGATGACGATAGACTTCGGGCTTAATTTCGTTTGTCGATCATGGACCAGGAGAGGAATGCCGCATGCATTTCCTTCTAAGCGTTGCGTCTATTGCCGCAGCACCCACACAGAGCCATTCCACGAGACCACGAGCGCACGACAGATCAGACGGCAGGCGATGGCATTCCTGACATGAGCCTACTGTTGCGTACCAAAGACGAACGACGTCCGACGAACCTGCCGGAGTCCGGAGTCTGGAGTCCACGGCTGTTTGCGACTCGTCGCAGGCCCTAGAACACAGTGTTGACAGCCCTTGTCTTTGTCAAGTTTCCCCTCAGTGGCGTTCGGTCCCTTTGATTCGAAACATAACAAACCATTTCTGGAAAACGTCGACACAGTGTTCTGCTCCTCTGTTCTCCGGACAAGCCGGCCAGACATTGAACGGGCGCCGCTGCTGACCGCTTCCAATCTTCACCTTCCAGTTGACCAACATCAACCTTACTTGCATCACACTGATTGCAGGCCGACGGAACTCGCGGGGTAGACATTGGATCGAACGAAAAGTACCACGCGTTACTGTCTGACTCCGGCGCGTCCAGCAGCATCGCTTGCAGGGTCAAGCTTTTCTTGCCGCCATATCCACTTGTTTAGCTAATTATCCTCCGATTTAGCATGTCGTACGGAGCACCATGGCGGCAAAAGGAGAGGAGATTCGCAAAGAAGGCATCCCGACAGGCGCCCATCGCAGGACAAGTCATCAATAAGGAGTTGGCAGATGTAACCTCAGGTGCTCAGCTACCCCCACTTCGTCCCCGGGTCTCGAGCATTGAAGACTGAGAAGGAAAAAGGAGCTAGGCGGAGAGCGGTAAAGCAAGTCGATCTGCCTGTCGGCATTTGACCGTTCCCAGCGCGCCGCCCTGCTGCCAGATTACCTCCCATGTCACAGCCGCTCCTCCAGGACGCTGACTCGAGATGCCGTGGAGAGCAATTTGCAATGACAATGTCTGATTCGTGGTACGGGTGAGAATCGCTCGAAAAGAGTCAGTCGTGTCTCTTGCCGGCGAGCGCAACTGACGAGACGCAATTTCATCAACTCTTCTATCAACTATCAACGCCAACCAGCCGCTCCGAACATGTTGCTGAGATGATCTGACTGCTACGAAGCATCCGGGAATAAGCTTCAAGGCGCCGCTTCGCGCAGCACAGTAGCACAGCAGCATGCTCCTCATGCAGCTCGAAGGTCACCTTCTTCCCCTCCTTGATCATCTCCCCTCCATCAGCCAGAGCAGCAAAGCTTGGCAGTCCACGGTCATGTCGCGCCGTGATTGGCGCCCTGCAGACCGTTATATTTCTGCGGCTGCGTAGCGGGGTTGAGCAACCCCTCGCTGCGCTCGCTTTGCTGGCCGTCGCACTGTGACGCCGAATCTCGAAGGCGGTCTGGCTGCAAGTAGCTACCCCTCGAAGCTGGCGCAGCCGTCTGGACAGGCAGATGAGGCGAGACAACGTAATAGTGCCAGGACGGCTCCGTGCGATGCGGATCTCCCGGTGGGCATTCCAAAGCCAATTTGAGTTTTGCAGCGGCGGACTGACTGTTCGGTGGACACGCGAGACGGAATCGCCTTGGGCCGGCCGAGAAGACTTTTTTTTGGTCTCTTTGATACCGAGAAAAGCAGAATTTTCAGGAGAATTTTGTTTCTCTGCTAATCTCGTCGATTTGGTACCGCCGAGCTGGACCCGGCCCGCGATCATCCATTCCTCGATGGAGTCCCGTCGTGCCCAGCAAAATAAGGAATTGGGTTCCTTGCACAATCCACATGTCGCCTCGTGAGCCATCTGAACCATTTTCATCCGTACCAATCACGATTCACCAATCGCCAATCACAAACCGGCACCGACTTGGAGGACACACCCCGGCGAGCCAACATTGATCAAATATCACAAACCTGGCACTGGCAACATGGCGTGCTTTCGACCTCCTCAGCGTCTGGCAGAGATGGCCGAAGATACTCCAGCGCCGTCGCAAATGTTGCAAGCAGCGTGGTCATCCCAACCTTGCTGTGAAGGACACCGACGATTCATAGCATAGCCTTAGAGGCCATTCGGCACTTTGGATGATTAATGCTCCCAGGATCCCAACTTGGCGCGAACGGTGCTGGAGTTGCGTCGAATTTCGGTCATGAGTCGTGTTTGTGGAGTAAAGAGCCTCATTTCTGTCTTTGTCCATCGAGCCATCGTACTAGCATCGGGAGCTGGTGAACCCCTGGCGGACTTGATTCCCCTTTCGAGTTTCCGCATCTTTCGACCCCCATCAACCCGTCATTGATCTTACCGAGATTTGAACATCGGTGTCTTCGGTGAAGGCATCAGTTGCCGCCCTGCCGGCCCTGGAGGTGAAATACTGGTCGTTCACAAATTTACTGGCCACCGAGTCGAACGTCGTGTGTGGTGTCGCGACGCTGCATTATGCACGGCGGCTCATCAGCTCAAGCTGCACTGCCAAAATCCTCGACGGCATCTGTCCGGTCCCAGGTCTGGGTCTCTAATCGGCGAAGCGCCTGGTTCATGTTGCGATAGAGCGCCACCATGCCGGAAGACTCGTGATTGAGGAGGCGTCCCATTTCGTGGACAAACCATTTCATTTCCTTTTCGCGCTGCCACGGTCTGAGCCTCATGATGACATGCGCTTCCGCGATCAACGTATTGGTCCTGTGAGACCATATCGACACGGCGAGAGTGAACCTGTAGTCATCGTTCACTTGCTCGAAACTCTCGAGCCTGGTGTAAGCAGAAACATTCTGCACCGCGCGAGTATACTTCTGAACAGCCTCTTAGCACAAGGCACGCGGGGTCACGGTCGAATCGGGAGCTACTCGCCTCGGACTGGATAACAGGCCAGTTGATCTTCCGAATCGTGAGGGGTGGGACGAGAACGACGCGGATGGCGGGATGCCCCCCGAGGTTGTGCGCCCTCCTCTGCCGCGTTTGAAGCTGATGCCACTTGGCCCTGATACCAGGGTCGGCCACCTCGAGCTGGTACCCCAGGAACTTCAGGGCGGCCCTCTCTGCGATCGCCGGCACGGGGAACGACCGCGGGATGGCCTGGTATGAGAAAACACGGCATCGTCAGCAAAAGGCGCATTCTACAACGTGCGGCGGGCGTGGCGTGACAAGCTCACCCCCCAGACCTCCGAGTCGGGCTCCCAGCTGGCGTCCTTCTTGGACCGGTCGATTCGGTCGCGGTGCACGGCGGCGGGGTCGATGATGGCGTTTCCCTGGCCCATCTGGATGTCGGCCCAGTCCTGGGCGACGATGCCGGCGAGGCGCGCCGCCTCGGCCGTCTGGGTCTCGTCGCAGCCGAAGGCGAGGCACTTGCCGATGCGTCGGAGGAAGTCGGCGGCGCTGCCGTAGGACGGCTTCTCCGGTCCTTGGCGCAGGAAGCGGCGGAACACCTTTTCGGCCGACATTTCTTTGTCCTGCTCCTCGTCCCGGCCTTCTGTCCCGGCCGTATCGGCGTCCACGTCGTCGGCATCGAAGTCGTTCTCCGGGCTCGTCGAGGGCTTCGGGGGTGTTGTGCGGGCTCCTAGGCTGTAGAAGCGCGTGGGCGTTTGCGAGAAGGGCACGGCGGGGGGGATTGCCCGGCGCGGACGCGGCGGCGGTGTGCTGTGGAGCACCGCCATTCGAAGCGCTCTCGCAGCAATCATTCTCGCGGCCTGTCGGTCGTCGTTCGGCCCGTTGCTCGCTGTCGTCCAAGTCGTCGACGGGGAGGTGACAATAAATCGTCGCGAGGCTGTCGGAGCTCGATGGCGAAAGAGGGCGTCTTTGGCGACTGATAAGATAACGGGGAAGCTCCCCGAGCTCTGGCCAATTGGGATGACGCATTGAAGCGCTTTTACGGGGCTGTGCAGGGACGACGGGGTTGTTGCATCATTCGCTGCGCTTTCGACCTCATCGAACCCCGGCTTCTTCAAGGTCGCCACCACCATTCAAGCTGCGAACAATCGACACCAGCGACGACGACGTTCCGGTTTTGAAGCGTCGTGTCGAGCGGTTTCTTCAACATGAGTGCTGTTAGTAATGAGCTGAGGAGACAGGTCATTGCCATTTACAAAGGTGCGTTATGATTTCGTTGTGGGAATGGTATGTCGTTGGAGTTTGAATTTGAATTCAAGATTTACATCCAGCCTTCGAATGGCTTTTTCTATTTACAACTTTGTTGGATCTTTCATCGTACTACATAATTTGCGAGAACGTGGTTTACGTCCAGTGGAAAACGTCCATGGTACACTCTAGACATCACCATCACTCAACAAAGACCATCGAGCGCACCACCACTCTATCTTCACGCCTTCATACCAAACGTCAAGACTCACTTCCCAACACATCACTAACACAACAACCAGAACTCCTATTCCTCGGACGAGAATACCCCCTCGGATACGACTACTTCCGCCCCCGTCTGCACCGGGCCTTTAGCGCGAATGCGGGGCTGCGCGACGAGGAGGCGATTCGGAGGGGGATCGAGAGGGCTGAGTATGTCAAGAAGGGTGAGTTCGTTCTTTGCTTTGTACGCATCGTTTCCAACGCTAGCTTGGTTTTTCGTTTGGTGCTGCGGTTCTTGGTGGTTCGTTGTGCGATTGCTGGGTTCGTCGAGGATATGGCGAGTCGGGATGGGAAGGGGTTGATGGGAGGGAGAGCTCAGATAGTCTTGGGTTTGTGCGGTATCAAGTTCTATGGCCGCCGCTCATTGTCCCGATTCCCCGCAAGAAGAAGTCCTCAGGTTCAAGATGGACCTTGAAGACGCTGGTATTCAGATCGTTCATACTCGGAAGTTCTGGTCTGGACATGGAGGGAGTCGTCATCTGCTCGACATCGAGGGCAGTCACCGCGCGAACGAAGTTACGTGTCCGGAGAAAACCCGTCTGGATGTTCAACGATCAAGGTCCACACGTCCACGCGGGAGAGACCGAGGCCCGTCAGCCTCCTGTGAGAATACCTCTCTGGGGTACTTCGCAGAGACACAAATCTCTCAACCACTGCCCAATCTCAAAGATTATCAAAACTCGGCCCGCACATGGGAGCGTAGTTCGCGCCGTTACGATATCCGTCGGAGCCCGGGCCTCGTGAGGCCTACCACATCATTCAGCGGACTGGATTCTTACGGTCTTGAATCGTAGATCAGGCCTATTTGGCCGGCTAGTAGTCGGCAGACGGCATTTCGATCCTCGGCAACTGCCTGCTCATCCGCGTCAAGATGACGACCCAAACATCATCCCTCGCAAGCAGCGCATCCCAAGTATAAAAACCTCTCTCTCGTCCCCCTCGCCCTTTAAGTCTTCACGATGGACCTGCGAAGAGACATGGCCAAGGCTTTCCCACACACACCATTCTCAACCTCACGAGGACTCAAACGGCGCAAAGATTCCCTCATCTCGACACAACACGTCCTCGCAAGGCCGAGATGGCTCCGCTCCTTCCCATATCCCTCCCTCACCAGCTTTGAAGACTTCCTTCCCATTCACGATACGGGGAGGATGCCGTGAAGGTCATCTGAGCCAGAACCATCCTCACGAGGTCCAGGACCCAAAAGTCAAGACTTCCAAATACCCAAATGCCCCTCGCTCGTTCCATGCTCTGTTACAGCTGTCATGGATTTTCATATCCATCCCGCATTCACTTCACACGGGGGAATTACTTCGTGCTTTCTTTCGTATTATTATTTTCCGAGGTATCCCCAGAGCTATGCTGACTAGAAGCTGAACAATAGAAATCGAGGCGTTGTAAGTTCTTCAAGTCTTTTCTTCCTCCACGGCCATGTTGCGCAACGCAAGCAAGCATCCCTCTTCCAATCCATCCTTCAGTCTGGAGAGTACCACGCCACAACTCCGAGCACCAGACACAACGTCATTGTCATACCGTGTCTCCCTTGCTTGAATTCCCTACAACGCAACCCACTACCCACCTAACAAGCCTCACTTCGCATATCACAAATTCGCTAAGGTAGATGATATATGTAAATCTTGATAGATATGTGATGTAGATAGATGATGATGGTGATGATGGGGTATCTCGATGTTGAACAGGACCTCAACCTTCCTCTCTCCCTCCCTCTCTTCCTGTCACTCTCCTCCTCCTCCTCCTCCTCGCCTTCACTTCTCTTCCCCGCTTCCCACACCGAGGCGCTGATGAAACCTCGCAGGTACTACCTCAAACGCTACCGAACGCTAAGGAAGCGGTACGTCCCCGGGGCGTGATCCGCCTCTGGCCGGGGATGATGGGGGATTTGGTATGCGAAAGAAATACAGAGAGATGATGTGTATATATATAGCTCCTCCGACAGTAATGCAAACTCCGATATCATCAAGTCGTGTCAAGGACCCTACGTGCATCCCGACTGCGCTGTGCTCGCCGCGCTACCTCCTCGTGGCCCACCAGGCGCCGACCTCCAGACACTCGCCCCAGCTGGTGCCGTTCTCCCTGGTCAGGTCGTTCATCATCTTGCCGATCCATGCGTCCCACTCGTCCTGGCTCTTGCCCGAGGTCTCGCGCAGGATGGGCTCGAGGCTCTGGATCTGCTGGACGACGGTCATCATGGCGGTGCGGCGGAGGGCGGCCTGCGCCGGTGTGAGGGTCTTGCGCTGCGCGTCGGGCTTGGCCTTGCCCTTGCCCGTCTCGATGTACGACTTGCCGTCCTTGGTGACGACGCCGCCGACGCCCTCGCGCTCCCAGCGGACTTCCGACAGGGGGATCGCCAGGCGGCGGTTCTGTACGTCCTTGACGTTCTCGAACTCCTGCACGAGCGCGGGGCCGACGAGGGTGCAGGGCACGGGGCTGAGGTTGCGGGACTCGAGGGCGCGGTGGACCCACGAGTTGTACTCGACGAGGTAGTTGTTGAGGGGCGCGCTGAGGGGCGTTTTGGAGGAGATGGGGTAGGCGCCGAGGGCGACGGCGGCGGCGCCCTCCTCGCTGTCGAGGGAGAGCGGCGCGGCGTGGGGCCGGAGCATGCGGATCTGGTGGTCGCTGTCCCAGAACTCGAGGATGCCGCCGGGGCGGAGGACGCGGAGGTACTCCTCGACGGTGGCCTGGATGGAGTGCGGACTCGTGACGACGAGGCTGAGGTCCTTGACCATGACGAGGTCGAACTCGCCGTCGGCAAAGGGCCATGGCGTCTGGCGCATGTCGTGCTGCACGAAGCGCCACTTCATGTCGCGGTCCACGTCGCCGGCGGTCGCGCCCATCGGACCGATGTCCATACCCGTGTACTCGGTGTCGGTGTGGCCCTTGCCCTTGAAGTAGCGATGGCACATCTGGCTCCAGAAGCCGGAGCCGCATGCGACCTCGAGAACGCGACTCGGCGGCTTGACGCTACCGCTCGTTTGCGAGCACAGCGGCGACCCGAAGACCTGGATCAGCATCAACGTGCGCATCGACTGGCGGTGGATCTCGGCGAGGTCGACGGGCAGAGGGTAGGCGAGAGAGTTGTCCGAGAGGTAAGTGCGGCCGTTCTTCAGCACGAAGGGGCGGGCGGCGTCGAAGGATGACGTGGGGTCCGTCGAGGTCATTGTGCGGGCCGAGATGGACGCCGTCGACGGCGCGGCCGAGGACAGGCTGTCGGTGCGGGAGAAGGGGAGAGTGCCTGCGGCCTTGGCGGCAGTCAGGTGACGACCCGAGATGTCCATGTCGAGCATGGCGACATGTTTCAGCTCCGACGGAGTCAATCCGATACTGCGAGGGGTCGGCGGTGGTTGAAGGGCCAGCTTCGCGTAGGAGCTGAGGCTGCCGCTTTCCTTGCGGAGGCGCGCCGGCGCTCGGGAGCGGAGGGTATGGCCGTGGCCGTGGTCGCCGGCGACGCGTGTCTCCTGCAGCGAGTGGTGGTGCTTGTGCTTGTGTTTCTTCGGTGGTGACGACGGAGAAGCGGGCGCGCGCGAGTCGGTGGGCGACGCGGTCTGCGGGATCGAGAGGGTGGTCGAAGTCGATGTCTCGTGGGAGGAGCGAGAGGCCGATGACGAAGAGGAAGTGCGGATGTGGTGCAGTTGGTGGTGGTGAAACTGGTGTCTCGACCTGCTCGCGGGCGGCAGGCGGGACGAGTCCGCGGGGTTTGCCTTGGAGATGGGTGGTGTTGAGGCGGCGGTGGGTGTTGGCGGCGCCGAGGCAGAAGCGGAGGCAGAGGCAGAGGGTGGTGTGTTTTGCGATGCGGACGACGTGTTTTTTGTGGTTTTGGGCTTCGCCTTTGCCCTGGTCGACTCGACGTGGGAAAAGACGGGAGGTAAAGGGGCGAGACTGGTGTACATGTATTGGGACATGTTTGCAGAATCTGTTTCTGGTTTTCTGGGGCTATTGGGTCCCCATCCGCATGCCCTTGTTTGTGTGAGTAGTCAGTCTCTTTGGGTCCCCGTCGGTTGGGTCCCTCCTCCTCCTCCTTCGTGTGCGGTTCTTTTGGTATTGGGGGACGGACGGGACTTCTGCCCTGGCCTTCCTTTCTGGAGACTGGGACCGGGAGGTCGAGGAATCTCGCAGAAAGGAGCTGCTCCAGTACGAATGGACGGGGGGCCTCGATTCAATTGCGGTGGTGGTCTCAGTCTGGTTATGTCTGGTGGAGGAGCGCAGCGCGGTGGGCAAGGTCGAAATGGTCGCTGCGACCTTGCTTTGGTTGCTTGCTTGCTTGTGCTTGCTCCTCCTGCTTCTTGTCCTCCTCCTCCTCCTCTTCTCGGCGGGAGAGTCTAGGTGTGTAGGTGATGGTCAAGGGTGGGTTGAAGGGGTGGAGGGGGGTGTCGGTGGAGGGAGAAACCGGGGGGGAATTGGAAGGGGGGAGAAAACGGGAGGTGAATGGGGGGGGTTTGTTTTTTTAATTTAGCATGCCCGTCCACCGGAAAGAA